>NW_028123925.1:600000-1056308 GCF_965194805.1 Balaenoptera borealis
CCGAACTCGTACCCTAAGCCGTACCCTAAGCCTAACCCTAAGCCTAACCCTAACCCTAGGCTACCCTTGACTGCTTCTGCCTCCAATAGATTTCCTAAGCACTAGTGTTTTAAGGAACAGCTTAAAAAGAGAATCCTAATGTGATTTCTTTATAATGGGTGTATTCCTTATCTTATCCTAGTGTCTAAACTTTTCTCCATGGCTGGACCCTCAAATAATATTCCTTTACGTGCTAAGGGGTATCTAGAGATTGGGATAGGTTTAATAACTACCCTAACCCTAACGCGTACCCTAACCCTAACCCCTACCCTAACCCTAACACGTACCCTAATCCTAACCCGTACCCTAAACCGAGCCCTAACCCTAACACTAACCCTAACCCTAACCCTAACCCATACCCTACGCCGTACCCGCACCCCTCCCTGAACCCGTACCCTAAGCCGTACCCTAAGCCTAACCCTAAGCCTAACCCTAACCCTAGGCTACCCTTGACTGCTTCTGCCTCCAATAGATTTCCTAAGCACTAGTGTTTTAACGAACAGCTTAAAAAGAGAATCCTAAAGTGATTTCTTTATAATGGGTGTGTTCCTTATCTTATCCTAGTGTCTAAACTCTTCTCCATGGCTGGACCCCCAAATAATATTCCTTTACGTGCTAAGGGGTATCTAGAGAGTGGGATAGGTTTAATAACTACCCTAACCCTAACGCGTACCCTAACCCTAACCCCTACCCTAACCCTAACACGTACCCTAATCCTAACCCGTACCCTAAACCGAGCCCTAACCCTAACACTAACCCTAACCCTAACCCATACCCTACGCCGTACCCGAAACCCTCCCCGAACCCGTACCCTAAGCCGTACCCTAAGCCTCACCCTAAGCCTAACCTTATCCTAGGCTACCCTTGACTGCTTCTGCCTCCAATAGATTTCCTAAGCACTAGTGTTTTAAGGAACAGCTTAAAAAGAGAATCCTAATGTGATTTCTTTATAATGGGTGTGTTCCTTATCTTATCCTAGTGTCTAAACTCTTCTCCATGGCTGCACCCCCAAATAATATTGCCTTACGTGCTAAGGGGTATCTAGAGAGTGGGATAGGTTTAATAACTACCCTAAACCTAATGCGTACTCTAACCCTAACCCCTACCCTAACACTAACACGTACCCTAATCCTAACCCGTACCCTAAACCGAGCCCTAACCCTAACACTAACACTAACCCTAACCCTAACCCATACCCTATGCCGTACCTGAACCCCTCCCCAAACCCGTACCCTAAGCCGTACCCTAAGCCTAACCCTAAGCCTAACACTAACCCTAGGCTACCCTTGACTGCTTCTGCCTCCAATAGATTTCCTAAGCACTAGTGTTTTAAGCAACAGCTTAAAAAGAGAATCCTAATGTGATTTCTTTATAATGGGTGTGTTCCTTATCTTATCCTAGTGTCTAAATTCTTCTCCATGGCTGGAACCCCAAATAATATTCCTTTACGTGCTAAGGGGTATCTAGAGAGTGGGATAGGTTTACTAACTACCCTAACCCTAACGCGTACCCTAACCCTAACCCCTACCCTAACCCTAACACGTACCCTAATCCTAACCCGTACCCTAAACCGAGCCCTAACCCTAACAATAACCCTAACCCTAACCCTAACCCATACCCTACGCCGTACCCGAAACCCTCCCCGATCCCGTACCCTAAGCCGTACCCTAAGCCTAACCCTAAGCCTAACCCTAACCCTAGGTTACCCTTGACTGCTTCTGCCTCCAATAGATTTCCTAAGCACTAGTGTTTTAAGGAACAGCTTAAAAAGAGAATCCTAATGTGATTTCTTTATAATGGGTGTGTTCCTTATCTTATCCTAGTGTCTAAACTCTTCTCCATGGCTGGACCCTCAAATAATATTCCTTTACGTGCTAAGGGGTATCTAGAGAGTGGGATAGGTTTAATAACTACCCTAACCCTAACGCGTACCCTAATCCTAACCCCTACCCTAACCCTAACACGTACCCTAATCCTAACCCGTACCCTAAACCGAGCCCTAACCCTAACACTAACCCTAACCCTAACCCTAACCCATACCCTACGCCGTACCCGCACCCCTCCCTGAACCCGTACCCTAAGCCGTACCCTAAGCCTAACCCTAAGCCTAACCCTAACCCTAGGCTACCCTTGACTTCTTCTGCCTCCAATAGATTTCCTAAGCACTAGTGTTTTAACGAACAGCTTAAAAAGAGAATCCTAAAGTGATTTCTTTATAATGGGTGTGTTCCTTATCTTATCCTAGTGTCTAAACTCTTCTCCATGGCTGGACCCCCAAATAATATTCCTTTACGTGCTAAGGGGTATCTAGAGAGTGGGATAGGTTTAATAACTACCCTAACCCTAACGCGTACCCTAACCCTAACCCCTACCCTAACCCTAACACGTACCCTAATCCTAACCCGTACCCTAAACCGAGCCCTAACCCTAACACTAACCCTAACCCTAACCCATACCCTACGCCGTACCCGAAACCCTCCCCGAACCCGTACCCTAAGCCGTACCCTAAGCCTCACCCTAAGCCTAACCTTATCCTAGGCTACCCTTGACTGCTTCTGCCTCCAATAGATTTCCTAAGCACTAGTGTTTTAAGGAACAGCTTAAAAAGAGAATCCTAATGTGATTTCTTTATAATGGGTGTGTTCCTTATCTTATCCTAGTGTCTAAACTCTTCTCCATGGCTGGACCCCCAAATAATATTCCTTTACGTGCTAAGGGGTATCTAGAGAGTGGGATAGGTTTAATAACTACCCTAACCCTAACGCGTACCCTAACCCTAACCCCTACCCTAACCCTAACACGTACCCTAATCCTAACCCGTACCCTAAACCGAGCCCTAACCCTAACAATAACCCTAACCCTAACCCTAACCGATACCCTACGCCGTACCCGAAACCCTCCCCGAACCCGTACCCTAAGCCGTACCCTAAGCCTAACCCTAAGCCTAACCCTAACCCTAGGTTACCCTTGACTGCTTCTGCCTCCAATAGATTTCCTAAGCACTAGTGTTTTAAGGAACAGCTTAAAAAGAGAATCCTAATGTGATTTCTTTATAATGGGTGTGTTCCTTATCTTATCCTAGTGTCTAAACTCTTCTCCATGGCTGGACCCTCAAATAATATTCCTTTACGTGCTAAGGGGTATCTAGAGAGTGGGATAGGTTTAATAACTACCCTAACCCTAACGCGTACCCTAACCCTAACCCCTACCCTAACCCTAACACGTACCCTAATACTAACCTGTACCCTAAACCGAGCCCTAACCCTAACACTAACCCTAACCCTAACCCATACCCTACGCCGTACCCGCACCCCTCCCCGAACCCGTACCCTAAGCCGTACCCTAAGCCTAACCGTAAGCCTAACCCTAACCCTAGGCTACCCTTGACTGCTTCTGCCTCCAATAGATTTCCTAAGCACTAGTGTTTTAAGGAACAGCTTAAAAAGAGAATCCTAATGTGATTTCTTTATAATGGGTGTGTTCCTTATCTTATCCTAGTGTCTAAACTCTTCTCCATGGCTGGACCCCCAAATAATATTCCTTTACGTGCTAAGGGGTATCTAGAGAGTGGGATAGGTTTAATAACTACCCTAACCCTAACGCATACCCTAACCCTAAACCCTACCCTAACCCTAACACGTACCCTAATCCTAACCCGTACCCTAAACCGAGCCCTAACCCTAACACTAACCCTAACCCTAACCCTAACCCATACCCTACGCCGTACCCGAACCCCTCCCCGAACCCATTCCCCAAGCCGTACCCTAAACCTAACCCTAAGCCTAACCCTAACCCTAGGCTACCCTTGACTGCTTCTGCCTCCAATAGATTTCCTAAGCACTAGTGTTTTAAGGAACAGCTTAAAAAGAGAATCCTAATGTGATTTCTTTATAATGGGTGTGTTCCTTATCTTATCCTAGTGTCTAAACTCTTCTCCATGGCTGGACCCCCAAATAATATTCCTTTACGTGCTAAGGGGTATCTAAAGAGTGGGATAGGTTTAATAACTACCCTAACCCTAACGCGTACCCTAACCCTAACCCCTACCCTAACCCTAACACGTACCCTAATCCTAACCCGTACCCTAAACCGAGCCCTAACCCTAACACTAACCCTAACCCTAACCCTAACCCATACCCTACGCCGTACCCGAAACCCTCCCCGAACCCGTACCCTAAGCCGTACCCTAAGCCTAACCCTAAGCCTAACCCTAACCCTAGGCTACCTTTGACTGCTTCTGCCTCCAATAGATTTCCTAAGCACTAGTGTTTTAAGGAACAGCTTAAAAAGAGAATCCTAATGTGATTTCTTTATAATGGGTGTGTTCCTTATCTTATCCTAGTGTCTAAACTCTTCTCCATGGCTGGACCCTCAAATAATATTCCTTTACGTGCTAAGGGGTATCTAGAGAGTGGGATAGGTTTAATAACTACCCTAACCCTAACGCGTACCCTAACCCTAACCCCTACGCTAACCCTAACACGTACCCTAATACTAACCTGTACCCTAAACCGAGCCCTAACCCTAACCCTAACCCTAACCCTAACCCATACCCTACGCCGTACCCGCACCCCTCCCCGAACCCGTACCCTAAGCCGTACCCTAAGCCTAACCCTAAGCCTAACCCTAACCCTAGGCTACCCTTGACTGCTTCTGCCTCCAATAGATTTCGTAAGCACTAGTGTTTTAAGGAACAGCTTAAAAAGAGAATCCTAATGTGATTTCTTTATAATGGGTGTGTTCCTTATCTTATCCTAGTGTCTAAACTCTTCTCCATGGCTGGACCCCCAAATAATATTCCTTTACGTGCTAAGGGGTATCTAGAGAGTGGGATAGGTTTAATAACTACCCTAACCCTAACGCATACCCTAACCCTAACCCCTACCCTAACCCTAACACGTACCCTAATCCTAACCCGTACCCTAAACCGAGCCCTAACCCTAACACTAACCCTAACCCTAACCCTAACCCATACCCTACGCCGTACCCGAACCCCTCCCCGAACCCATTCCCCAAGCCGTACCCTAAACCTAACCCTAAGCCTAACCCTAACCCTAGGCTACCCTTGACTGCTTCTGCCTCCAATAGATTTCCTAAGCACTAGTGTTTTAAGGAACAGCTTAAAAAGAGAATCCTAATGTGATTTCTTTATAATGGGTGTGTTCCTTATCTTATCCTAGTGTCTAAACTCTTCTCCATGGCTGCACCCCCAAATAATATTGCCTTACGTGCTAAGGGGTATCTAGAGAGTGGGATAGGTTTAATAACTACCCTAACCCTAATGCGTACTCTAACCCTAACCTCTACCCTAACACTAACACGTACCCTAATCCTAACCCGTACCCTAAACCGAGCCCTAACCCTAACACTAACACTAACCCTAACCCTAACCCATACCCTACGCCGTACCTGAACCCCTCCCCAAACCCGTACTCTAAGTGGTACCCTAAGCCTAACCCTAAGCCTAACACTAACCCTAGGCTACCCTTGACTGCTTCTGCCTCCAATAGATTTCCTAAGCACTAGTGTTTTAAGCAACAGCTTAAAAAGAGAATCCTAATGTGATTTCTTTATAATGGGTGTGTTCCTTATCTTATCCTAGTGTCTAAATTCTTCTCCATGGCTGGAACCCCAAATAATATTCCTTTACGTGCTAAGGGGTATCTAGAGAGTGGGATAGGTTTACTAACTACCCTAACCCTAACGCGTACCCTAACCCTAACCCCTACCCTAAACCTAACACGTACCCTAATCCTAACCGTACCCTAAACCGAGCCCTAACCCTAACACTAACCCTAACCCTAACCCTAACCCATACCCTACGCCGTACCCGCACCCCTCCCCGAACCCGTACCCTAAGCCGTACCCTAAGCCTAACCCTAAGCCTAACCCTAACCCTAGGCTACCCTTGACTGCTTCTGCCTCCAATAGATTTCCTAAGCACTAGTGTTTTAAGGAACAGCTTAAAAAGAGAATCCTAATGTGATTTCTTTATAATGGGTGTGTTCCTTATCTTATCCTAGTGTCTAAACTCTTCTCCATGGCTGGACCCCCAAATAATATTCCTTTACTTGCTAAGGGGTATCTAGAGAGTGGGATAGGTTTAATAACTACCCTAACCCTAACGCATACCCTAACCCTAACCCCTACCCTAAACCTAACACGTACCCTAATCCTAACCGTACCCTAAACCGAGCCCTAACCCTAACACTAACCCTAACCCTAACCCTAACCCATACCCTACGCCGTACCCGCACCCCTCCCCGAACCCGTAACCTAAGCTGTACCCTAAGCCTAACCCTAAGCCTAACCCTAACCCTAGGCTACCCTTGACTGCTTCTGCCTCCAATAGATTTCCTAAGCACTACTGTTTTAAGGAACAGCTTAAAAAGAGAATCCTAATGTGATTTCTTTATAATGGGTGTGTTCCTTATCTTATCCTAGTGTCTAAACTCTTCTCCATGGCTGCACCCCCAAATAATATTCCCTTACGTGCTAAGGGGTATCTAGAGAGTGGGATAGGTTTAATAACTACCCTAACCCTAACGCGTACCCTAACCCTAACCCCTACCCTAACCCTAACACGTACCGTAATCCTAATCTGTACCCTAAACCGAGGCCTAACCCTAACACTAACCCTAACCCTAACCCTAACCCATACCCTACGCCGTACCCGAAACCCTCCCCGAACCCGTACCCTAAGCCATACCCTAAACCTAACCCTAAGCCTAACCCTAACCCTAGGCTACCCTTGACTGCTTCTGCCTCCAATAGATTTCCTAAGCACTACTGTTTTAAGGAACAGCTTAAAAAGAGAATCCTAATGTGATTTCTTTATAATGGGTGTGTTCCTTATCTTATCCTAGTGTCTAAACTCTTCTCCATGGCTGCACCCCCAAATAATATTCCCTTACGTGCTAAGGGGTATCTAGAGAGTGGGATAGGTTTAATAACTACCCTAACCCTAACGCGTACCCTAACCCTAACCCCTACCCTAACCCTAACACGTACCCTAATCCTAACCTGTACCCTAAACCGAGGCCTAACCCTAACACTAACCCTAACCCTAACCCTAACACATACCCTACGCCGTACCCGAAACCCTCCCCGAACCCGTACCCTAAGCCATACCCTAAACCTAACCCTAAGCCTAACCCTAACCCTAGGCTACCCTTGACTGCTTCTGCCTCCAATTGATTTCCTAAGCAGTAGTGTTTTAAGGAACAGCTTAAAAAGAGAATCCTAATGTGATTTCTTTATAATGGGTGTGTTCCTTATCTTATCCTAGTGTCTAAACTCTTCTCCATGGCTGGACCCCCAAATAATATTCCTTTACGTGCTAAGGGGGAGCTAGAGAGTGGGATAGGTTTACTAACTACCCTAGCCCTAACGCGTAACCTAACCCTAACCCCTACCCTAAACCTAACACGTTCCCTAATCCTAACCCGTACCCTAAACCGAGCCCTAACCCTAACACTAACCCTAACCCAAACCCTAACCCATACCCTACGCCGTACACGAACACCTCCCCGAACCCATACCCCAAGCCGTACCCTAACCCTAACCCTAAGCCTAACCCTAACCCTAGGCTACCCTTGACTGCTTCTGCCTCCAATAGATTTCCTAAGCACTACTGTTTTAAGGAACAGCTTAAAAAGAGAATCCTAAAGTGATTTCTTTATAATGGGTGTGTTCCTTATCTTATCCTAGTGTCTAAACTCTTCTCCATGGCTGGACCCCCAAATAATATTCCTTTACGTGCTAAGGGGTATCTAGAGAGTGGGATAGGTTTAATAACTACCCTAACCCTAACGCGTACCCTAACCCTAACCCCTACCCTAACCCTAACACGTACCCTAATCCTAACCCGTACCCTAAACCGAGCCCTAACCCTAACACTAACCCTAACCCTAACCCTAACCCATACCCTACGCCGTACCCGAAACCCTCCCCGAACTCGTACCCTAAGCCGTACCCTAAGCCTAACCCTAAGCCTAACCCTAACCCTAGGCTACCCTTGACTGCTTCTGCCTCCAATAGATTTCCTAAGCACTAGTGTTTTAAGGAACAGCTTAAAAAGAGAATCCTAATGTGATTTCTTTATAATGGGTGTATTCCTTATCTTATCCTAGTGTCTAAACTTTTCTCCATGGCTGGACCCTCAAATAATATTCCTTTACGTGCTAAGGGGTATCTAGAGATTGGGATAGGTTTAATAACTACCCTAACCCTAACGCGTACCCTAACCCTAACCCCTACCCTAACCCTAACACGTACCCTAATCCTAACCCGTACCCTAAACCGAGCCCTAACCCTAACACTAACCCTAACCCTAACCCTAACCCATACCCTACGCCGTACCCGCACCCCTCCCTGAACCCGTACCCTAAGCCGTACCCTAAGCCTAACCCTAAGCCTAACCCTAACCCTAGGCTACCCTTGACTGCTTCTGCCTCCAATAGATTTCCTAAGCACTAGTGTTTTAACGAACAGCTTAAAAAGAGAATCCTAAAGTGATTTCTTTATAATGGGTGTGTTCCTTATCTTATCCTAGTGTCTAAACTCTTCTCCATGGCTGGACCCCCAAATAATATTCCTTTACGTGCTAAGGGGTATCTAGAGAGTGGGATAGGTTTAATAACTACCCTAACCCTAACGCGTACCCTAACCCTAACCCCTACCCTAACCCTAACACGTACCCTAATCCTAACCCGTACCCTAAACCGAGCCCTAACCCTAACACTAACCCTAACCCTAACCCATACCCTACGCCGTACCCGAAACCCTCCCCGAACCCGTACCCTAAGCCGTACCCTAAGCCTCACCCTAAGCCTAACCTTATCCTAGGCTACCCTTGACTGCTTCTGCCTCCAATAGATTTCCTAAGCACTAGTGTTTTAAGGAACAGCTTAAAAAGAGAATCCTAATGTGATTTCTTTATAATGGGTGTGTTCCTTATCTTATCCTAGTGTCTAAACTCTTCTCCATGGCTGCACCCCCAAATAATATTGCCTTACGTGCTAAGGGGTATCTAGAGAGTGGGATAGGTTTAATAACTACCCTAAACCTAATGCGTACTCTAACCCTAACCCCTACCCTAACACTAACACGTACCCTAATCCTAACCCGTACCCTAAACCGAGCCCTAACCCTAACACTAACACTAACCCTAACCCTAACCCATACCCTATGCCGTACCTGAACCCCTCCCCAAACCCGTACCCTAAGCCGTACCCTAAGCCTAACCCTAAGCCTAACACTAACCCTAGGCTACCCTTGACTGCTTCTGCCTCCAATAGATTTCCTAAGCACTAGTGTTTTAAGCAACAGCTTAAAAAGAGAATCCTAATGTGATTTCTTTATAATGGGTGTGTTCCTTATCTTATCCTAGTGTCTAAATTCTTCTCCATGGCTGGAACCCCAAATAATATTCCTTTACGTGCTAAGGGGTATCTAGAGAGTGGGATAGGTTTACTAACTACCCTAACCCTAACGCGTACCCTAACCCTAACCCCTACCCTAACCCTAACACGTACCCTAATCCTAACCCGTACCCTAAACCGAGCCCTAACCCTAACAATAACCCTAACCCTAACCCTAACCCATACCCTACGCCGTACCCGAAACCCTCCCCGATCCCGTACCCTAAGCCGTACCCTAAGCCTAACCCTAAGCCTAACCCTAACCCTAGGTTACCCTTGACTGCTTCTGCCTCCAATAGATTTCCTAAGCACTAGTGTTTTAAGGAACAGCTTAAAAAGAGAATCCTAATGTGATTTCTTTATAATGGGTGTGTTCCTTATCTTATCCTAGTGTCTAAACTCTTCTCCATGGCTGGACCCTCAAATAATATTCCTTTACGTGCTAAGGGGTATCTAGAGAGTGGGATAGGTTTAATAACTACCCTAACCCTAACGCGTACCCTAACCCTAACCCCTACCCTAACCCTAACACGTACCGTAATCCTAACCCGTACCCTAAACCGAGCCCTAACCCTAACACTAACCCTAACCCTAACCCTAACCCATACCCTACGCCGTACCCGCACCCCTCCCTGAACCCGTACCCTAAGCCGTACCCTAAGCCTAACCCTAAGCCTAACCCTAACCCTAGGCTACCCTTGACTGCTTCTGCCTCCAATAGATTTCCTAAGCACTAGTGTTTTAACGAACAGCTTAAAAAGAGAATCCTAAAGTGATTTCTTTATAATGGGTGTGTTCCTTATCTTATCCTAGTGTCTAAACTCTTCTCCATGGCTGGACCCCCAAATAATATTCCTTTACGTGCTAAGGGGTATCTAGAGAGTGGGATAGGTTTAATAACTACCCTAACCCTAACGCGTACCCTAACCCTAACCCCTACCCTAACCCTAACACGTACCCTAATCCTAACCCGTACCCTAAACCGAGCCCTAACCCTAACACTAACCCTAACCCTAACCCATACCCTACGCCGTACCCGAAACCCTCCCCGAACCCGTACCCTAAGCCGTACCCTAAGCCTCACCCTAAGCCTAACCTTATCCTAGGCTACCCTTGACTGCTTCTGCCTCCAATAGATTTCCTAAGCACTAGTGTTTTAAGGAACAGCTTAAAAAGAGAATCCTAATGTGATTTCTTTATAATGGGTGTGTTCCTTATCTTATCCTAGTGTCTAAACTCTTCTCCATGGCTGGACCCCCAAATAATATTCCTTTACGTGCTAAGGGGTATCTAGAGAGTGGGATAGGTTTAATAACTACCCTAACCCTAACGCGTACCCTAACCCTAACCCCTACCCTAACCCTAACACGTACCCTAATCCTAACCCGTACCCTAAACCGAGCCCTAACCCTAACAATAACCCTAACCCTAACCCTAACCCATACCCTACGCCATACCCGAAACCCTCCCCGAACCCGTACCCTAAGCCGTACCCTAAGCCTAACCCTAAGCCTAACCCTAACCCTAGGTTACCCTTGACTGCTTCTGCCTCCAATAGATTTCCTAAGCACTAGTGTTTTAAGGAACAGCTTAAAAAGAGAATCCTAATGTGATTTCTTTATAATGGGTGTGTTCCTTATCTTATCCTAGTGTCTAAACTCTTCTCCATGGCTGGACCCTCAAATAATATTCCTTTACGTGCTAAGGGGTATCTAGAGAGTGGGATAGGTTTAATAACTACCCTAACCCTAACGCGTACCCTAACCCTAACCCCTACCCTAACCCTAACACGTACCCTAATACTAACCTGTACCCTAAACCGAGCCCTAACCCTAACACTAACCCTAACCCTAACCCATACCCTACGCCGTACCCGCACCCCTCCCCGAACCCGTACCCTAAGCCGTACCCTAAGCCTAACCCTAAGCCTAACCCTAACCCTAGGCTACCCTTGACTGCTTCTGCCTCCAATAGATTTCCTAAGCACTAGTGTTTTAAGGAACAGCTTAAAAAGAGAATCCTAATGTGATTTCTTTATAATGGGTGTGTTCCTTATCTTATCCTAGTGTCTAAACTCTTCTCCATGGCTGGACCCCCAAATAATATTCCTTTACGTGCTAAGGGGTATCTAGAGAGTGGGATAGGTTTAATAACTACCCTAACCCTAACGCATACCCTAACCCTAAACCCTACCCTAACCCTAACACGTACCCTAATCCTAACCCGTACCCTAAACCGAGCCCTAACCCTAACACTAACCCTAACCCTAACCCTAACCCATACCCTACGCCGTACCCGAACCCCTCCCCGAACCCATTCCCCAAGCCGTACCCTAAACCTAACCCTAAGCCTAACCCTAACCCTAGGCTACCCTTGACTGCTTCTGCCTCCAATAGATTTCCTAAGCACTAGTGTTTTAAGGAACAGCTTAAAAAGAGAATCCTAATGTGATTTCTTTATAATGGGTGTGTTCCTTATCTTATCCTAGTGTCTAAACTCTTCTCCATGGCTGGACCCCCAAATAATATTCCTTTACGTGCTAAGGGGTATCTAAAGAGTGGGATAGGTTTAATAACTACCCTAACCCTAACGCGTACCCTAACCCTAACCCCTACCCTAACCCTAACACGTACCCTAATCCTAACCCGTACCCTAAACCGAGCCCTAACCCTAACACTAACCCTAACCCTAACCCTAACCCATACCCTACGCCGTACCCGAAACCCTCCCCGAACCCGTACCCTAAGCCGTACCCTAAGCCTAACCCTAAGCCTAACCCTAACCCTAGGCTGCCTTTGACTGCTTCTGCCTCCAATAGATTTCCTAAGCACTAGTGTTTTAAGGAACAGCTTAAAAAGAGAATCCTAATGTGATTTCTTTATAATGGGTGTGTTCCTTATCTTATCCTAGTGTCTAAACTCTTCTCCATGGCTGGACCCTCAAATAATATTCCTTTACGTGCTAAGGGGTATCTAGAGAGTGGGATAGGTTTAATAACTACCCTAACCCTAACGCGTACCCTAACCCTAACCCCTACCCTAACCCTAACACGTACCCTAATACTAACCTGTACCCTAAACCGAGCCCTAACCCTAACCCTAACCCTAACCCTAACCCATACCCTACGCCGTACCCGCACCCCTCCCCGAACCCGTACCCTAAGCCGTACCCTAAGCCTAACCCTAAGCCTAACCCTAACCCTAGGCTACCCTTGACTGCTTCTGCCTCCAATAGATTTCCTAAGCACTAGTGTTTTAAGGAACAGCTTAAAAAGAGAATCCTAATGTGATTTCTTTATAATGGGTGTGTTCCTTATCTTATCCTAGTGTCTAAACTCTTCTCCATGGCTGGACCCCCAAATAATATTCCTTTACGTGCTAAGGGGTATCTAGAGAGTGGGATAGGTTTAATAACTACCCTAACCCTAACGCATACCCTAACCCTAACCCCTACCCTAACCCTAACACGTACCCTAATCCTAACCCGTACCCTAAACCGAGCCCTAACCCTAACACTAACCCTAACCCTAACCCTAACCCATACCCTACGCCGTACCCGAAACCCTCCCCGAACCCATTCCCCAAGCCGTACCCTAAACCTAACCCTAAGCCTAACCCTAACCCTAGGCTACCCTTGACTGCTTCTGCCTCCAATAGATTTCCTAAGCACTAGTGTTTTAAGGAACAGCTTAAAAAGAGAATCCTAATGTGATTTCTTTATAATGGGTGTGTTCCTTATCTTATCCTAGTGTCTAAACTCTTCTCCATGGCTGCACCCCCAAATAATATTGCCTTACGTGCTAAGGGGTATCTAGAGAGTGGGATAGGTTTAATAACTACCCTAACCCTAATGCGTACTCTAACCCTAACCTCTACCCTAACACTAACACGTACCCTAATCCTAACCCGTACCCTAAACCGAGCCCTAACCCTAACACTAACACTAACCCTAACCCTAACCCATACCCTACGCCGTACCTGAACCCCTCCCCAAACCCGTACTCTAAGTGGTACCCTAAGCCTAACCCTAAGCCTAACACTAACCCTAGGCTACCCTTGACTGCTTCTGCCTCCAATAGATTTCCTAAGCACTAGTGTTTTAAGCAACAGCTTAAAAAGAGAATCCTAATGTGATTTCTTTATAATGGGTGTGTTCCTTATCTTATCCTAGTGTCTAAATTCTTCTCCATGGCTGGAACCCCAAATAATATTCCTTTACGTGCTAAGGGGTATCTAGAGAGTGGGATAGGTTTACTAACTACCCTAACCCTAACGCGTACCCTAACCCTAACCCCTACCCTAAACCTAACACGTACCCTAATCCTAACCGTACCCTAAACCGAGCCCTAACCCTAACACTAACCCTAACCCTAACCCTAACCCATACCCTACGCCGTACCCGCACCCCTCCCCGAACCCGTACCCTAAGCCGTACCCTAAGCCTAACCCTAAGCCTAACACTAACCCTAGGCTACCCTTGACTGCTTCTGCCTCCAATAGATTTCCTAAGCACTAGTGTTTTAAGGAACAGCTTAAAAAGAGAATCCTAATGTGATTTCTTTATAATGGGTGTGTTCCTTATCTTATCCTAGTGTCTAAACTCTTCTCCATGGCTGGACCCCCAAATAATATTCCTTTACGTGCTAAGGGGTATCTAGAGAGTGGGATAGGTTTAATAACTACCCTAACCCTAACGCATACCCTAACCCTAACCCCTACCCTAAACCTAACACGTACCCTAATCCTAACCGTACCCTAACCCGAGCCCTAACCCTAACACTAACCCTAACCCTAACCCTAACCCATACCCTACGCCGTACCCGCACCCCTCCCCGAACCCGTAACCTAAGCCGTACCCTAAGCCTAACCCTAAGCCTAACCCTAACCCTAGGCTACCCTTGACTGCTTCTGCCTCCAATAGATTTCCTAAGCACTACTGTTTTAAGGAACAGCTTAAAAAGAGAATCCTAATGTGATTTCTTTATAATGGGTGTGTTCCTTATCTTATCCTAGTGTCTAAACTCTTCTCCATGGCTGCACCCCCAAATAATATTCCCTTACGTGCTAAGGGGTATCTAGAGAGTGGGATAGGTTTAATAACTACCCTAACCCTAACGCGTACCCTAACCCTAACCCCTACCCTAACCCTAACACGTACCCTAATCCTAACCTGTACCCTAAACCGAGGCCTAACCCTAACACTAACCCTAACCCTAACCCTAACCCATACCCTACGCCGTACCCGAAACCCTCCCCGAACCCGTACCCTAAGCCATACCCTAAACCTAACCCTAAGCCTAACCCTAACCCTAGGCTACCCTTGACTGCTTCTGCCTCCAATAGATTTCCTAAGCACTACTGTTTTAAGGAACAGCTTAAAAAGAGAATCCTAATGTGATTTCTTTATAATGGGTGTGTTCCTTATCTTATCCTAGTGTCTAAACTCTTCTCCATGGCTGCACCCCCAAATAATATTCCCTTACGTGCTAAGGGGTATCTAGAGAGTGGGATAGGTTTAATAACTACCCTAACCCTAACGCGTACCCTAACCCTAAACCCTACCCTAACCCTAACACGTACCCTAATCCTAACCTGTACCCTAAACCGAGGCCTAACCCTAACACTAACCCTAACCCTAACCCTAACACATACCCTACGCCGTACCCGAAACCCTCCCCGAACCCGTACCCTAAGCCATACCCTAAACCTAACCCTAAGCCTAACCCTAACCCTAGGCTACCCTTGACTGCTTCTGCCTCCAATTGATTTCCTAAGCAGTAGTGTTTTAAGGAACAGCTTAAAAAGAGAATCCTAATGTGATTTCTTTATAATGGGTGTGTTCCTTATCTTATCCTAGTGTCTAAACTCTTCTCCATGGCTGGACCCCCAAATAATATTCCTTTACGTGCTAAGGGGGAGCTAGAGAGTGGGATAGGTTTACTAACTACCCTAGCCCTAACGCGTAACCTAACCCTAACCCCTACCCTAAACCTAACACGTTCCCTAATCCTAACCCGTACCCTAAACCGAGCCCTAACCCTAACACTAACCCTAACCCAAACCCTAACCCATACCCTACGCCGTACACGAACACCTCCCCGAACCCATACCCCAAGCCGTACCCTAACCCTAACCCTAAGCCTAACCCTAACCCTAGGCTACCCTTGACTGCTTCTGCCTCCAATAGATTTCCTAAGCACTACTGTTTTAAGGAACAGCTTAAAAAGAGAATCCTAAAGTGATTTCTTTATAATGGGTGTGTTCCTTATCTTATCCTAGTGTCTAAACTCTTCTCCATGGCTGGACCCCCAAATAATATTCCTTTACGTGCTAAGGGGTATCTAGAGAGTGGGATAGGTTTAATAACTACCCTAACCCTAACGCGTACCCTAACCCTAACCCCTACCCTAACCCTAACACGTACCCTAATCCTAACCCGTACCCTAAACCGAGCCCTAACCCTAACACTAACCCTAACCCTAACCCTAACCCATACCCTACGCCGTACCCGAAACCCTCCCCGAACTCGTACCCTAAGCCGTACCCTAAGCCTAACCCTAAGCCTAACCCTAACCCTAGGCTACCCTTGACTGCTTCTGCCTCCAATAGATTTCCTAAGCACTAGTGTTTTAAGGAACAGCTTAAAAAGAGAATCCTAATGTGATTTCTTTATAATGGGTGTATTCCTTATCTTATCCTAGTGTCTAAACTTTTCTCCATGGCTGGACCCTCAAATAATATTCCTTTACGTGCTAAGGGGTATCTAGAGATTGGGATAGGTTTAATAACTACCCTAACCCTAACGCGTACCCTAACCCTAACCCCTACCCTAACCCTAACACGTACCCTAATCCTAACCCGTACCCTAAACCGAGCCCTAACCCTAACACTAACCCTAACCCTAACCCTAACCCATACCCTACGCCGTACCCGCACCCCTCCCTGAACCCGTACCCTAAGCCGTACCCTAAGCCTAACCCTAAGCCTAACCCTAACCCTAGGCTACCCTTGACTGCTTCTGCCTCCAATAGATTTCCTAAGCACTAGTGTTTTAACGAACAGCTTAAAAAGAGAATCCTAAAGTGATTTCTTTATAATGGGTGTGTTCCTTATCTTATCCTAGTGTCTAAACTCTTCTCCATGGCTGGACCCCCAAATAATATTCCTTTACGTGCTAAGGGGTATCTAGAGAGTGGGATAGGTTTAATAACTACCCTAACCCTAACGCGTACCCTAACCCTAACCCCTACCCTAACCCTAACACGTACCCTAATCCTAACCCGTACCCTAAACCGAGCCCTAACCCTAACACTAACCCTAACCCTAACCCATACCCTACGCCGTACCCGAAACCCTCCCCGAACCCGTACCCTAAGCCGTACCCTAAGCCTCACCCTAAGCCTAACCTTATCCTAGGCTACCCTTGACTGCTTCTGCCTCCAATAGATTTCCTAAGCACTAGTGTTTTAAGGAACAGCTTAAAAAGAGAATCCTAATGTGATTTCTTTATAATGGGTGTGTTCCTTATCTTATCCTAGTGTCTAAACTCTTCTCCATGGCTGCACCCCCAAATAATATTGCTTTACGTGCTAAGGGGTATCTAGAGAGTGGGATAGGTTTAATAACTACCCTAAACCTAATGCGTACTCTAACCCTAACCCCTACCCTAACACTAACACGTACCCTAATCCTAACCCGTACCCTAAACCGAGCCCTAACCCTAACACTAACACTAACCCTAACCCTAACCCATACCCTATGCCGTACCTGAACCCCTCCCCAAACCCGTACCCTAAGCCGTACCCTAAGCCTAACCCTAAGCCTAACACTAACCCTAGGCTACCCTTGACTGCTTCTGCCTCCAATAGATTTCCTAAGCACTAGTGTTTTAAGCAACAGCTTAAAAAGAGAATCCTAATGTGATTTCTTTATAATGGGTGTGTTCCTTATCTTATCCTAGTGTCTAAATTCTTCTCCATGGCTGGAACCCCAAATAATATTCCTTTACGTGCTAAGGGGTATCTAGAGAGTGGGATAGGTTTACTAACTACCCTAACCCTAACGCGTACCCTAACCCTAACCCCTACCCTAACCCTAACACGTACCCTAATCCTAACCCGTACCCTAAACCGAGCCCTAACCCTAACAATAACCCTAACCCTAACCCTAACCCATACCCTACGCCGTACCCGAAACCCTCCCCGATCCCGTACCCTAAGCCGTACCCTAAGCCTAACCCTAAGCCTAACCCTAACCCTAGGTTACCCTTGACTGCTTCTGCCTCCAATAGATTTCCTAAGCACTAGTGTTTTAAGGAACAGCTTAAAAAGAGAATCCTAATGTGATTTCTTTATAATGGGTGTGTTCCTTATCTTATCCTAGTGTTAAACTCTTCTCCATGGCTGGACCCTCAAATAATATTCCTTTACGTGCTAAGGGGTATCTAGAGAGTGGGATAGGTTTAATAACTACCCTAACCCTAACGCGTACCCTAACCCTAACCCCTACCCTAACCCTAACACGTACCCTAATCCTAACCCGTACCCTAAACCGAGCCCTAACCCTAACACTAACCCTAACCCTAACCCTAACCCATACCCTACGCCGTACCCGCACCCCTCCCTGAACCCGTACCCTAAGCCGTACCCTAAGCCTAACCCTAAGCCTAACCCTAACCCTAGGCTACCCTTGACTGCTTCTGCCTCCAATAGATTTCCTAAGCACTAGTGTTTTAACGAACAGCTTAAAAAGAGAATCCTAAAGTGATTTCTTTATAATGGGTGTGTTCCTTATCTTATCCTAGTGTCTAAACTCTTCTCCATGGCTGGACCCCCAAATAATATTCCTTTACGTGCTAAGGGGTATCTAGAGAGTGGGATAGGTTTAATAACTACCCTAACCCTAACGCGTACCCTAACCCTAACCCCTACCCTAACCCTAACACGTACCCTAATCCTAACCCGTACCCTAAACCGAGCCCTAACCCTAACACTAACCCTAACCCTAACCCATACCCTACGCCGTACCCGAAACCCTCCCCGAACCCGTACCCTAAGCCGTACCCTAAGCCTCACCCTAAGCCTAACCTTATCCTAGGCTACCCTTGACTGCTTCTGCCTCCAATAGATTTCCTAAGCACTAGTGTTTTAAGGAACAGCTTAAAAAGAGAATCCTAATGTGATTTCTTTATAATGGGTGTGTTCCTTATCTTATCCTAGTGTCTAAACTCTTCTCCATGGCTGGACCCCCAAATAATATTCCTTTACGTGCTAAGGGGTATCTAGAGAGTGGGATAGGTTTAATAACTACCCTAACCCTAACGCGTACCCTAACCCTAACCCCTACCCTAACCCTAACACGTACCCTAATCCTAACCCGTACCCTAAACCGAGCCCTAACCCTAACAATAACCCTAACCCTAACCCTAACCCATACCCTACGCCGTACCCGAAACCCTCCCCGAACCCGTACCCTAAGCCGTACCCTAAGCCTAACCCTAAGCCTAACCCTAACGCTAGGTTACCCTTGACTGCTTCTGCCTCCAATAGATTTCCTAAGCACTAGTGTTTTAAGGAACAGCTTAAAAAGAGAATCCTAATGTGATTTCTTTATAATGGGTGTGTTCCTTATCTTATCCTAGTGTCTAAACTCTTCTCCATGGCTGGACCCTCAAATAATATTCCTTTACGTGCTAAGGGGTATCTAGAGAGTGGGATAGGTTTAATAACTACCCTAACCCTAACGCGTACCCTAACCCTAACCCCTACCCTAACCCTAACACGTACCCTAATACTAACCTGTACCCTAAACCGAGCCCTAACCCTAACACTAACCCTAACCCTAACCCATACTCTACGCCGTACCCGCACCCCTCCCCGAACCCGTACCCTAAGCCGTACCCTAAGCCTAACCCTAAGCCTAACCCTAACCCTAGGCTACCCTTGACTGCTTCTGCCTCCAATAGATTTCCTAAGCACTAGTGTTTTAAGGAACAGCTTAAAAAGAGAATCCTAATGTGATTTCTTTATAATGGGTGTGTTCCTTATCTTATCCTAGTGTCTAAACTCTTCTCCATGGCTGGACCCCCAAATAATATTCCTTTACGTGCTAAGGGGTATCTAGAGAGTGGGATAGGTTTAATAACTACCCTAACCCTAACGCATACCCTAACCCTAAACCCTACCCTAACCCTAACACGTACCCTAATCCTAACCCGTACCCTAAACCGAGCCCTAACCCTAACACTAACCCTAACCCTAACCCTAACCCATACCCTACGCCGTACCCGAACCCCTCCCCGAACCCATTCCCCAAGCCGTACCCTAAACCTAACCCTAAGCCTAACCCTAACCCTAGGCTACCCTTGACTGCTTCTGCCTCCAATAGATTTCCTAAGCACTAGTGTTTTAAGGAACAGCTTAAAAAGAGAATCCTAATGTGATTTCTTTATAATGGGTGTGTTCCTTATCTTATCCTAGTGTCTAAACTCTTCTCCATGGCTGCACCCCCAAATAATATTGCCTTACGTGCTAAGGGGTATCTAGAGAGTGGGATAGGTTTAATAACTACCCTAACCCTAATGCGTACTCTAACCCTAACCCCTAACCTAACACTAACACGTACCCTAATCCTAACCGTACCCTAAACCGAGCCCTAACCCTAACACTAACCCTAACCCTAACCCTAACCCATACCCTACGCCGTACCCGCACCCCTCCCCGAACCCGTAACCTAAGCCGTACCCTAAGCCTAACCCTAAGCCTAACCCTAACCCTAGGCTACCCTTGACTGCTTCTGCCTCCAATAGATTTCCTAAGCACTACTGTTTTAAGGAACAGCTTAAAAAGAGAATCCTAATGTGATTTCTTTATAATGGGTGTGTTCCTTATCTTATCCTAGTGTCTAAACTCTTCTCCATGGCTGCACCCCCAAATAATATTCCCTTACGTGCTAAGGGGTATCTAGAGAGTGGGATAGGTTTAATAACTACCCTAACCCTAACGCGTACCCTAACCCTAACCCCTACCCTAACCCTAACACGTACCCTAATCCTAACCTGTACCCTAAACCGAGGCCTAACCCTAACACTAACCCTAACCCTAACCCTAACCCATACCCTACGCCGTACCCGCACCCCTCCCCGAACCCGTACCCTAAGCCATACCCTAAACCTAACCCTAAGCCTAACCCTAACCCTAGGCTACCCTTGACTGCTTCTGCCTCCAATTGATTTCCTAAGCAGTAGTGTTTTAAGGAACAGCTTAAAAAGAGAATCCTAATGTGATTTCTTTATAATGGGTGTGTTCCTTATCTTATCCTAGTGTCTAAACTCTTCTCCATGGCTGGACCCCCAAATAATATTCCTTTACGTGCTAAGGGGGAACTAGAGAGTGGGATAGGTTTAATAACTACCCTAGCCCTAACGCGTATCCTAACCCTAACCCCTACCCTAACCCTAACACGTACCCTAATCCTAACCCGTACCCTAAACCGAGCCCTAACCCTAACACTAACCCAAACCCTAACCCTAACCCATACCCTACGCCATACACGAACACCTCCCCGAACCCATACCCCAAGCCGTACCCTAACCCTAACCCTAAGCCTAACCCTAACCCTAGGCTACCCTTGACTGCTTCTGCCTCCAATAGATTTCCTAAGCACTACTGTTTTAAGGAACAGCTTAAAAAGAGAATCCTAAAGTGATTTCTTTATAATGGGTGTATTCCTTATCTTATCCTAGTGTCTAAACTCTTCTCCATGGCTGCACCCCCAAATAATATTCCTTTACGTGCTAAGGGGTATCTAGAGAGTGGGATAGGTTTAATAACTACCCTAACCCTAACGCGTACCCTAACCCTAACCCCTACCCTAACCCTAACACGTACCCTAATCCTAACCCGTACCCTAAACCGAGCCCTAACCCTAACACTAACCCTAACCCTAACCCTAACCCATACCCTACGCCGTACCCGAAACCCTCCCTGAACTCGTACCCTAAGCCGTACCCTAAGCATAACCCTAAGCCTAACCCTAACCCTAGGCTACCCTTGACTGCTTCTGCCTCCAATAGATTTCCTAAGCACTAGTGTTTTAAGGAACAGCTTAAAAAGAGAATCCTAATGTGATTTCTTTATAATGGGTGTGTTCCTTATCTTATCCTAGTGTCTAAACTTTTCTCCATGGCTGGACCCTCAAATAATATTCCTTTACGTGCTAAGGGGTATCTAGAGATTGGGATAGGTTTAATAACTACCCTAACCCTAACGCGTACCCTAACCCTAACCCCTACCCTAACCCTAACACGTACCCTAATCCTAACCCGTACCCTAAACCGAGCCCTAACCCTAACACTAACCCTAACCCTAACCCTAACCCATACCCTACGCCGTACCCGCACCCCTCCCTGAACCCGTACCCTAAGCCGTACCCTAAGACTAACCCTAAGCCTAACCCTAACCCTAGGCTACCCTTGACTGCTTCTGCCTCCAATAGATTTCCTAAGCACTAGTGTTTTAACGAACAGCTTAAAAAGAGAATCCTAATGTGATTTCTTTATAATGGGTGTGTTCCTTATCTTATCCTAGTGTCTAAACTCTTCTCCATGGCTGGACCCCCAAATAATATTCCTTTACGTGCTAAGGGGTATCTAGAGAGTGGGATAGGTTTAATAACTACCCTAACCCTAACGCGTACCCTAACCCTAACCCCTACCCTAACCCTAACACGTACCCTAATCCTAACCCGTACCCTAAACCGAGCCCTAACCCTAACACTAACCCTAACCCTAACCCTAACCCATACCCTACGCCGTACCCGCACCCCTCCCCGAACCCGTACCCTAAGCCGTACCCTAAGCCTAACCCTAAGCCTAACCCTAACCCTAGGCTACCCTTGACTGCTTCTGCCTCCAATAGATTTCCTAAGCACTACTGTTTTAAGGAACAGCTTAAAAAGAGAATCCTAATGTGATTTCTTTATAATGGGTGTGTTCCTTATCTTATCCTAGTGTCTAAACTCTTCTCCATGGCTGCACCCCCAAATAATATTCCCTTACGTGCTAAGGGGTATCTAGAGAGTGGGATAGGTTTAATAACTACCCTAACCCTACCGCGTACCCTAACCCTAACCCCTACCCTAACCCTAACACGTACCCTAATCCTAACCTGTACCCTAAACCGAGCCCTAACCCTAACACTAACCCTAACCCTAACCCTAACCCATACCCTACGCCGTACCCGCACCCCTCCCCGAACTCGTACCCTAAGCCATACCCTAAACCTAACCCTAAGCCTAACCCTAACCCTAGGCTACCCTTGACTGCTTCTGCCTCCAATTGATTTCCTAAGCAGTAGTGTTTTAAGGAACAGCTTAAAAAGAGAATCCTAAAGTGATTTCTTTATAATGGGTGTGTTCCTTATCTTATCCTAGTGTCTAAACTCTTCTCCATGGCTGGACCCCCAAATAATATTCCTTTACGTGCTAAGGGGGAGCTAGAGAGTGGGATAGGTTTACTAACTACCCTAGCCCTAACGCGTAACCTAACCCTAACCCCTACCCTAACCCTAACACGTACCCTAATCCTAACCCGTACCCTAAACCGAGCCCTAACCCTAACACTAACCCAAACCCTAACCCTAACCCATACCCTACACCGTACACGAACACCTCCCCGAACCCATACCCCAAGCCGTACCCTAAACCTAACCCTAAGCCTAACCCTAACACTAGGCTACCCTTGACTGCTTCTGCCTCCAATAGATTTCCTAAGCACTAGTGTTTTAAGGAACAGCTTAAAAAGAGAATCCTAATGTGATTTCTTTATAATGGGTGTGTTCCTTATCTTATCCTAGTGTCTAAACTCTTCTCCATGGCTGCACCCCCAAATAATATTGCCTTACGTGCTAAGGGGTATCTAGAGAGTGGGATAGGTTTAATAACTACCCTAACCCTAATGCGTACTCTAACCCTAACCCCTAACCTAACACTAACACGTACCCTAATCCTAACCCGTACCCTAAACCGAGCCCTAACCCTAACACTAACACTAACCCTAACCCTAACCCATACCCTACGCCGTACCTGAACCCCTCCCCAAACCCGTACTCTAAGCCGTACCCTAAGCCTAACCCTAAGCCTAACACTAACCCTAGGCTACCCTTGACTGCTTCTGCCTCCAATAGATTTCCTAAGCACTAGTGTTTTAAGCAACAGCTTAAAAAGAGAATCCTAATGTGATTTCTTTATAATGGGTGTGTTCCTTATTTATCCTAGTGTCTAAATTCTTCTCCATGGCTGGAACCCCAAATAATATTCCTTTACGTGCTAAGGGGTATCTAGAGAGTGGGATAGGTTTACTAACTACCCTAACCCTAACGCGTACCCTAACCCTAACCCCTACCCTAACCCTAACACGTACCCTAATCCTAACCCGTACCCTAAACCGAGCCCTAACCCTAACACTAACCCTAACCCTAACCCTAACCCATACCCTACGCCGTACCCGAAACCCTCCCCGAACCCGTACCCTAAGCCGTACCCTAAGCCTAACCCTAAGCCTAACCCTAACCCTAGGCTACCCTTGACTGCTTCTGCCTCCAATAGATTTCCTAAGCACTAGTGTTTTAAGGAACAGCTTAAAAAGAGAATCCTAATGTGATTTCTTTATAATGGGTGTGTTCCTTATCTTATCCTATTGTCTAAACTCTTCTCCATGGCTGGACCCTCAAATAATATTCCTTTACGTGCTAAGGGGTATCTAGAGAGTGGGATAGGTTTAATAACTACCCTAACCCTAATGCATACCCTAACCCTAACCCCTACCCTAACCCTAACACGTACCCTAATCCTAACCCGTACCCTAAACCGAGCCCTAACCCTAACACTAACCCTAACCCTAACCCTAACCCATACCCTATGCCGTACCCGAACCCCTCCCCGAACCCATTCCCCAAGCCGTACCCTAAACATAACCCTAAGCCTAACCCTAACCCTAGGCTACCCTTGACTGCTTCTGCCTCCAATAGATTTCCTAAGCACTAGTGTTTTAAGGAACAGCTTAAAAAGAGAATCCTAATGTGATTTCTTTATAATGGGTGTGTTCCTTATCTTATCCTAGTGTCTAAACTCTTCTCCATGGCTGCACCCCCAAATAATATTGCCTTACGTGCTAAGGGGTATCTAGAGAGTGGGATAGGTTTAATAACTACCCTAACCCTAATGCGTACTCTAACCCTAACCCCTAACCTAACACTAACACGTACCCTAATCGTAACCCGTACACTAAACCGAGCCCTAACCCTAACACTAACACTAACCCTAACCCTAACCCATACCCTACGCCGTACCCGCACCCCTCCCTGAACCCGTACCCTAAGCCGTACCCTAAGACTAACCCTAAGCCTAACCCTAACCCTAGGCTACCCTTGACTGCTTCTGCCTCCAATAGATTTCCTAAGCACTAGTGTTTTAACGAACAGCTTAAAAAGAGAATCCTAAAGTGATTTCTTTATAATGGGTGTGTTCCTTATCTTATCCTAGTGTCTAAACTCTTCTCCATGGCTGCACCCCCAAATAATATTCCCTTACGTGCTAAGGGGTATCTAGAGAGTGGGATAGGTTTAATAACTACCCTAACCCTAACGCGTACCCTAACCCTAACCCCTACCCTAACCCTAACACGTACCCTAATCCTAACCTGTACCCTAAACCGAGCCCTAACCCTAACACTAACCCTAACCCTAACCCTAACCCATACCCTACGCCGTACCCGAACCCCTCCCCGAACTCGTACCCTAAGCCATACCCTAAACCTAACCCTAAGCCTAACCCTAACCCTAGGCTACCCTTGACTGCTTCTGCCTCCAATTGATTTCCTAAGCAGTAGTGTTTTAAGGAACAGCTTAAAAAGAGAATCCTAAAGTGATTTCTTTATAATGGGTGTGTTCCTTATCTTATCCTAGTGTCTAAACTCTTCTCCATGGCTGGACCCCCAAATAATATTCCTTTACGTGCTAAGGGGGAGCTAGAGAGTGGGATAGGTTTACTAACTACCCTAGCCCTAACGCGTAACCTAACCCTAACCCCTACCCTAACCCTAACACGTACCCTAATCCTAACCCGTACCCTAAACCGAGCCCTAACCCTAACACTAACCCAAACCCTAACCCTAACCCATACCCTACGCCGTACACGAACACCTCCCCGAACCCATACCCCAAGCCGTACCCTAAACCTAACCCTAAGCCTAACCCTAACACTAGGCTACCCTTGACTGCTTCTGCCTCCAATAGATTTCCTAAGCACTAGTGTTTTAAGGAACAGCTTAAAAAGAGAATCCTAATGTGATTTCTTTATAATGGGTGTGTTCCTTATCTTATCCTAGTGTCTAAACTCTTCTCCATGGCTGCACCCCCAAATAATATTGCCTTACGTGCTAAGGGGTATCTAGAGAGTGGGATAGGTTTAATAACTACCCTAACCCTAATGCGTACTCTAACCCTAACCCCTAACCTAACACTAAGACGTACCCTAATCCTAACCCGTACCCTAAACCGAGCCCTAACCCTAACACTAACACTAACCCTAACCCTAACCCATACCCTACGCCGTACCTGAACCCCTCCCCAAACCCGTACCGAAAGCCGTACCCTAAGCCTAACCCTAAACCTAACACTAACGCTAGGCTACCCTTGACTGCTTCTGCCTCCAATAGATTTCCTAAGCACTAGTGTTTTAAGGAACAGCTTAAAAAGAGAATCCTAATGTGATTTCTTTATAATGGGTGTGTTCCTTATCTTATCCTAGTGTCTAAACTCTTCTCCATGGCTGGACCCCCAAATAATATTCCTTTACGTGCTAAGGGGTATCTAGAGAGTGGGATAGGTTTAATAACTACCCTAACCCTAACGCATACCCTAACCCTAACCCCTACCCTAACCCTAACACGTACCCTAATCCTAACCCGTACCCTAAACCGAGCCCTAACCCTAACACTAACCCTAACCATAACCCTAACCCATACCCTACGCCGTACCCGAACCCCTCCCCGAACCCATTCCCCAAGCCGTACCCTAAACCTAACCCTAAGCCTAACCCTAACCCTAGGCTACCCTTGACTGCTTCTGCCTCCAATAGATTTCCTAAGCACTAGTGTTTTAAGGAACAGCTTAAAAAGAGAATCCTAATGTGATTTCTTTATAATGGGTGTGTTCCTTATCTTATCCTAGTGTCTAAACTCTTCTCCATGGCTGCACCCCCAAATAATATTGCCTTACGTGCTAAGGGGTATCTAGAGAGTGGGATAGGTTTAATAACTACCCTAAACCTAATGCGTACTCTAACCCTAACCCCTACCCTAACACTAACACGTACCCTAATCCTAACCCGTACCCTAAACCGAGCCCTAACCCTAACACTAACACTAACCCTAACCCTAACCCATACCCTACGCCGTACCTGAACCCCTCCCCAAACCCGTACTCTAAGCCGTACCCTAAGCCTAACCCTAAGCCTAACACTAACCCTAGGCTACCCTTGACTGCTTCTGCCTCCAATAGATTTCCTAAGCACTAGTGTTTTAAGCAACAGCTTAAAAAGAGAATCCTAATGTGATTTCTTTATAATGGGTGTGTTCCTTATCTTATCCTAGTGTCTAAATTCTTCTCCATGGCTGGAACCCCAAATAATATTCCTTTACGTGCTAAGGGGTATCTAGAGAGTGGGATAGGTTTACTAACTACCCTAACCCTAACGCGTACCCTAACCCTAACCCCTACCCTAAACCTAACACGTACCCTAATCCTAACCGTACCCTAAACCGAGCCCTAACCCTAACACTAACCCTAACCCTAACCCTAACCCATACCCTACGCCGTACCCGCACCCCTCCCCGAACCCGTACCCTAAGCCGTACCCTAAGCCTAACCCTAAGCCTAACCCTAACCCTAGGCTACCCTTGACTGCTTCTGCCTCCAATAGATTTCCTAAGCACTAGTGTTTTAAGGAACAGCTTAAAAAGAGAATCCTAAAGTGATTTCTTTATAATGGGTGTGTTCCTTATCTTATCCTAGTGTCTAAACTCTTCTCCATGGCTGGACCCCCAAATAATATTCCTTTACGTGCTAAGGGGTATCTAGAGAGTGGGATAGGTTTAATAACTACCCTAACCCTAACGCGTACCCTAACCCTAACCCCTACCCTAACCCTAACACGTACCCTAATCCTAACCCGTACCCTAAACCGAGCCCTAACCCTAACACTAACCCTAACCCTAACCCATACACTACGCCGTACCCGAAACCCTCCCCGAACCCGTACCCTAAGCCGTACCCTAAGCCTCACCCTAAGCCTAACCTTATCCTAGGCTACCCTTGACTGCTTCTGCCTCCAATAGATTTCCTAAGCACTAGTGTTTTAAGGAACAGCTTAAAAA
Organism: Balaenoptera borealis; assembly: GCF_965194805.1. NCBI lineage: Eukaryota > Metazoa > Chordata > Mammalia > Artiodactyla > Balaenopteridae > Balaenoptera > Balaenoptera borealis. The sequence continues at coordinate 627,894 of NW_028123925.1, forward strand.
GAGAATCCTAATGTGATTTCTTTATAATGGGTGTGTTCCTTATCTTATCCTAGTGTCTAAACTCTTCTCCATGGCTGGACCCCCAAATAATATTCCTTTACGTGCTAAGGGGTATCTAGAGAGTGGGATAGGTTTAATAACTACCCTAACCCTAACGCGTACCCTAACCCTAACCCCTACCCTAACCCTAACACGTACCCTAATCCTAACCCGTACCCTAAACCGAGCCCTAACCCTAACAATAACCCTAACCCTAACCCTAACCCATACCCTACGCCGTACCCGAAACCCTCCCCGAACCCGTACCCTAAGCCGTACCCTAAGCCTAACCCTAAGCCTAACCCTAACGCTAGGTTACCCTTGACTGCTTCTGCCTCCAATAGATTTCCTAAGCACTAGTGTTTTAAGGAACAGCTTAAAAAGAGAATCCTAATGTGATTTCTTTATAATGGGTGTGTTCCTTATCTTATCCTAGTGTCTAAACTCTTCTCCATGGCTGGACCCTCAAATAATATTCCTTTACGTGCTAAGGGGTATCTAGAGAGTGGGATAGGTTTAATAACTACCCTAACCCTAACGCGTACCCTAACCCTAACCCCTACCCTAACCCTAACACGTACCCTAATACTAACCTGTACCCTAAACCGAGCCCTAACCCTAACACTAACCCTAACCCTAACCCATACTCTACGCCGTACCCGCACCCCTCCCCGAACCCGTACCCTAAGCCGTACCCTAAGCCTAACCCTAAGCCTAACCCTAACCCTAGGCTACCCTTGACTGCTTCTGCCTCCAATAGATTTCCTAAGCACTAGTGTTTTAAGGAACAGCTTAAAAAGAGAATCCTAATGTGATTTCTTTATAATGGGTGTGTTCCTTATCTTATCCTAGTGTCTAAACTCTTCTCCATGGCTGGACCCCCAAATAATATTCCTTTACGTGCTAAGGGGTATCTAGAGAGTGGGATAGGTTTAATAACTACCCTAACCCTAACGCATACCCTAACCCTAAACCCTACCCTAACCCTAACACGTACCCTAATCCTAACCCGTACCCTAAACCGAGCCCTAACCCTAACACTAACCCTAACCCTAACCCTAACCCATACCCTACGCCGTACCCGAACACCTCCCCGAACCCATTCCCCAAGCCGTACCCTAAACCTAACCCTAAGCCTAACCCTAACCCTAGGCTACCCTTGACTGCTTCTGCCTCCAATAGATTTCCTAAGCACTAGTGTTTTAAGGAACAGCTTAAAAAGAGAATCCTAATGTGATTTCTTTATAATGGGTGTGTTCCTTATCTTATCCTAGTGTCTAAACTCTTCTCCATGGCTGCACCCCCAAATAATATTGCCTTACGTGCTAAGGGGTATCTAGAGAGTGGGATAGGTTTAATAACTACCCTAACCCTAATGCGTACTCTAACCCTAACCCCTAACCTAACACTAACACGTACCCTAATCCTAACCGTACCCTAAACCGAGCCCTAACCCTAACACTAACCCTAACCCTAACCCTAACCCATACCCTACGCCGTACCCGCACCCCTCCCCGAACCCGTACCCTAAGCCATACCCTAAACCTAACCCTAAGCCTAACCCTAACCCTAGGCTACCCTTGACTGCTTCTGCCTCCAATTGATTTCCTAAGCAGTAGTGTTTTAAGGAACAGCTTAAAAAGAGAATCCTAATGTGATTTCTTTATAATGGGTGTGTTCCTTATCTTATCCTAGTGTCTAAACTCTTCTCCATGGCTGGACCCCCAAATAATATTCCTTTACGTGCTAAGGGGGAGCTAGAGAGTGGGATAGGTTTACTAACTACCCTAGCCCTAACGCGTATCCTAACCCTAACCCCTACCCTAACCCTAACACGTACCCTAATCCTAACCCGTACCCTAAACCGAGCCCTAACCCTAACACTAACCCAAACCCTAACCCTAACCCATACCCTACGCCGTACACGAACACCTCCCCGAACCCATACCCCAAGCCGTACCCTAACCCTAACCCTAAGCCTAACCCTAACCCTAGGCTACCCTTGACTGCTTCTGCCTCCAATAGATTTCCTAAGCACTACTGTTTTAAGGAACAGCTTAAAAAGAGAATCCTAAAGTGATTTCTTTATAATGGGTGTATTCCTTATCTTATCCTAGTGTCTAAACTCTTCTCCATGGCTGCACCCCCAAATAATATTCCTTTACGTGCTAAGGGGTATCTAGAGAGTGGGATAGGTTTAATAACTACCCTAACCCTAACGCGTACCCTAACCCTAACCCCTACCCTAACCCTAACACGTACCCTAATCCTAACCCGTACCCTAAACCGAGCCCTAACCCTAACACTAACCCTAACCCTAACCCTAACCCATACCCTACGCCGTACCCGAAACCCTCCCTGAACTCGTACCCTAAGCCGTACCCTAAGCATAACCCTAAGCCTAACCCTAACCCTAGGCTACCCTTGACTGCTTCTGCCTCCAATAGATTTCCTAAGCACTAGTGTTTTAAGGAACAGCTTAAAAAGAGAATCCTAATGTGATTTCTTTATAATGGGTGTGTTCCTTATCTTATCCTAGTGTCTAAACTTTTCTCCATGGCTGGACCCTCAAATAATATTCCTTTACGTGCTAAGGGGTATCTAGAGATTGGGATAGGTTTAATAACTACCCTAACCCTAACGCGTACCCTAACCCTAACCCCTACCCTAACCCTAACACGTACCCTAATCCTAACCCGTACCCTAAACCGAGCCCTAACCCTAACACTAACCCTAACCCTAACCCTAACCCATACCCTACGCCGTACCCGCACCCCTCCCTGAACCCGTACCCTAAGCCGTACCCTAAGACTAACCCTAAGCCTAACCCTAACCCTAGGCTACCCTTGACTGCTTCTGCCTCCAATAGATTTCCTAAGCACTAGTGTTTTAACGAACAGCTTAAAAAGAGAATCCTAATGTGATTTCTTTATAATGGGTGTGTTCCTTATCTTATCCTAGTGTCTAAACTCTTCTCCATGGCTGGACCCCCAAATAATATTCCTTTACGTGCTAAGGGGTATCTAGAGAGTGGGATAGGTTTAATAACTACCCTAACCCTAACGCGTACCCTAACCCTAACCCCTACCCTAACCCTAACACGTACCCTAATCCTAACCCGTACCCTAAACCGAGCCCTAACCCTAACACTAACCCTAACCCTAACCCTAACCCATACCCTACGCCGTACCCGCACCCCTCCCCGAACCCGTACCCTAAGCCGTACCCTAAGCCTAACCCTAAGCCTAACCCTAACCCTAGGCTACCCTTGACTGCTTCTGCCTCCAATAGATTTCCTAAGCACTACTGTTTTAAGGAACAGCTTAAAAAGAGAATCCTAATGTGATTTCTTTATAATGGGTGTGTTCCTTATCTTATCCTAGTGTCTAAACTCTTCTCCATGGCTGCACCCCCAAATAATATTCCCTTACGTGCTAAGGGGTATCTAGAGAGTGGGATAGGTTTAATAACTACCCTAACCCTAACGCGTACCCTAACCCTAACCCCTACCCTAACCCTAACACGTACCCTAATCCTAACCTGTACCCTAAACCGAGCCCTAACCCTAACACTAACCCTAACCCTAACCCTAACCCATACCCTACGCCGTACCCGCACCCCTCCCCGAACTCGTACCCTAAGCCATACCCTAAACCTAACCCTAAGCCTAACCCTAACCCTAGGCTACCCTTGACTGCTTCTGCCTCCAATTGATTTCCTAAGCAGTAGTGTTTTAAGGAACAGCTTAAAAAGAGAATCCTAAAGTGATTTCTTTATAATGGGTGTGTTCCTTATCTTATCCTAGTGTCTAAACTCTTCTCCATGGCTGGACCCCCAAATAATATTCCTTTACGTGCTAAGGGGGAGCTAGAGAGTGGGATAGGTTTACTAACTACCCTAGCCCTAACGCGTAACCTAACCCTAACCCCTACCCTAACCCTAACACGTACCCTAATCCTAACCCGTACCCTAAACCGAGCCCTAACCCTAACACTAACCCAAACCCTAACCCTAACCCATACCCTACACCGTACACGAACACCTCCCCGAACCCATACCCCAAGCCGTACCCTAAACCTAACCCTAAGCCTAACCCTAACACTAGGCTACCCTTGACTGCTTCTGCCTCCAATAGATTTCCTAAGCACTAGTGTTTTAAGGAACAGCTTAAAAAGAGAATCCTAATGTGATTTCTTTATAATGGGTGTGTTCCTTATCTTATCCTAGTGTCTAAACTCTTCTCCATGGCTGCACCCCCAAATAATATTGCCTTACGTGCTAAGGGGTATCTAGAGAGTGGGATAGGTTTAATAACTACCCTAACCCTAATGCGTACTCTAACCCTAACCCCTAACCTAACACTAACACGTACCCTAATCCTAACCCGTACCCTAAACCGAGCCCTAACCCTAACACTAACACTAACCCTAACCCTAACCCATACCCTACGCCGTACCTGAACCCCTCCCCAAACCCGTACTCTAAGCCGTACCCTAAGCCTAACCCTAAGCCTAACACTAACCCTAGGCTACCCTTGACTGCTTCTGCCTCCAATAGATTTCCTAAGCACTAGTGTTTTAAGCAACAGCTTAAAAAGAGAATCCTAATGTGATTTCTTTATAATGGGTGTGTTCCTTATTTATCCTAGTGTCTAAATTCTTCTCCATGGCTGGAACCCCAAATAATATTCCTTTACGTGCTAAGGGGTATCTAGAGAGTGGGATAGGTTTACTAACTACCCTAACCCTAACGCGTACCCTAACCCTAACCCCTACCCTAACCCTAACACGTACCCTAATCCTAACCCGTACCCTAAACCGAGCCCTAACCCTAACACTAACCCTAACCCTAACCCTAACCCATACCCTACGCCGTACCCGAAACCCTCCCCGAACCCGTACCCTAAGCCGTACCCTAAGCCTAACCCTAAGCCTAACCCTAACCCTAGGCTACCCTTGACTGCTTCTGCCTCCAATAGATTTCCTAAGCACTAGTGTTTTAAGGAACAGCTTAAAAAGAGAATCCTAATGTGATTTCTTTATAATGGGTGTGTTCCTTATCTTATCCTATTGTCTAAACTCTTCTCCATGGCTGGACCCTCAAATAATATTCCTTTACGTGCTAAGGGGTATCTAGAGAGTGGGATAGGTTTAATAACTACCCTAACCCTAATGCATACCCTAACCCTAACCCCTACCCTAACCCTAACACGTACCCTAATCCTAACCCGTACCCTAAACCGAGCCCTAACCCTAACACTAACCCTAACCCTAACCCTAACCCATACCCTATGCCGTACCCGAACCCCTCCCCGAACCCATTCCCCAAGCCGTACCCTAAACATAACCCTAAGCCTAACCCTAACCCTAGGCTACCCTTGACTGCTTCTGCCTCCAATAGATTTCCTAAGCACTAGTGTTTTAAGGAACAGCTTAAAAAGAGAATCCTAATGTGATTTCTTTATAATGGGTGTGTTCCTTATCTTATCCTAGTGTCTAAACTCTTCTCCATGGCTGCACCCCCAAATAATATTGCCTTACGTGCTAAGGGGTATCTAGAGAGTGGGATAGGTTTAATAACTACCCTAACCCTAATGCGTACTCTAACCCTAACCCCTAACCTAACACTAACACGTACCCTAATCCTAACCCGTACACTAAACCGAGCCCTAACCCTAACACTAACACTAACCCTAACCCTAACCCATACCCTACGCCGTACCCGCACCCCTCCCCGAACCCGTACCCTAAGCCATACCCTAAACCTAACCCTAAGCCTAACCCTAACCCTAGGCTACCCTTGACTGCTTCTGCCTCCAATTGATTTCCTAAGCAGTAGTGTTTTAAGGAACAGCTTAAAAAGAGAATCCTAATGTGACTTCTTTATAATGGGTGTGTTCCTTATCTTATCCTAGTGTCTAAACTCTTCTCCATGGCTGGACCCCCAAATAATATTCCTTTACGTGCTAAGGGGGAGCTAGAGAGTGGGATAGGTTTACTAACTACCCTAGCCCTAACGCGTATCCTAACCCTAACCCCTACCCTAACCCTAACACGTACCCTAATCCTAACCCGTACCCTAAACCGAGCCCTAACCCTAACACTAACCCAAACCCTAACCCTAACCCATACCCTACGCCGTACACGAACACCTCCCCGAACCCATACCCCAAGCCGTACCCTAACCCTAACCCTAAGCCTAACCCTAACCCTAGGCTACCCTTGACTGCTTCTGCCTCCAATAGATTTCCTAAGCACTACTGTTTTAAGGAACAGCTTAAAAAGAGAATCCTAAAGTGATTTCTTTATAATGGGTGTATTCCTTATCTTATCCTAGTGTCTAAACTCTTCTCCATGGCTGCACCCCCAAATAATATTCCTTTACGTGCTAAGGGGTATCTAGAGAGTGGGATAGGTTTAATAACTACCCTAACCCTAACGCGTACCCTAACCCTAACCCCTACCCTAACCCTAACACGTACCCTAATCCTAACCCGTACCCTAAACCGAGCCCTAACCCTAACACTAACCCTAACCCTAACCCTAACCCATACCCTACGCCGTACCCGAAACCCTCCCTGAACTCGTACCCTAAGCCGTACCCTAAGCATAACCCTAAGCCTAACCCTAACCCTAGGCTACCCTTGACTGCTTCTGCCTCCAATAGATTTCCTAAGCACTAGTGTTTTAAGGAACAGCTTAAAAAGAGAATCCTAATGTGATTTCTTTATAATGGGTGTGTTCCTTATCTTATCCTAGTGTCTAAACTTTTCTCCATGGCTGGACCCTCAAATAATATTCCTTTACGTGCTAAGGGGTATCTAGAGATTGGGATAGGTTTAATAACTACCCTAACCCTAACGCGTACCCTAACCCTAACCCCTACCCTAACCCTAACACGTACCCTAATCCTAACCCGTACCCTAAACCGAGCCCTAACCCTAACACTAACCCTAACCCTAACCCTAACCCATACCCTACGCCGTACCCGCACCCCTCCCTGAACCCGTACCCTAAGCCGTACCCTAAGACTAACCCTAAGCCTAACCCTAACCCTAGGCTACCCTTGACTGCTTCTGCCTCCAATAGATTTCCTAAGCACTAGTGTTTTAACGAACAGCTTAAAAAGAGAATCCTAATGTGATTTCTTTATAATGGGTGTGTTCCTTATCTTATCCTAGTGTCTAAACTCTTCTCCATGGCTGGACCCCCAAATAATATTCCTTTACGTGCTAAGGGGTATCTAGAGAGTGGGATAGGTTTAATAACTACCCTAACCCTAACGCGTACCCTAACCCTAACCCCTACCCTAAACCTAACACGTACCCTAATCCTAACCGTACCCTAAACCGAGCCCTAACCCTAACACTAACCCTAACCCTAACCCTAACCCATACCCTACGCCGTACCCGCACCCCTCCCCGAACCCGTACCCTAAGCCGTACCCTAAGCCTAACCCTAAGCCTAACCCTAACCCTAGGCTACCCTTGACTGCTTCTGCCTCCAATAGATTTCCTAAGCACTAGTGTTTTAAGGAACAGCTTAAAAAGAGAATCCTAAAGTGATTTCTTTATAATGGGTGTGTTCCTTATCTTATCCTAGTGTCTAAACTCTTCTCCATGGCTGGACCCCCAAATAATATTCCTTTACGTGCTAAGGGGTATCTAGAGAGTGGGATAGGTTTAATAACTACCCTAACCCTAACGCGTACCCTAACCCTAACCCCTACCCTAACCCTAACACGTACCCTAATCCTAACCCGTACCCTAAACCGAGCCCTAACCCTAACACTAACCCTAACCCTAACCCATACACTACGCCGTACCCGAAACCCTCCCCGAACCCGTACCCTAAGCCGTACCCTAAGCCTCACCCTAAGCCTAACCTTATCCTAGGCTACCCTTGACTGCTTCTGCCTCCAATAGATTTCCTAAGCACTAGTGTTTTAAGGAACAGCTTAAAAAGAGAATCCTAATGTGATTTCTTTATAATGGGTGTGTTCCTTATCTTATCCTAGTGTCTAAACTCTTCTCCATGGCTGGACCCCCAAATAATATTCCTTTACGTGCTAAGGGGTATCTAGAGAGTGGGATAGGTTTAATAACTACCCTAACCCTAACGCGTACCCTAACCCTAACCCCTACCCTAACCCTAACACGTACCCTAATCCTAACCCGTACCCTAAACCGAGCCCTAACCCTAACAATAACCCTAACCCTAACCCTAACCCATACCCTACGCCGTACCCGAAACCCTCCCCGAACCCGTACCCTAAGCCGTACCCTAAGCCTAACCCTAAGCCTAACCCTAACGCTAGGTTACCCTTGACTGCTTCTGCCTCCAATAGATTTCCTAAGCACTAGTGTTTTAAGGAACAGCTTAAAAAGAGAATCCTAATGTGATTTCTTTATAATGGGTGTGTTCCTTATCTTATCCTAGTGTCTAAACTCTTCTCCATGGCTGGACCCTCAAATAATATTCCTTTACGTGCTAAGGGGTATCTAGAGAGTGGGATAGGTTTAATAACTACCCTAACCCTAACGCGTACCCTAACCCTAACCCCTACCCTAACCCTAACACGTACCCTAATACTAAACTGTACCCTAAACCGAGCCCTAACCCTAACACTAACCCTAACCCTAACCCATACTCTACGCCGTACCCGCACCCCTCCCCGAACCCGTACCCTAAGCCGTACCCTAAGCCTAACCCTAAGCCTAACCCTAACCCTAGGCTACCCTTGACTGCTTCTGCCTCCAATAGATTTCCTAAGCACTAGTGTTTTAAGGAACAGCTTAAAAAGAGAATCCTAATGTGATTTCTTTATAATGGGTGTGTTCCTTATCTTATCCTAGTGTCTAAACTCTTCTCCATGGCTGGACCCCCAAATAATATTCCTTTACGTGCTAAGGGGTATCTAGAGAGTGGGATAGGTTTAATAACTACCCTAACCCTAACGCATACCCTAACCCTAAACCCTACCCTAACCCTAACACGTACCCTAATCCTAACCCGTACCCTAAACCGAGCCCTAACCCTAACACTAACCCTAACCCTAACCCTAACCCATACCCTACGCCGTACCCGAACCCCTCCCCGAACCCATTCCCCAAGCCGTACCCTAAACCTAACCCTAAGCCTAACCCTAACCCTAGGCTACCCTTGACTGCTTCTGCCTCCAATAGATTTCCTAAGCACTAGTGTTTTAAGGAACAGCTTAAAAAGAGAATCCTAATGTGATTTCTTTATAATGGGTGTGTTCCTTATCTTATCCTAGTGTCTAAACTCTTCTCCATGGCTGCACCCCCAAATAATATTGCCTTACGTGCTAAGGGGTATCTAGAGAGTGGGATAGGTTTAATAACTACCCTAACCCTAATGCGTACTCTAACCCTAACCCCTAACCTAACACTAACACGTACCCTAATCCTAACCGTACCCTAAACCGAGCCCTAACCCTAACACTAACCCTAACCCTAACCCTAACCCATACCCTACGCCGTACCCGCACCCCTCCCCGAACCCGTAACCTAAGCCGTACCCTAAGCCTAACCCTAAGCCTAACCCTAACCCTAGGCTACCCTTGACTGCTTCTGCCTCCAATAGATTTCCTAAGCACTACTGTTTTAAGGAACAGCTTAAAAAGAGAATCCTAATGTGATTTCTTTATAATGGGTGTGTTCCTTATCTTATCCTAGTGTCTAAACTCTTCTCCATGGCTGCACCCCCAAATAATATTCCCTTACGTGCTAAGGGGTATCTAGAGAGTGGGATAGGTTTAATAACTACCCTAACCCTAACGCGTACCCTAACCCTAACCCCTACCCTAACCCTAACACGTACCCTAATCCTAACCTGTACCCTAAACCGAGGCCTAACCCTAACACTAACCCTAACCCTAACCCTAACCCATACCCTACGCCGTACCCGCACCCCTCCCCGAACCCGTACCCTAAGCCATACCCTAAACCTAACCCTAAGCCTAACCCTAACCCTAGGCTACCCTTGACTGCTTCTGCCTCCAATTGATTTCCTAAGCAGTAGTGTTTTAAGGAACAGCTTAAAAAGAGAATCCTAATGTGATTTCTTTATAATGGGTGTGTTCCTTATCTTATCCTAGTGTCTAAACTCTTCTCCATGGCTGGACCCCCAAATAATATTCCTTTACGTGCTAAGGGGGAGCTAGAGAGTGGGATAGGTTTACTAACTACCCTAGCCCTAACGCGTATCCTAACCCTAACCCCTACCCTAACCCTAACACGTACCCTAATCCTAACCCGTACCCTAAACCGAGCCCTAACCCTAACACTAACCCAAACCCTAACCCTAACCCATACCCTACGCCGTACACGAACACCTCCCCGAACCCATACCCCAAGCCGTACCCTAACCCTAACCCTAAGCCTAACCCTAACCCTAGGCTACCCTTGACTGCTTCTGCCTCCAATAGATTTCCTAAGCACTACTGTTTTAAGGAACAGCTTAAAAAGAGAATCCTAAAGTGATTTCTTTATAATGGGTGTATTCCTTATCTTATCCTAGTGTCTAAACTCTTCTCCATGGCTGCACCCCCAAATAATATTCCTTTACGTGCTAAGGGGTATCTAGAGAGTGGGATAGGTTTAATAACTACCCTAACCCTAACGCGTACCCTAACCCTAACCCCTACCCTAACCCTAACACGTACCCTAATCCTAACCCGTACCCTAAACCGAGCCCTAACCCTAACACTAACCCTAACCCTAACCCTAACCCATACCCTACGCCGTACCCGAAACCCTCCCTGAACTCGTACCCTAAGCCGTACCCTAAGCATAACCCTAAGCCTAACCCTAACCCTAGGCTACCCTTGACTGCTTCTGCCTCCAATAGATTTCCTAAGCACTAGTGTTTTAAGGAACAGCTTAAAAAGAGAATCCTAATGTGATTTCTTTATAATGGGTGTGTTCCTTATCTTATCCTAGTGTCTAAACTTTTCTCCATGGCTGGACCCTCAAATAATATTCCTTTACGTGCTAAGGGGTATCTAGAGATTGGGATAGGTTTAATAACTACCCTAACCCTAACGCGTACCCTAACCCTAACCCCTACCCTAACCCTAACACGTACCCTAATCCTAACCCGTACCCTAAACCGAGCCCTAACCCTAACACTAACCCTAACCCTAACCCTAACCCATACCCTACGCCGTACCCGCACCCCTCCCTGAACCCGTACCCTAAGCCGTACCCTAAGACTAACCCTAAGCCTAACCCTAACCCTAGGCTACCCTTGACTGCTTCTGCCTCCAATAGATTTCCTAAGCACTAGTGTTTTAACGAACAGCTTAAAAAGAGAATCCTAATGTGATTTCTTTATAATGGGTGTGTTCCTTATCTTATCCTAGTGTCTAAACTCTTCTCCATGGCTGGACCCCCAAATAATATTCCTTTACGTGCTAAGGGGTATCTAGAGAGTGGGATAGGTTTAATAACTACCCTAACCCTAACGCGTACCCTAACCCTAACCCCTACCCTAACCCTAACACGTACCCTAATCCTAACCCGTACCCTAAACCGAGCCCTAACCCTAACACTAACCCTAACCCTAACCCTAACCCATACCCTACGCCGTACCCGCACCCCTCCCCGAACCCGTACCCTAAGCCGTACCCTAAGCCTAACCCTAAGCCTAACCCTAACCCTAGGCTACCCTTGACTGCTTCTGCCTCCAATAGATTTCCTAAGCACTACTGTTTTAAGGAACAGCTTAAAAAGAGAATCCTAATGTGATTTCTTTATAATGGGTGTGTTCCTTATCTTATCCTAGTGTCTAAACTCTTCTCCATGGCTGCACCCCCAAATAATATTCCCTTACGTGCTAAGGGGTATCTAGAGAGTGGGATAGGTTTAATAACTACCCTAACCCTAACGCGTACCCTAACCCTAACCCCTACCCTAACCCTAACACGTACCCTAATCCTAACCTGTACCCTAAACCGAGCCCTAACCCTAACACTAACCCTAACCCTAACCCTAACCCATACCCTACGCCGTACCCGCACCCCTCCCCGAACTCGTACCCTAAGCCATACCCTAAACCTAACCCTAAGCCTAACCCTAACCCTAGGCTACCCTTGACTGCTTCTGCCTCCAATTGATTTCCTAAGCAGTAGTGTTTTAAGGAACAGCTTAAAAAGAGAATCCTAAAGTGATTTCTTTATAATGGGTGTGTTCCTTATCTTATCCTAGTGTCTAAACTCTTCTCCATGGCTGGACCCCCAAATAATATTCCTTTACGTGCTAAGGGGGAGCTAGAGAGTGGGATAGGTTTACTAACTACCCTAGCCCTAACGCGTAACCTAACCCTAACCCCTACCCTAACCCTAACACGTACCCTAATCCTAACCCGTACCCTAAACCGAGCCCTAACCCTAACACTAACCCAAACCCTAACCCTAACCCATACCCTACACCGTACACGAACACCTCCCCGAACCCATACCCCAAGCCGTACCCTAAACCTAACCCTAAGCCTAACCCTAACACTAGGCTACCCTTGACTGCTTCTGCCTCCAATAGATTTCCTAAGCACTAGTGTTTTAAGGAACAGCTTAAAAAGAGAATCCTAATGTGATTTCTTTATAATGGGTGTGTTCCTTATCTTATCCTAGTGTCTAAACTCTTCTCCATGGCTGCACCCCCAAATAATATTGCCTTACGTGCTAAGGGGTATCTAGAGAGTGGGATAGGTTTAATAACTACCCTAACCCTAACGCGTACCCTAACCCTAACCCCTACCCTAACCCTAACACGTACCCTAATCCTAACCCGTACCCTAAACCGAGCCCTAACCCTAACAATAACCCTAACCCTAACCCTAACCCATACCCTACGCCGTACCCGAAACCCTCCCCGAACCCGTACCCTAAGCCGTACCCTAAGCCTAACCCTAAGCCTAACCCTAACGCTAGGTTACCCTTGACTGCTTCTGCCTCCAATAGATTTCCTAAGCACTAGTGTTTTAAGGAACAGCTTAAAAAGAGAATCCTAATGTGATTTCTTTATAATGGGTGTGTTCCTTATCTTATCCTAGTGTCTAAACTCTTCTCCATGGCTGGACCCTCAAATAATATTCCTTTACGTGCTAAGGGGTATCTAGAGAGTGGGATAGGTTTAATAACTACCCTAACCCTAACGCGTACCCTAACCCTAACCCCTACCCTAACCCTAACACGTACCCTAATACTAACCTGTACCCTAAACCGAGCCCTAACCCTAACACTAACCCTAACCCTAACCCATACTCTACGCCGTACCCGCACCCCTCCCCGAACCCGTACCCTAAGCCGTACCCTAAGCCTAACCCTAAGCCTAACCCTAACCCTAGGCTACCCTTGACTGCTTCTGCCTCCAATAGATTTCCTAAGCACTAGTGTTTTAAGGAACAGCTTAAAAAGAGAATCCTAATGTGATTTCTTTATAATGGGTGTGTTCCTTATCTTATCCTAGTGTCTAAACTCTTCTCCATGGCTGGACCCCCAAATAATATTCCTTTACGTGCTAAGGGGTATCTAGAGAGTGGGATAGGTTTAATAACTACCCTAACCCTAACGCATACCCTAACCCTAAACCCTACCCTAACCCTAACACGTACCCTAATCCTAACCCGTACCCTAAACCGAGCCCTAACCCTAACACTAACCCTAACCCTAACCCTAACCCATACCCTACGCCGTACCCGAACACCTCCCCGAACCCATTCCCCAAGCCGTACCCTAAACCTAACCCTAAGCCTAACCCTAACCCTAGGCTACCCTTGACTGCTTCTGCCTCCAATAGATTTCCTAAGCACTAGTGTTTTAAGGAACAGCTTAAAAAGAGAATCCTAATGTGATTTCTTTATAATGGGTGTGTTCCTTATCTTATCCTAGTGTCTAAACTCTTCTCCATGGCTGCACCCCCAAATAATATTGCCTTACGTGCTAAGGGGTATCTAGAGAGTGGGATAGGTTTAATAACTACCCTAACCCTAATGCGTACTCTAACCCTAACCCCTAACCTAACACTAACACGTACCCTAATCCTAACCGTACCCTAAACCGAGCCCTAACCCTAACACTAACCCTAACCCTAACCCTAACCCATACCCTACGCCGTACCCGCACCCCTCCCCGAACCCGTACCCTAAGCCATACCCTAAACCTAACCCTAAGCCTAACCCTAACCCTAGGCTACCCTTGACTGCTTCTGCCTCCAATTGATTTCCTAAGCAGTAGTGTTTTAAGGAACAGCTTAAAAAGAGAATCCTAATGTGATTTCTTTATAATGGGTGTGTTCCTTATCTTATCCTAGTGTCTAAACTCTTCTCCATGGCTGGACCCCCAAATAATATTCCTTTACGTGCTAAGGGGGAGCTAGAGAGTGGGATAGGTTTACTAACTACCCTAGCCCTAACGCGTATCCTAACCCTAACCCCTACCCTAACCCTAACACGTACCCTAATCCTAACCCGTACCCTAAACCGAGCCCTAACCCTAACACTAACCCAAACCCTAACCCTAACCCATACCCTACGCCGTACACGAACACCTCCCCGAACCCATACCCCAAGCCGTACCCTAACCCTAACCCTAAGCCTAACCCTAACCCTAGGCTACCCTTGACTGCTTCTGCCTCCAATAGATTTCCTAAGCACTACTGTTTTAAGGAACAGCTTAAAAAGAGAATCCTAAAGTGATTTCTTTATAATGGGTGTATTCCTTATCTTATCCTAGTGTCTAAACTCTTCTCCATGGCTGCACCCCCAAATAATATTCCTTTACGTGCTAAGGGGTATCTAGAGAGTGGGATAGGTTTAATAACTACCCTAACCCTAACGCGTACCCTAACCCTAACCCCTACCCTAACCCTAACACGTACCCTAATCCTAACCCGTACCCTAAACCGAGCCCTAACCCTAACACTAACCCTAACCCTAACCCTAACCCATACCCTACGCCGTACCCGAAACCCTCCCTGAACTCGTACCCTAAGCCGTACCCTAAGCATAACCCTAAGCCTAACCCTAACCCTAGGCTACCCTTGACTGCTTCTGCCTCCAATAGATTTCCTAAGCACTAGTGTTTTAAGGAACAGCTTAAAAAGAGAATCCTAATGTGATTTCTTTATAATGGGTGTGTTCCTTATCTTATCCTAGTGTCTAAACTTTTCTCCATGGCTGGACCCTCAAATAATATTCCTTTACGTGCTAAGGGGTATCTAGAGATTGGGATAGGTTTAATAACTACCCTAACCCTAACGCGTACCCTAACCCTAACCCCTACCCTAACCCTAACACGTACCCTAATCCTAACCCGTACCCTAAACCGAGCCCTAACCCTAACACTAACCCTAACCCTAACCCTAACCCATACCCTACGCCGTACCCGCACCCCTCCCTGAACCCGTACCCTAAGCCGTACCCTAAGACTAACCCTAAGCCTAACCCTAACCCTAGGCTACCCTTGACTGCTTCTGCCTCCAATAGATTTCCTAAGCACTAGTGTTTTAACGAACAGCTTAAAAAGAGAATCCTAATGTGATTTCTTTATAATGGGTGTGTTCCTTATCTTATCCTAGTGTCTAAACTCTTCTCCATGGCTGGACCCCCAAATAATATTCCTTTACGTGCTAAGGGGTATCTAGAGAGTGGGATAGGTTTAATAACTACCCTAACCCTAACGCGTACCCTAACCCTAACCCCTACCCTAACCCTAACACGTACCCTAATCCTAACCCGTACCCTAAACCGAGCCCTAACCCTAACACTAACCCTAACCCTAACCCTAACCCATACCCTACGCCGTACCCGCACCCCTCCCCGAACCCGTACCCTAAGCCGTACCCTAAGCCTAACCCTAAGCCTAACCCTAACCCTAGGCTACCCTTGACTGCTTCTGCCTCCAATAGATTTCCTAAGCACTACTGTTTTAAGGAACAGCTTAAAAAGAGAATCCTAATGTGATTTCTTTATAATGGGTGTGTTCCTTATCTTATCCTAGTGTCTAAACTCTTCTCCATGGCTGCACCCCCAAATAATATTCCCTTACGTGCTAAGGGGTATCTAGAGAGTGGGATAGGTTTAATAACTACCCTAACCCTAACGCGTACCCTAACCCTAACCCCTACCCTAACCCTAACACGTACCCTAATCCTAACCTGTACCCTAAACCGAGCCCTAACCCTAACACTAACCCTAACCCTAACCCTAACCCATACCCTACGCCGTACCCGCACCCCTCCCCGAACTCGTACCCTAAGCCATACCCTAAACCTAACCCTAAGCCTAACCCTAACCCTAGGCTACCCTTGACTGCTTCTGCCTCCAATTGATTTCCTAAGCAGTAGTGTTTTAAGGAACAGCTTAAAAAGAGAATCCTAAAGTGATTTCTTTATAATGGGTGTGTTCCTTATCTTATCCTAGTGTCTAAACTCTTCTCCATGGCTGGACCCCCAAATAATATTCCTTTACGTGCTAAGGGGGAGCTAGAGAGTGGGATAGGTTTACTAACTACCCTAGCCCTAACGCGTAACCTAACCCTAACCCCTACCCTAACCCTAACACGTACCCTAATCCTAACCCGTACCCTAAACCGAGCCCTAACCCTAACACTAACCCAAACCCTAACCCTAACCCATACCCTACACCGTACACGAACACCTCCCCGAACCCATACCCCAAGCCGTACCCTAAACCTAACCCTAAGCCTAACCCTAACACTAGGCTACCCTTGACTGCTTCTGCCTCCAATAGATTTCCTAAGCACTAGTGTTTTAAGGAACAGCTTAAAAAGAGAATCCTAATGTGATTTCTTTATAATGGGTGTGTTCCTTATCTTATCCTAGTGTCTAAACTCTTCTCCATGGCTGCACCCCCAAATAATATTGCCTTACGTGCTAAGGGGTATCTAGAGAGTGGGATAGGTTTAATAACTACCCTAACCCTAATGCGTACTCTAACCCTAACCCCTAACCTAACACTAACACGTACCCTAATCCTAACCCGTACCCTAAACCGAGCCCTAACCCTAACACTAACACTAACCCTAACCCTAACCCATACCCTACGCCGTACCTGAACCCCTCCCCAAACCCGTACTCTAAGCCGTACCCTAAGCCTAACCCTAAGCCTAACACTAACCCTAGGCTACCCTTGACTGCTTCTGCCTCCAATAGATTTCCTAAGCACTAGTGTTTTAAGCAACAGCTTAAAAAGAGAATCCTAATGTGATTTCTTTATAATGGGTGTGTTCCTTATTTATCCTAGTGTCTAAATTCTTCTCCATGGCTGGAACCCCAAATAATATTCCTTTACGTGCTAAGGGGTATCTAGAGAGTGGGATAGGTTTACTAACTACCCTAACCCTAACGCGTACCCTAACCCTAACCCCTACCCTAACCCTAACACGTACCCTAATCCTAACCCGTACCCTAAACCGAGCCCTAACCCTAACACTAACCCTAACCCTAACCCTAACCCATACCCTACGCCGTACCCGAAACCCTCCCCGAACCCGTACCCTAAGCCGTACCCTAAGCCTAACCCTAAGCCTAACCCTAACCCTAGGCTACCCTTGACTGCTTCTGCCTCCAATAGATTTCCTAAGCACTAGTGTTTTAAGGAACAGCTTAAAAAGAGAATCCTAATGTGATTTCTTTATAATGGGTGTGTTCCTTATCTTATCCTATTGTCTAAACTCTTCTCCATGGCTGGACCCTCAAATAATATTCCTTTACGTGCTAAGGGGTATCTAGAGAGTGGGATAGGTTTAATAACTACCCTAACCCTAATGCATACCCTAACCCTAACCCCTACCCTAACCCTAACACGTACCCTAATCCTAACCCGTACCCTAAACCGAGCCCTAACCCTAACACTAACCCTAACCCTAACCCTAACCCATACCCTATGCCGTACCCGAACCCCTCCCCGAACCCATTCCCCAAGCCGTACCCTAAACATAACCCTAAGCCTAACCCTAACCCTAGGCTACCCTTGACTGCTTCTGCCTCCAATAGATTTCCTAAGCACTAGTGTTTTAAGGAACAGCTTAAAAAGAGAATCCTAATGTGATTTCTTTATAATGGGTGTGTTCCTTATCTTATCCTAGTGTCTAAACTCTTCTCCATGGCTGCACCCCCAAATAATATTGCCTTACGTGCTAAGGGGTATCTAGAGAGTGGGATAGGTTTAATAACTACCCTAACCCTAATGCGTACTCTAACCCTAACCCCTAACCTAACACTAACACGTACCCTAATCCTAACCCGTACACTAAACCGAGCCCTAACCCTAACACTAACACTAACCCTAACCCTAACCCATACCCTACGCCGTACCCGCACCCCTCCCCGAACCCGTACCCTAAGCCATACCCTAAACCTAACCCTAAGCCTAACCCTAACCCTAGGCTACCCTTGACTGCTTCTGCCTCCAATTGATTTCCTAAGCAGTAGTGTTTTAAGGAACAGCTTAAAAAGAGAATCCTAATGTGACTTCTTTATAATGGGTGTGTTCCTTATCTTATCCTAGTGTCTAAACTCTTCTCCATGGCTGGACCCCCAAATAATATTCCTTTACGTGCTAAGGGGGAGCTAGAGAGTGGGATAGGTTTACTAACTACCCTAGCCCTAACGCGTATCCTAACCCTAACCCCTACCCTAACCCTAACACGTACCCTAATCCTAACCCGTACCCTAAACCGAGCCCTAACCCTAACACTAACCCAAACCCTAACCCTAACCCATACCCTACGCCGTACACGAACACCTCCCCGAACCCATACCCCAAGCCGTACCCTAACCCTAACCCTAAGCCTAACCCTAACCCTAGGCTACCCTTGACTGCTTCTGCCTCCAATAGATTTCCTAAGCACTACTGTTTTAAGGAACAGCTTAAAAAGAGAATCCTAAAGTGATTTCTTTATAATGGGTGTATTCCTTATCTTATCCTAGTGTCTAAACTCTTCTCCATGGCTGCACCCCCAAATAATATTCCTTTACGTGCTAAGGGGTATCTAGAGAGTGGGATAGGTTTAATAACTACCCTAACCCTAACGCGTACCCTAACCCTAACCCCTACCCTAACCCTAACACGTACCCTAATCCTAACCCGTACCCTAAACCGAGCCCTAACCCTAACACTAACCCTAACCCTAACCCTAACCCATACCCTACGCCGTACCCGAAACCCTCCCTGAACTCGTACCCTAAGCCGTACCCTAAGCATAACCCTAAGCCTAACCCTAACCCTAGGCTACCCTTGACTGCTTCTGCCTCCAATAGATTTCCTAAGCACTAGTGTTTTAAGGAACAGCTTAAAAAGAGAATCCTAATGTGATTTCTTTATAATGGGTGTGTTCCTTATCTTATCCTAGTGTCTAAACTTTTCTCCATGGCTGGACCCTCAAATAATATTCCTTTACGTGCTAAGGGGTATCTAGAGATTGGGATAGGTTTAATAACTACCCTAACCCTAACGCGTACCCTAACCCTAACCCCTACCCTAACCCTAACACGTACCCTAATCCTAACCCGTACCCTAAACCGAGCCCTAACCCTAACACTAACCCTAACCCTAACCCTAACCCATACCCTACGCCGTACCCGCACCCCTCCCTGAACCCGTACCCTAAGCCGTACCCTAAGACTAACCCTAAGCCTAACCCTAACCCTAGGCTACCCTTGACTGCTTCTGCCTCCAATAGATTTCCTAAGCACTAGTGTTTTAACGAACAGCTTAAAAAGAGAATCCTAATGTGATTTCTTTATAATGGGTGTGTTCCTTATCTTATCCTAGTGTCTAAACTCTTCTCCATGGCTGGACCCCCAAATAATATTCCTTTACGTGCTAAGGGGTATCTAGAGAGTGGGATAGGTTTAATAACTACCCTAACCCTAACGCGTACCCTAACCCTAACCCCTACCCTAAACCTAACACGTACCCTAATCCTAACCGTACCCTAAACCGAGCCCTAACCCTAACACTAACCCTAACCCTAACCCTAACCCATACCCTACGCCGTACCCGCACCCCTCCCCGAACCCGTACCCTAAGCCGTACCCTAAGCCTAACCCTAAGCCTAACCCTAACCCTAGGCTACCCTTGACTGCTTCTGCCTCCAATAGATTTCCTAAGCACTAGTGTTTTAAGGAACAGCTTAAAAAGAGAATCCTAAAGTGATTTCTTTATAATGGGTGTGTTCCTTATCTTATCCTAGTGTCTAAACTCTTCTCCATGGCTGGACCCCCAAATAATATTCCTTTACGTGCTAAGGGGTATCTAGAGAGTGGGATAGGTTTAATAACTACCCTAACCCTAACGCGTACCCTAACCCTAACCCCTACCCTAACCCTAACACGTACCCTAATCCTAACCCGTACCCTAAACCGAGCCCTAACCCTAACACTAACCCTAACCCTAACCCATACACTACGCCGTACCCGAAACCCTCCCCGAACCCGTACCCTAAGCCGTACCCTAAGCCTCACCCTAAGCCTAACCTTATCCTAGGCTACCCTTGACTGCTTCTGCCTCCAATAGATTTCCTAAGCACTAGTGTTTTAAGGAACAGCTTAAAAAGAGAATCCTAATGTGATTTCTTTATAATGGGTGTGTTCCTTATCTTATCCTAGTGTCTAAACTCTTCTCCATGGCTGGACCCCCAAATAATATTCCTTTACGTGCTAAGGGGTATCTAGAGAGTGGGATAGGTTTAATAACTACCCTAACCCTAACGCGTACCCTAACCCTAACCCCTACCCTAACCCTAACACGTACCCTAATCCTAACCCGTACCCTAAACCGAGCCCTAACCCTAACAATAACCCTAACCCTAACCCTAACCCATACCCTACGCCGTACCCGAAACCCTCCCCGAACCCGTACCCTAAGCCGTACCCTAAGCCTAACCCTAAGCCTAACCCTAACGCTAGGTTACCCTTGACTGCTTCTGCCTCCAATAGATTTCCTAAGCACTAGTGTTTTAAGGAACAGCTTAAAAAGAGAATCCTAATGTGATTTCTTTATAATGGGTGTGTTCCTTATCTTATCCTAGTGTCTAAACTCTTCTCCATGGCTGGACCCTCAAATAATATTCCTTTACGTGCTAAGGGGTATCTAGAGAGTGGGATAGGTTTAATAACTACCCTAACCCTAACGCGTACCCTAACCCTAACCCCTACCCTAACCCTAACACGTACCCTAATACTAAACTGTACCCTAAACCGAGCCCTAACCCTAACACTAACCCTAACCCTAACCCATACTCTACGCCGTACCCGCACCCCTCCCCGAACCCGTACCCTAAGCCGTACCCTAAGCCTAACCCTAAGCCTAACCCTAACCCTAGGCTACCCTTGACTGCTTCTGCCTCCAATAGATTTCCTAAGCACTAGTGTTTTAAGGAACAGCTTAAAAAGAGAATCCTAATGTGATTTCTTTATAATGGGTGTGTTCCTTATCTTATCCTAGTGTCTAAACTCTTCTCCATGGCTGGACCCCCAAATAATATTCCTTTACGTGCTAAGGGGTATCTAGAGAGTGGGATAGGTTTAATAACTACCCTAACCCTAACGCATACCCTAACCCTAAACCCTACCCTAACCCTAACACGTACCCTAATCCTAACCCGTACCCTAAACCGAGCCCTAACCCTAACACTAACCCTAACCCTAACCCTAACCCATACCCTACGCCGTACCCGAACCCCTCCCCGAACCCATTCCCCAAGCCGTACCCTAAACCTAACCCTAAGCCTAACCCTAACCCTAGGCTACCCTTGACTGCTTCTGCCTCCAATAGATTTCCTAAGCACTAGTGTTTTAAGGAACAGCTTAAAAAGAGAATCCTAATGTGATTTCTTTATAATGGGTGTGTTCCTTATCTTATCCTAGTGTCTAAACTCTTCTCCATGGCTGCACCCCCAAATAATATTGCCTTACGTGCTAAGGGGTATCTAGAGAGTGGGATAGGTTTAATAACTACCCTAACCCTAATGCGTACTCTAACCCTAACCCCTAACCTAACACTAACACGTACCCTAATCCTAACCGTACCCTAAACCGAGCCCTAACCCTAACACTAACCCTAACCCTAACCCTAACCCATACCCTACGCCGTACCCGCACCCCTCCCCGAACCCGTAACCTAAGCCGTACCCTAAGCCTAACCCTAAGCCTAACCCTAACCCTAGGCTACCCTTGACTGCTTCTGCCTCCAATAGATTTCCTAAGCACTACTGTTTTAAGGAACAGCTTAAAAAGAGAATCCTAATGTGATTTCTTTATAATGGGTGTGTTCCTTATCTTATCCTAGTGTCTAAACTCTTCTCCATGGCTGCACCCCCAAATAATATTCCCTTACGTGCTAAGGGGTATCTAGAGAGTGGGATAGGTTTAATAACTACCCTAACCCTAACGCGTACCCTAACCCTAACCCCTACCCTAACCCTAACACGTACCCTAATCCTAACCTGTACCCTAAACCGAGGCCTAACCCTAACACTAACCCTAACCCTAACCCTAACCCATACCCTACGCCGTACCCGCACCCCTCCCCGAACCCGTACCCTAAGCCATACCCTAAACCTAACCCTAAGCCTAACCCTAACCCTAGGCTACCCTTGACTGCTTCTGCCTCCAATTGATTTCCTAAGCAGTAGTGTTTTAAGGAACAGCTTAAAAAGAGAATCCTAATGTGATTTCTTTATAATGGGTGTGTTCCTTATCTTATCCTAGTGTCTAAACTCTTCTCCATGGCTGGACCCCCAAATAATATTCCTTTACGTGCTAAGGGGGAGCTAGAGAGTGGGATAGGTTTACTAACTACCCTAGCCCTAACGCGTATCCTAACCCTAACCCCTACCCTAACCCTAACACGTACCCTAATCCTAACCCGTACCCTAAACCGAGCCCTAACCCTAACACTAACCCAAACCCTAACCCTAACCCATACCCTACGCCGTACACGAACACCTCCCCGAACCCATACCCCAAGCCGTACCCTAACCCTAACCCTAAGCCTAACCCTAACCCTAGGCTACCCTTGACTGCTTCTGCCTCCAATAGATTTCCTAAGCACTACTGTTTTAAGGAACAGCTTAAAAAGAGAATCCTAAAGTGATTTCTTTATAATGGGTGTATTCCTTATCTTATCCTAGTGTCTAAACTCTTCTCCATGGCTGCACCCCCAAATAATATTCCTTTACGTGCTAAGGGGTATCTAGAGAGTGGGATAGGTTTAATAACTACCCTAACCCTAACGCGTACCCTAACCCTAACCCCTACCCTAACCCTAACACGTACCCTAATCCTAACCCGTACCCTAAACCGAGCCCTAACCCTAACACTAACCCTAACCCTAACCCTAACCCATACCCTACGCCGTACCCGAAACCCTCCCTGAACTCGTACCCTAAGCCGTACCCTAAGCATAACCCTAAGCCTAACCCTAACCCTAGGCTACCCTTGACTGCTTCTGCCTCCAATAGATTTCCTAAGCACTAGTGTTTTAAGGAACAGCTTAAAAAGAGAATCCTAATGTGATTTCTTTATAATGGGTGTGTTCCTTATCTTATCCTAGTGTCTAAACTTTTCTCCATGGCTGGACCCTCAAATAATATTCCTTTACGTGCTAAGGGGTATCTAGAGATTGGGATAGGTTTAATAACTACCCTAACCCTAACGCGTACCCTAACCCTAACCCCTACCCTAACCCTAACACGTACCCTAATCCTAACCCGTACCCTAAACCGAGCCCTAACCCTAACACTAACCCTAACCCTAACCCTAACCCATACCCTACGCCGTACCCGCACCCCTCCCTGAACCCGTACCCTAAGCCGTACCCTAAGACTAACCCTAAGCCTAACCCTAACCCTAGGCTACCCTTGACTGCTTCTGCCTCCAATAGATTTCCTAAGCACTAGTGTTTTAACGAACAGCTTAAAAAGAGAATCCTAATGTGATTTCTTTATAATGGGTGTGTTCCTTATCTTATCCTAGTGTCTAAACTCTTCTCCATGGCTGGACCCCCAAATAATATTCCTTTACGTGCTAAGGGGTATCTAGAGAGTGGGATAGGTTTAATAACTACCCTAACCCTAACGCGTACCCTAACCCTAACCCCTACCCTAACCCTAACACGTACCCTAATCCTAACCCGTACCCTAAACCGAGCCCTAACCCTAACACTAACCCTAACCCTAACCCTAACCCATACCCTACGCCGTACCCGCACCCCTCCCCGAACCCGTACCCTAAGCCGTACCCTAAGCCTAACCCTAAGCCTAACCCTAACCCTAGGCTACCCTTGACTGCTTCTGCCTCCAATAGATTTCCTAAGCACTACTGTTTTAAGGAACAGCTTAAAAAGAGAATCCTAATGTGATTTCTTTATAATGGGTGTGTTCCTTATCTTATCCTAGTGTCTAAACTCTTCTCCATGGCTGCACCCCCAAATAATATTCCCTTACGTGCTAAGGGGTATCTAGAGAGTGGGATAGGTTTAATAACTACCCTAACCCTAACGCGTACCCTAACCCTAACCCCTACCCTAACCCTAACACGTACCCTAATCCTAACCTGTACCCTAAACCGAGCCCTAACCCTAACACTAACCCTAACCCTAACCCTAACCCATACCCTACGCCGTACCCGCACCCCTCCCCGAACTCGTACCCTAAGCCATACCCTAAACCTAACCCTAAGCCTAACCCTAACCCTAGGCTACCCTTGACTGCTTCTGCCTCCAATTGATTTCCTAAGCAGTAGTGTTTTAAGGAACAGCTTAAAAAGAGAATCCTAAAGTGATTTCTTTATAATGGGTGTGTTCCTTATCTTATCCTAGTGTCTAAACTCTTCTCCATGGCTGGACCCCCAAATAATATTCCTTTACGTGCTAAGGGGGAGCTAGAGAGTGGGATAGGTTTACTAACTACCCTAGCCCTAACGCGTAACCTAACCCTAACCCCTACCCTAACCCTAACACGTACCCTAATCCTAACCCGTACCCTAAACCGAGCCCTAACCCTAACACTAACCCAAACCCTAACCCTAACCCATACCCTACACCGTACACGAACACCTCCCCGAACCCATACCCCAAGCCGTACCCTAAACCTAACCCTAAGCCTAACCCTAACACTAGGCTACCCTTGACTGCTTCTGCCTCCAATAGATTTCCTAAGCACTAGTGTTTTAAGGAACAGCTTAAAAAGAGAATCCTAATGTGATTTCTTTATAATGGGTGTGTTCCTTATCTTATCCTAGTGTCTAAACTCTTCTCCATGGCTGCACCCCCAAATAATATTGCCTTACGTGCTAAGGGGTATCTAGAGAGTGGGATAGGTTTAATAACTACCCTAACCCTAATGCGTACTCTAACCCTAACCCCTAACCTAACACTAACACGTACCCTAATCCTAACCCGTACCCTAAACCGAGCCCTAACCCTAACACTAACACTAACCCTAACCCTAACCCATACCCTACGCCGTACCTGAACCCCTCCCCAAACCCGTACTCTAAGCCGTACCCTAAGCCTAACCCTAAGCCTAACACTAACCCTAGGCTACCCTTGACTGCTTCTGCCTCCAATAGATTTCCTAAGCACTAGTGTTTTAAGCAACAGCTTAAAAAGAGAATCCTAATGTGATTTCTTTATAATGGGTGTGTTCCTTATTTATCCTAGTGTCTAAATTCTTCTCCATGGCTGGAACCCCAAATAATATTCCTTTACGTGCTAAGGGGTATCTAGAGAGTGGGATAGGTTTACTAACTACCCTAACCCTAACGCGTACCCTAACCCTAACCCCTACCCTAACCCTAACACGTACCCTAATCCTAACCCGTACCCTAAACCGAGCCCTAACCCTAACACTAACCCTAACCCTAACCCTAACCCATACCCTACGCCGTACCCGAAACCCTCCCCGAACCCGTACCCTAAGCCGTACCCTAAGCCTAACCCTAAGCCTAACCCTAACCCTAGGCTACCCTTGACTGCTTCTGCCTCCAATAGATTTCCTAAGCACTAGTGTTTTAAGGAACAGCTTAAAAAGAGAATCCTAATGTGATTTCTTTATAATGGGTGTGTTCCTTATCTTATCCTATTGTCTAAACTCTTCTCCATGGCTGGACCCTCAAATAATATTCCTTTACGTGCTAAGGGGTATCTAGAGAGTGGGATAGGTTTAATAACTACCCTAACCCTAATGCATACCCTAACCCTAACCCCTACCCTAACCCTAACACGTACCCTAATCCTAACCCGTACCCTAAACCGAGCCCTAACCCTAACACTAACCCTAACCCTAACCCTAACCCATACCCTATGCCGTACCCGAACCCCTCCCCGAACCCATTCCCCAAGCCGTACCCTAAACATAACCCTAAGCCTAACCCTAACCCTAGGCTACCCTTGACTGCTTCTGCCTCCAATAGATTTCCTAAGCACTAGTGTTTTAAGGAACAGCTTAAAAAGAGAATCCTAATGTGATTTCTTTATAATGGGTGTGTTCCTTATCTTATCCTAGTGTCTAAACTCTTCTCCATGGCTGCACCCCCAAATAATATTGCCTTACGTGCTAAGGGGTATCTAGAGAGTGGGATAGGTTTAATAACTACCCTAACCCTAATGCGTACTCTAACCCTAACCCCTAACCTAACACTAACACGTACCCTAATCCTAACCCGTACACTAAACCGAGCCCTAACCCTAACACTAACACTAACCCTAACCCTAACCCATACCCTACGCCGTACCCGCACCCCTCCCCGAACCCGTACCCTAAGCCATACCCTAAACCTAACCCTAAGCCTAACCCTAACCCTAGGCTACCCTTGACTGCTTCTGCCTCCAATTGATTTCCTAAGCAGTAGTGTTTTAAGGAACAGCTTAAAAAGAGAATCCTAATGTGATTTCTTTATAATGGGTGTGTTCCTTATCTTATCCTAGTGTCTAAACTCTTCTCCATGGCTGGACCCCCAAATAATATTCCTTTACGTGCTAAGGGGGAGCTAGAGAGTGGGATAGGTTTACTAACTACCCTAGCCCTAACGCGTATCCTAACCCTAACCCCTACCCTAACCCTAACACGTACCCTAATCCTAACCCGTACCCTAAACCGAGCCCTAACCCTAACACTAACCCAAACCCTAACCCTAACCCATACCCTACGCCGTACATGAACACCTCCCCGAACCCATACCCCAAGCCGTACCCTAACCCTAACCCTAAGCCTAACCCTAACCCTAGGCTACCCTTGACTGCTTCTGCCTCCAATAGATTTCCTAAGCACTACTGTTTTAAGGAACAGCTTAAAAAGAGAATCCTAAAGTGATTTCTTTATAATGGGTGTATTCCTTATCTTATCCTAGTGTCTAAACTCTTCTCCATGGCTGCACCCCCAAATAATATTCCTTTACGTGCTAAGGGGTATCTAGAGAGTGGGATAGGTTTAATAACTACCCTAACCCTAACGCGTACCCTAACCCTAACCCCTACCCTAACCCTAACACGTACCCTAATCCTAACCCGTACCCTAAACCGAGCCCTAACCCTAACACTAACCCTAACCCTAACCCTAACCCATACCCTACGCCGTACCCGAAACCCTCCCTGAACTCGTACCCTAAGCCGTACCCTAAGCATAACCCTAAGCCTAACCCTAACCCTAGGCTACCCTTGACTGCTTCTGCCTCCAATAGATTTCCTAAGCACTAGTGTTTTAAGGAACAGCTTAAAAAGAGAATCCTAATGTGATTTCTTTATAATGGGTGTGTTCCTTATCTTATCCTAGTGTCTAAACTTTTCTCCATGGCTGGACCCTCAAATAATATTCCTTTACGTGCTAAGGGGTATCTAGAGATTGGGATAGGTTTAATAACTACCCTAACCCTAACGCGTACCCTAACCCTAACCCCTACCCTAACCCTAACACGTACCCTAATCCTAACCCGTACCCTAAACCGAGCCCTAACCCTAACACTAACCCTAACCCTAACCCTAACCCATACCCTACGCCGTACCCGCACCCCTCCCTGAACCCGTACCCTAAGCCGTACCCTAAGACTAACCCTAAGCCTAACCCTAACCCTAGGCTACCCTTGACTGCTTCTGCCTCCAATAGATTTCCTAAGCACTAGTGTTTTAACGAACAGCTTAAAAAGAGAATCCTAATGTGATTTCTTTATAA
This sequence comes from Balaenoptera borealis, assembly GCF_965194805.1. Taxonomy (NCBI): domain Eukaryota; kingdom Metazoa; phylum Chordata; class Mammalia; order Artiodactyla; family Balaenopteridae; genus Balaenoptera; species Balaenoptera borealis. Next base: position 656,148 of record NW_028123925.1, read on the forward strand.
TGGGTGTGTTCCTTATCTTATCCTAGTGTCTAAACTCTTCTCCATGGCTGGACCCCCAAATAATATTCCTTTACGTGCTAAGGGGTATCTAGAGAGTGGGATAGGTTTAATAACTACCCTAACCCTAACGCGTACCCTAACCCTAACCCCTACCCTAAACCTAACACGTACCCTAATCCTAACCGTACCCTAAACCGAGCCCTAACCCTAACACTAACCCTAACCCTAACCCTAACCCATACCCTACGCCGTACCCGCACCCCTCCCCGAACCCGTACCCTAAGCCGTACCCTAAGCCTAACCCTAAGCCTAACCCTAACCCTAGGCTACCCTTGACTGCTTCTGCCTCCAATAGATTTCCTAAGCACTAGTGTTTTAAGGAACAGCTTAAAAAGAGAATCCTAAAGTGATTTCTTTATAATGGGTGTGTTCCTTATCTTATCCTAGTGTCTAAACTCTTCTCCATGGCTGGACCCCCAAATAATATTCCTTTACGTGCTAAGGGGTATCTAGAGAGTGGGATAGGTTTAATAACTACCCTAACCCTAACGCGTACCCTAACCCTAACCCCTACCCTAACCCTAACACGTACCCTAATCCTAACCCGTACCCTAAACCGAGCCCTAACCCTAACACTAACCCTAACCCTAACCCATACACTACGCCGTACCCGAAACCCTCCCCGAACCCGTACCCTAAGCCGTACCCTAAGCCTCACCCTAAGCCTAACCTTATCCTAGGCTACCCTTGACTGCTTCTGCCTCCAATAGATTTCCTAAGCACTAGTGTTTTAAGGAACAGCTTAAAAAGAGAATCCTAATGTGATTTCTTTATAATGGGTGTGTTCCTTATCTTATCCTAGTGTCTAAACTCTTCTCCATGGCTGGACCCCCAAATAATATTCCTTTACGTGCTAAGGGGTATCTAGAGAGTGGGATAGGTTTAATAACTACCCTAACCCTAACGCGTACCCTAACCCTAACCCCTACCCTAACCCTAACACGTACCCTAATCCTAACCCGTACCCTAAACCGAGCCCTAACCCTAACAATAACCCTAACCCTAACCCTAACCCATACCCTACGCCGTACCCGAAACCCTCCCCGAACCCGTACCCTAAGCCGTACCCTAAGCCTAACCCTAAGCCTAACCCTAACGCTAGGTTACCCTTGACTGCTTCTGCCTCCAATAGATTTCCTAAGCACTAGTGTTTTAAGGAACAGCTTAAAAAGAGAATCCTAATGTGATTTCTTTATAATGGGTGTGTTCCTTATCTTATCCTAGTGTCTAAACTCTTCTCCATGGCTGGACCCTCAAATAATATTCCTTTACGTGCTAAGGGGTATCTAGAGAGTGGGATAGGTTTAATAACTACCCTAACCCTAACGCGTACCCTAACCCTAACCCCTACCCTAACCCTAACACGTACCCTAATACTAACCTGTACCCTAAACCGAGCCCTAACCCTAACACTAACCCTAACCCTAACCCATACTCTACGCCGTACCCGCACCCCTCCCCGAACCCGTACCCTAAGCCGTACCCTAAGCCTAACCCTAAGCCTAACCCTAACCCTAGGCTACCCTTGACTGCTTCTGCCTCCAATAGATTTCCTAAGCACTAGTGTTTTAAGGAACAGCTTAAAAAGAGAATCCTAATGTGATTTCTTTATAATGGGTGTGTTCCTTATCTTATCCTAGTGTCTAAACTCTTCTCCATGGCTGGACCCCCAAATAATATTCCTTTACGTGCTAAGGGGTATCTAGAGAGTGGGATAGGTTTAATAACTACCCTAACCCTAACGCATACCCTAACCCTAAACCCTACCCTAACCCTAACACGTACCCTAATCCTAACCCGTACCCTAAACCGAGCCCTAACCCTAACACTAACCCTAACCCTAACCCTAACCCATACCCTACGCCGTACCCGAACCCCTCCCCGAACCCATTCCCCAAGCCGTACCCTAAACCTAACCCTAAGCCTAACCCTAACCCTAGGCTACCCTTGACTGCTTCTGCCTCCAATAGATTTCCTAAGCACTAGTGTTTTAAGGAACAGCTTAAAAAGAGAATCCTAATGTGATTTCTTTATAATGGGTGTGTTCCTTATCTTATCCTAGTGTCTAAACTCTTCTCCATGGCTGCACCCCCAAATAATATTGCCTTACGTGCTAAGGGGTATCTAGAGAGTGGGATAGGTTTAATAACTACCCTAACCCTAATGCGTACTCTAACCCTAACCCCTAACCTAACACTAACACGTACCCTAATCCTAACCGTACCCTAAACCGAGCCCTAACCCTAACACTAACCCTAACCCTAACCCTAACCCATACCCTACGCCGTACCCGCACCCCTCCCCGAACCCGTAACCTAAGCCGTACCCTAAGCCTAACCCTAAGCCTAACCCTAACCCTAGGCTACCCTTGACTGCTTCTGCCTCCAATAGATTTCCTAAGCACTACTGTTTTAAGGAACAGCTTAAAAAGAGAATCCTAATGTGATTTCTTTATAATGGGTGTGTTCCTTATCTTATCCTAGTGTCTAAACTCTTCTCCATGGCTGCACCCCCAAATAATATTCCCTTACGTGCTAAGGGGTATCTAGAGAGTGGGATAGGTTTAATAACTACCCTAACCCTAACGCGTACCCTAACCCTAACCCCTACCCTAACCCTAACACGTACCCTAATCCTAACCTGTACCCTAAACCGAGGCCTAACCCTAACACTAACCCTAACCCTAACCCTAACCCATACCCTACGCCGTACCCGCACCCCTCCCCGAACCCGTACCCTAAGCCATACCCTAAACCTAACCCTAAGCCTAACCCTAACCCTAGGCTACCCTTGACTGCTTCTGCCTCCAATTGATTTCCTAAGCAGTAGTGTTTTAAGGAACAGCTTAAAAAGAGAATCCTAATGTGATTTCTTTATAATGGGTGTGTTCCTTATCTTATCCTAGTGTCTAAACTCTTCTCCATGGCTGGACCCCCAAATAATATTCCTTTACGTGCTAAGGGGGAGCTAGAGAGTGGGATAGGTTTACTAACTACCCTAGCCCTAACGCGTATCCTAACCCTAACCCCTACCCTAACCCTAACACGTACCCTAATCCTAACCCGTACCCTAAACCGAGCCCTAACCCTAACACTAACCCAAACCCTAACCCTAACCCATACCCTACGCCGTACACGAACACCTCCCCGAACCCATACCCCAAGCCGTACCCTAACCCTAACCCTAAGCCTAACCCTAACCCTAGGCTACCCTTGACTGCTTCTGCCTCCAATAGATTTCCTAAGCACTACTGTTTTAAGGAACAGCTTAAAAAGAGAATCCTAAAGTGATTTCTTTATAATGGGTGTATTCCTTATCTTATCCTAGTGTCTAAACTCTTCTCCATGGCTGCACCCCCAAATAATATTCCTTTACGTGCTAAGGGGTATCTAGAGAGTGGGATAGGTTTAATAACTACCCTAACCCTAACGCGTACCCTAACCCTAACCCCTACCCTAACCCTAACACGTACCCTAATCCTAACCCGTACCCTAAACCGAGCCCTAACCCTAACACTAACCCTAACCCTAACCCTAACCCATACCCTACGCCGTACCCGAAACCCTCCCTGAACTCGTACCCTAAGCCGTACCCTAAGCATAACCCTAAGCCTAACCCTAACCCTAGGCTACCCTTGACTGCTTCTGCCTCCAATAGATTTCCTAAGCACTAGTGTTTTAAGGAACAGCTTAAAAAGAGAATCCTAATGTGATTTCTTTATAATGGGTGTGTTCCTTATCTTATCCTAGTGTCTAAACTTTTCTCCATGGCTGGACCCTCAAATAATATTCCTTTACGTGCTAAGGGGTATCTAGAGATTGGGATAGGTTTAATAACTACCCTAACCCTAACGCGTACCCTAACCCTAACCCCTACCCTAACCCTAACACGTACCCTAATCCTAACCCGTACCCTAAACCGAGCCCTAACCCTAACACTAACCCTAACCCTAACCCTAACCCATACCCTACGCCGTACCCGCACCCCTCCCTGAACCCGTACCCTAAGCCGTACCCTAAGACTAACCCTAAGCCTAACCCTAACCCTAGGCTACCCTTGACTGCTTCTGCCTCCAATAGATTTCCTAAGCACTAGTGTTTTAACGAACAGCTTAAAAAGAGAATCCTAATGTGATTTCTTTATAATGGGTGTGTTCCTTATCTTATCCTAGTGTCTAAACTCTTCTCCATGGCTGGACCCCCAAATAATATTCCTTTACGTGCTAAGGGGTATCTAGAGAGTGGGATAGGTTTAATAACTACCCTAACCCTAACGCGTACCCTAACCCTAACCCCTACCCTAACCCTAACACGTACCCTAATCCTAACCCGTACCCTAAACCGAGCCCTAACCCTAACACTAACCCTAACCCTAACCCTAACCCATACCCTACGCCGTACCCGCACCCCTCCCCGAACCCGTACCCTAAGCCGTACCCTAAGCCTAACCCTAAGCCTAACCCTAACCCTAGGCTACCCTTGACTGCTTCTGCCTCCAATAGATTTCCTAAGCACTACTGTTTTAAGGAACAGCTTAAAAAGAGAATCCTAATGTGATTTCTTTATAATGGGTGTGTTCCTTATCTTATCCTAGTGTCTAAACTCTTCTCCATGGCTGCACCCCCAAATAATATTCCCTTACGTGCTAAGGGGTATCTAGAGAGTGGGATAGGTTTAATAACTACCCTAACCCTAACGCGTACCCTAACCCTAACCCCTACCCTAACCCTAACACGTACCCTAATCCTAACCTGTACCCTAAACCGAGCCCTAACCCTAACACTAACCCTAACCCTAACCCTAACCCATACCCTACGCCGTACCCGCACCCCTCCCCGAACTCGTACCCTAAGCCATACCCTAAACCTAACCCTAAGCCTAACCCTAACCCTAGGCTACCCTTGACTGCTTCTGCCTCCAATTGATTTCCTAAGCAGTAGTGTTTTAAGGAACAGCTTAAAAAGAGAATCCTAAAGTGATTTCTTTATAATGGGTGTGTTCCTTATCTTATCCTAGTGTCTAAACTCTTCTCCATGGCTGGACCCCCAAATAATATTCCTTTACGTGCTAAGGGGGAGCTAGAGAGTGGGATAGGTTTACTAACTACCCTAGCCCTAACGCGTAACCTAACCCTAACCCCTACCCTAACCCTAACACGTACCCTAATCCTAACCCGTACCCTAAACCGAGCCCTAACCCTAACACTAACCCAAACCCTAACCCTAACCCATACCCTACACCGTACACGAACACCTCCCCGAACCCATACCCCAAGCCGTACCCTAAACCTAACCCTAAGCCTAACCCTAACACTAGGCTACCCTTGACTGCTTCTGCCTCCAATAGATTTCCTAAGCACTAGTGTTTTAAGGAACAGCTTAAAAAGAGAATCCTAATGTGATTTCTTTATAATGGGTGTGTTCCTTATCTTATCCTAGTGTCTAAACTCTTCTCCATGGCTGCACCCCCAAATAATATTGCCTTACGTGCTAAGGGGTATCTAGAGAGTGGGATAGGTTTAATAACTACCCTAACCCTAATGCGTACTCTAACCCTAACCCCTAACCTAACACTAACACGTACCCTAATCCTAACCCGTACCCTAAACCGAGCCCTAACCCTAACACTAACACTAACCCTAACCCTAACCCATACCCTACGCCGTACCTGAACCCCTCCCCAAACCCGTACTCTAAGCCGTACCCTAAGCCTAACCCTAAGCCTAACACTAACCCTAGGCTACCCTTGACTGCTTCTGCCTCCAATAGATTTCCTAAGCACTAGTGTTTTAAGCAACAGCTTAAAAAGAGAATCCTAATGTGATTTCTTTATAATGGGTGTGTTCCTTATTTATCCTAGTGTCTAAATTCTTCTCCATGGCTGGAACCCCAAATAATATTCCTTTACGTGCTAAGGGGTATCTAGAGAGTGGGATAGGTTTACTAACTACCCTAACCCTAACGCGTACCCTAACCCTAACCCCTACCCTAACCCTAACACGTACCCTAATCCTAACCCGTACCCTAAACCGAGCCCTAACCCTAACACTAACCCTAACCCTAACCCTAACCCATACCCTACGCCGTACCCGAAACCCTCCCCGAACCCGTACCCTAAGCCGTACCCTAAGCCTAACCCTAAGCCTAACCCTAACCCTAGGCTACCCTTGACTGCTTCTGCCTCCAATAGATTTCCTAAGCACTAGTGTTTTAAGGAACAGCTTAAAAAGAGAATCCTAATGTGATTTCTTTATAATGGGTGTGTTCCTTATCTTATCCTATTGTCTAAACTCTTCTCCATGGCTGGACCCTCAAATAATATTCCTTTACGTGCTAAGGGGTATCTAGAGAGTGGGATAGGTTTAATAACTACCCTAACCCTAATGCATACCCTAACCCTAACCCCTACCCTAACCCTAACACGTACCCTAATCCTAACCCGTACCCTAAACCGAGCCCTAACCCTAACACTAACCCTAACCCTAACCCTAACCCATACCCTATGCCGTACCCGAACCCCTCCCCGAACCCATTCCCCAAGCCGTACCCTAAACATAACCCTAAGCCTAACCCTAACCCTAGGCTACCCTTGACTGCTTCTGCCTCCAATAGATTTCCTAAGCACTAGTGTTTTAAGGAACAGCTTAAAAAGAGAATCCTAATGTGATTTCTTTATAATGGGTGTGTTCCTTATCTTATCCTAGTGTCTAAACTCTTCTCCATGGCTGCACCCCCAAATAATATTGCCTTACGTGCTAAGGGGTATCTAGAGAGTGGGATAGGTTTAATAACTACCCTAACCCTAATGCGTACTCTAACCCTAACCCCTAACCTAACACTAACACGTACCCTAATCCTAACCCGTACACTAAACCGAGCCCTAACCCTAACACTAACACTAACCCTAACCCTAACCCATACCCTACGCCGTACCCGCACCCCTCCCCGAACCCGTACCCTAAGCCATACCCTAAACCTAACCCTAAGCCTAACCCTAACCCTAGGCTACCCTTGACTGCTTCTGCCTCCAATTGATTTCCTAAGCAGTAGTGTTTTAAGGAACAGCTTAAAAAGAGAATCCTAATGTGATTTCTTTATAATGGGTGTGTTCCTTATCTTATCCTAGTGTCTAAACTCTTCTCCATGGCTGGACCCCCAAATAATATTCCTTTACGTGCTAAGGGGGAGCTAGAGAGTGGGATAGGTTTACTAACTACCCTAGCCCTAACGCGTATCCTAACCCTAACCCCTACCCTAACCCTAACACGTACCCTAATCCTAACCCGTACCCTAAACCGAGCCCTAACCCTAACACTAACCCAAACCCTAACCCTAACCCATACCCTACGCCGTACACGAACACCTCCCCGAACCCATACCCCAAGCCGTACCCTAACCCTAACCCTAAGCCTAACCCTAACCCTAGGCTACCCTTGACTGCTTCTGCCTCCAATAGATTTCCTAAGCACTACTGTTTTAAGGAACAGCTTAAAAAGAGAATCCTAAAGTGATTTCTTTATAATGGGTGTATTCCTTATCTTATCCTAGTGTCTAAACTCTTCTCCATGGCTGCACCCCCAAATAATATTCCTTTACGTGCTAAGGGGTATCTAGAGAGTGGGATAGGTTTAATAACTACCCTAACCCTAACGCGTACCCTAACCCTAACCCCTACCCTAACCCTAACACGTACCCTAATCCTAACCCGTACCCTAAACCGAGCCCTAACCCTAACACTAACCCTAACCCTAACCCTAACCCATACCCTACGCCGTACCCGAAACCCTCCCTGAACTCGTACCCTAAGCCGTACCCTAAGCATAACCCTAAGCCTAACCCTAACCCTAGGCTACCCTTGACTGCTTCTGCCTCCAATAGATTTCCTAAGCACTAGTGTTTTAAGGAACAGCTTAAAAAGAGAATCCTAATGTGATTTCTTTATAATGGGTGTGTTCCTTATCTTATCCTAGTGTCTAAACTTTTCTCCATGGCTGGACCCTCAAATAATATTCCTTTACGTGCTAAGGGGTATCTAGAGATTGGGATAGGTTTAATAACTACCCTAACCCTAACGCGTACCCTAACCCTAACCCCTACCCTAACCCTAACACGTACCCTAATCCTAACCCGTACCCTAAACCGAGCCCTAACCCTAACACTAACCCTAACCCTAACCCTAACCCATACCCTACGCCGTACCCGCACCCCTCCCTGAACCCGTACCCTAAGCCGTACCCTAAGACTAACCCTAAGCCTAACCCTAACCCTAGGCTACCCTTGACTGCTTCTGCCTCCAATAGATTTCCTAAGCACTAGTGTTTTAACGAACAGCTTAAAAAGAGAATCCTAATGTGATTTCTTTATAATGGGTGTGTTCCTTATCTTATCCTAGTGTCTAAACTCTTCTCCATGGCTGGACCCCCAAATAATATTCCTTTACGTGCTAAGGGGTATCTAGAGAGTGGGATAGGTTTAATAACTACCCTAACCCTAACGCGTACCCTAACCCTAACCCCTACCCTAACCCTAACACGTACCCTAATCCTAACCCGTACCCTAAACCGAGCCCTAACCCTAACACTAACCCTAACCCTAACCCTAACCCATACCCTACGCCGTACCCGCACCCCTCCCCGAACCCGTACCCTAAGCCGTACCCTAAGCCTAACCCTAAGCCTAACCCTAACCCTAGGCTACCCTTGACTGCTTCTGCCTCCAATAGATTTCCTAAGCACTACTGTTTTAAGGAACAGCTTAAAAAGAGAATCCTAATGTGATTTCTTTATAATGGGTGTGTTCCTTATCTTATCCTAGTGTCTAAACTCTTCTCCATGGCTGCACCCCCAAATAATATTCCCTTACGTGCTAAGGGGTATCTAGAGAGTGGGATAGGTTTAATAACTACCCTAACCCTAACGCGTACCCTAACCCTAACCCCTACCCTAACCCTAACACGTACCCTAATCCTAACCTGTACCCTAAACCGAGCCCTAACCCTAACACTAACCCTAACCCTAACCCTAACCCATACCCTACGCCGTACCCGCACCCCTCCCCGAACTCGTACCCTAAGCCATACCCTAAACCTAACCCTAAGCCTAACCCTAACCCTAGGCTACCCTTGACTGCTTCTGCCTCCAATTGATTTCCTAAGCAGTAGTGTTTTAAGGAACAGCTTAAAAAGAGAATCCTAAAGTGATTTCTTTATAATGGGTGTGTTCCTTATCTTATCCTAGTGTCTAAACTCTTCTCCATGGCTGGACCCCCAAATAATATTCCTTTACGTGCTAAGGGGGAGCTAGAGAGTGGGATAGGTTTACTAACTACCCTAGCCCTAACGCGTAACCTAACCCTAACCCCTACCCTAACCCTAACACGTACCCTAATCCTAACCCGTACCCTAAACCGAGCCCTAACCCTAACACTAACCCAAACCCTAACCCTAACCCATACCCTACACCGTACACGAACACCTCCCCGAACCCATACCCCAAGCCGTACCCTAAACCTAACCCTAAGCCTAACCCTAACACTAGGCTACCCTTGACTGCTTCTGCCTCCAATAGATTTCCTAAGCACTAGTGTTTTAAGGAACAGCTTAAAAAGAGAATCCTAATGTGATTTCTTTATAATGGGTGTGTTCCTTATCTTATCCTAGTGTCTAAACTCTTCTCCATGGCTGCACCCCCAAATAATATTGCCTTACGTGCTAAGGGGTATCTAGAGAGTGGGATAGGTTTAATAACTACCCTAACCCTAATGCGTACTCTAACCCTAACCCCTAACCTAACACTAACACGTACCCTAATCCTAACCCGTACCCTAAACCGAGCCCTAACCCTAACACTAACACTAACCCTAACCCTAACCCATACCCTACGCCGTACCTGAACCCCTCCCCAAACCCGTACTCTAAGCCGTACCCTAAGCCTAACCCTAAGCCTAACACTAACCCTAGGCTACCCTTGACTGCTTCTGCCTCCAATAGATTTCCTAAGCACTAGTGTTTTAAGCAACAGCTTAAAAAGAGAATCCTAATGTGATTTCTTTATAATGGGTGTGTTCCTTATTTATCCTAGTGTCTAAATTCTTCTCCATGGCTGGAACCCCAAATAATATTCCTTTACGTGCTAAGGGGTATCTAGAGAGTGGGATAGGTTTACTAACTACCCTAACCCTAACGCGTACCCTAACCCTAACCCCTACCCTAACCCTAACACGTACCCTAATCCTAACCCGTACCCTAAACCGAGCCCTAACCCTAACACTAACCCTAACCCTAACCCTAACCCATACCCTACGCCGTACCCGAAACCCTCCCCGAACCCGTACCCTAAGCCGTACCCTAAGCCTAACCCTAAGCCTAACCCTAACCCTAGGCTACCCTTGACTGCTTCTGCCTCCAATAGATTTCCTAAGCACTAGTGTTTTAAGGAACAGCTTAAAAAGAGAATCCTAATGTGATTTCTTTATAATGGGTGTGTTCCTTATCTTATCCTATTGTCTAAACTCTTCTCCATGGCTGGACCCTCAAATAATATTCCTTTACGTGCTAAGGGGTATCTAGAGAGTGGGATAGGTTTAATAACTACCCTAACCCTAATGCATACCCTAACCCTAACCCCTACCCTAACCCTAACACGTACCCTAATCCTAACCCGTACCCTAAACCGAGCCCTAACCCTAACACTAACCCTAACCCTAACCCTAACCCATACCCTATGCCGTACCCGAACCCCTCCCCGAACCCATTCCCCAAGCCGTACCCTAAACATAACCCTAAGCCTAACCCTAACCCTAGGCTACCCTTGACTGCTTCTGCCTCCAATAGATTTCCTAAGCACTAGTGTTTTAAGGAACAGCTTAAAAAGAGAATCCTAATGTGATTTCTTTATAATGGGTGTGTTCCTTATCTTATCCTAGTGTCTAAACTCTTCTCCATGGCTGCACCCCCAAATAATATTGCCTTACGTGCTAAGGGGTATCTAGAGAGTGGGATAGGTTTAATAACTACCCTAACCCTAATGCGTACTCTAACCCTAACCCCTAACCTAACACTAACACGTACCCTAATCCTAACCCGTACACTAAACCGAGCCCTAACCCTAACACTAACACTAACCCTAACCCTAACCCATACCCTACGCCGTACCCGCACCCCTCCCTGAACCCGTACCCTAAGCCGTACCCTAAGACTAACCCTAAGCCTAACCCTAACCCTAGGCTACCCTTGACTGCTTCTGCCTCCAATAGATTTCCTAAGCACTAGTGTTTTAAGGAACAGCTTAAAAAGAGAATCCTAAAGTGATTTCTTTATAATGGGTGTGTTCCTTATCTTATCCTAGTGTCTAAACTCTTCTCCATGGCTGCACCCCCAAATAATATTCCCTTACGTGCTAAGGGGTATCTAGAGAGTGGGATAGGTTTAATAACTACCCTAACCCTAACGCGTACCCTAACCCTAACCCCTACCCTAACCCTAACACGTACCCTAATCCTAACCTGTACCCTAAACCGAGCCCTAACCCTAACACTAACCCTAACCCTAACCCTAACCCATACCCTACGCCGTACCCGAACCCCTCCCCGAACTCGTACCCTAAGCCATACCCTAAACCTAACCCTAAGCCTAACCCTAACCCTAGGCTACCCTTGACTGCTTCTGCCTCCAATAGATTTCCTAAGCACTAGTGTTTTAAGGAACAGCTTAAAAAGAGAATCCTAATGTGATTTCTTTATAATGGGTGTGTTCCTTATCTTATCCTAGTGTCTAAACTCTTCTCCATGGCTGCACCCCCAAATAATATTGCCTTACGTGCTAAGGGGTATCTAGAGAGTGGGATAGGTTTAATAACTACCCTAAACCTAATGCGTACTCTAACCCTAACCCCTACCCTAACACTAACACGTACCCTAATCCTAACCCGTACCCTAAACCGAGCCCTAACCCTAACACTAACACTAACCCTAACCCTAACCCATACCCTACGCCGTACCTGAACCCCTCCCCAAACCCGTACTCTAAGCCGTACCCTAAGCCTAACCCTAAGCCTAACACTAACCCTAGGCTACCCTTGACTGCTTCTGCCTCCAATAGATTTCCTAAGCACTAGTGTTTTAAGGAACAGCTTAAAAAGAGAATCCTAATGTGATTTCTTTATAATGGGTGTGTTCCTTATCTTATCCTAGTGTCTAAATTCTTCTCCATGGCTGGAACCCCAAATAATATTCCTTTACGTGCTAAGGGGTATCTAGAGAGTGGGATAGGTTTACTAACTACCCTAGCCCTAACGCGTATCCTAACCCTAACCCCTACCCTAACCCTAACACGTACCCTAATCCTAACCCGTACCCTAAACCGAGCCCTAACCCTAACACTAACCCAAACCCTAACCCTAACCCATACCCTACGCCGTACACGAACACCTCCCCGAACCCATACCCCAAGCCGTACCCTAACCCTAACCCTAAGCCTAACCCTAACCCTAGGCTACCCTTGACTGCTTCTGCCTCCAATAGATTTCCTAAGCACTACTGTTTTAAGGAACAGCTTAAAAAGAGAATCCTAAAGTGATTTCTTTATAATGGGTGTATTCCTTATCTTATCCTAGTGTCTAAACTCTTCTCCATGGCTGCACCCCCAAATAATATTCCTTTACGTGCTAAGGGGTATCTAGAGAGTGGGATAGGTTTAATAACTACCCTAACCCTAACGCGTACCCTAACCCTAACCCCTACCCTAACCCTAACACGTACCCTAATCCTAACCCGTACCCTAAACCGAGCCCTAACCCTAACACTAACCCTAACCCTAACCCTAACCCATACCCTACGCCGTACCCGAAACCCTCCCTGAACTCGTACCCTAAGCCGTACCCTAAGCATAACCCTAAGCCTAACCCTAACCCTAGGCTACCCTTGACTGCTTCTGCCTCCAATAGATTTCCTAAGCACTAGTGTTTTAAGGAACAGCTTAAAAAGAGAATCCTAATGTGATTTCTTTATAATGGGTGTGTTCCTTATCTTATCCTAGTGTCTAAACTTTTCTCCATGGCTGGACCCTCAAATAATATTCCTTTACGTGCTAAGGGGTATCTAGAGATTGGGATAGGTTTAATAACTACCCTAACCCTAACGCGTACCCTAACCCTAACCCCTACCCTAACCCTAACACGTACCCTAATCCTAACCCGTACCCTAAACCGAGCCCTAACCCTAACACTAACCCTAACCCTAACCCTAACCCATACCCTACGCCGTACCCGCACCCCTCCCTGAACCCGTACCCTAAGCCGTACCCTAAGACTAACCCTAAGCCTAACCCTAACCCTAGGCTACCCTTGACTGCTTCTGCCTCCAATAGATTTCCTAAGCACTAGTGTTTTAACGAACAGCTTAAAAAGAGAATCCTAATGTGATTTCTTTATAATGGGTGTGTTCCTTATCTTATCCTAGTGTCTAAACTCTTCTCCATGGCTGGACCCCCAAATAATATTCCTTTACGTGCTAAGGGGTATCTAGAGAGTGGGATAGGTTTAATAACTACCCTAACCCTAACGCGTACCCTAACCCTAACCCCTACCCTAACCCTAACACGTACCCTAATCCTAACCCGTACCCTAAACCGAGCCCTAACCCTAACACTAACCCTAACCCTAACCCTAACCCATACCCTACGCCGTACCCGCACCCCTCCCCGAACCCGTACCCTAAGCCGTACCCTAAGCCTAACCCTAAGCCTAACCCTAACCCTAGGCTACCCTTGACTGCTTCTGCCTCCAATAGATTTCCTAAGCACTACTGTTTTAAGGAACAGCTTAAAAAGAGAATCCTAATGTGATTTCTTTATAATGGGTGTGTTCCTTATCTTATCCTAGTGTCTAAACTCTTCTCCATGGCTGCACCCCCAAATAATATTCCCTTACGTGCTAAGGGGTATCTAGAGAGTGGGATAGGTTTAATAACTACCCTAACCCTAACGCGTACCCTAACCCTAACCCCTACCCTAACCCTAACACGTACCCTAATCCTAACCCGTACCCTAAACCGAGCCCTAACCCTAACACTAACCCTAACCCTAACCCTAACCCATACCCTACGCCGTACCCGCACCCCTCCCCGAACTCGTACCCTAAGCCATACCCTAAACCTAACCCTAAGCCTAACCCTAACCCTAGGCTACCCTTGACTGCTTCTGCCTCCAATTGATTTCCTAAGCAGTAGTGTTTTAAGGAACAGCTTAAAAAGAGAATCCTAAAGTGATTTCTTTATAATGGGTGTGTTCCTTATCTTATCCTAGTGTCTAAACTCTTCTCCATGGCTGGACCCCCAAATAATATTCCTTTACGTGCTAAGGGGGAGCTAGAGAGTGGGATAGGTTTACTAACTACCCTAGCCCTAACGCGTAACCTAACCCTAACCCCTACCCTAACCCTAACACGTACCCTAATCCTAACCCGTACCCTAAACCGAGCCCTAACCCTAACACTAACCCAAACCCTAACCCTAACCCATACCCTACACCGTACACGAACACCTCCCCGAACCCATACCCCAAGCCGTACCCTAAACCTAACCCTAAGCCTAACCCTAACACTAGGCTACCCTTGACTGCTTCTGCCTCCAATAGATTTCCTAAGCACTAGTGTTTTAAGGAACAGCTTAAAAAGAGAATCCTAATGTGATTTCTTTATAATGGGTGTGTTCCTTATCTTATCCTAGTGTCTAAACTCTTCTCCATGGCTGCACCCCCAAATAATATTGCCTTACGTGCTAAGGGGTATCTAGAGAGTGGGATAGGTTTAATAACTACCCTAACCCTAATGCGTACTCTAACCCTAACCCCTAACCTAACACTAACACGTACCCTAATCCTAACCCGTACCCTAAACCGAGCCCTAACCCTAACACTAACACTAACCCTAACCCTAACCCATACCCTACGCCGTACCTGAACCCCTCCCCAAACCCGTACTCTAAGCCGTACCCTAAGCCTAACCCTAAGCCTAACACTAACCCTAGGCTACCCTTGACTGCTTCTGCCTCCAATAGATTTCCTAAGCACTAGTGTTTTAAGCAACAGCTTAAAAAGAGAATCCTAATGTGATTTCTTTATAATGGGTGTGTTCCTTATTTATCCTAGTGTCTAAATTCTTCTCCATGGCTGGAACCCCAAATAATATTCCTTTACGTGCTAAGGGGTATCTAGAGAGTGGGATAGGTTTACTAACTACCCTAACCCTAACGCGTACCCTAACCCTAACCCCTACCCTAACCCTAACACGTACCCTAATCCTAACCCGTACCCTAAACCGAGCCCTAACCCTAACACTAACCCTAACCCTAACCCTAACCCATACCCTACGCCGTACCCGAAACCCTCCCCGAACCCGTACCCTAAGCCGTACCCTAAGCCTAACCCTAAGCCTAACCCTAACCCTAGGCTACCCTTGACTGCTTCTGCCTCCAATAGATTTCCTAAGCACTAGTGTTTTAAGGAACAGCTTAAAAAGAGAATCCTAATGTGATTTCTTTATAATGGGTGTGTTCCTTATCTTATCCTATTGTCTAAACTCTTCTCCATGGCTGGACCCTCAAATAATATTCCTTTACGTGCTAAGGGGTATCTAGAGAGTGGGATAGGTTTAATAACTACCCTAACCCTAATGCATACCCTAACCCTAACCCCTACCCTAACCCTAACACGTACCCTAATCCTAACCCGTACCCTAAACCGAGCCCTAACCCTAACACTAACCCTAACCCTAACCCTAACCCATACCCTATGCCGTACCCGAACCCCTCCCCGAACCCATTCCCCAAGCCGTACCCTAAACATAACCCTAAGCCTAACCCTAACCCTAGGCTACCCTTGACTGCTTCTGCCTCCAATAGATTTCCTAAGCACTAGTGTTTTAAGGAACAGCTTAAAAAGAGAATCCTAATGTGATTTCTTTATAATGGGTGTGTTCCTTATCTTATCCTAGTGTCTAAACTCTTCTCCATGGCTGCACCCCCAAATAATATTGCCTTACGTGCTAAGGGGTATCTAGAGAGTGGGATAGGTTTAATAACTACCCTAACCCTAATGCGTACTCTAACCCTAACCCCTAACCTAACACTAACACGTACCCTAATCGTAACCCGTACACTAAACCGAGCCCTAACCCTAACACTAACACTAACCCTAACCCTAACCCATACCCTACGCCGTACCCGCACCCCTCCCTGAACCCGTACCCTAAGCCGTACCCTAAGACTAACCCTAAGCCTAACCCTAACCCTAGGCTACCCTTGACTGCTTCTGCCTCCAATAGATTTCCTAAGCACTAGTGTTTTAACGAACAGCTTAAAAAGAGAATCCTAAAGTGATTTCTTTATAATGGGTGTGTTCCTTATCTTATCCTAGTGTCTAAACTCTTCTCCATGGCTGCACCCCCAAATAATATTCCCTTACGTGCTAAGGGGTATCTAGAGAGTGGGATAGGTTTAATAACTACCCTAACCCTAACGCGTACCCTAACCCTAACCCCTACCCTAACCCTAACACGTACCCTAATCCTAACCTGTACCCTAAACCGAGCCCTAACCCTAACACTAACCCTAACCCTAACCCTAACCCATACCCTACGCCGTACCCGAACCCCTCCCCGAACTCGTACCCT
The DNA here is from genome assembly GCF_965194805.1 of Balaenoptera borealis. NCBI lineage: Eukaryota > Metazoa > Chordata > Mammalia > Artiodactyla > Balaenopteridae > Balaenoptera > Balaenoptera borealis. The sequence continues at coordinate 672,870 of NW_028123925.1, forward strand.
AAGCCATACCCTAAACCTAACCCTAAGCCTAACCCTAACCCTAGGCTACCCTTGACTGCTTCTGCCTCCAATTGATTTCCTAAGCAGTAGTGTTTTAAGGAACAGCTTAAAAAGAGAATCCTAAAGTGATTTCTTTATAATGGGTGTGTTCCTTATCTTATCCTAGTGTCTAAACTCTTCTCCATGGCTGGACCCCCAAATAATATTCCTTTACGTGCTAAGGGGGAGCTAGAGAGTGGGATAGGTTTACTAACTACCCTAGCCCTAACGCGTAACCTAACCCTAACCCCTACCCTAACCCTAACACGTACCCTAATCCTAACCCGTACCCTAAACCGAGCCCTAACCCTAACACTAACCCAAACCCTAACCCTAACCCATACCCTACGCCGTACACGAACACCTCCCCGAACCCATACCCCAAGCCGTACCCTAAACCTAACCCTAAGCCTAACCCTAACACTAGGCTACCCTTGACTGCTTCTGCCTCCAATAGATTTCCTAAGCACTAGTGTTTTAAGGAACAGCTTAAAAAGAGAATCCTAATGTGATTTCTTTATAATGGGTGTGTTCCTTATCTTATCCTAGTGTCTAAACTCTTCTCCATGGCTGCACCCCCAAATAATATTGCCTTACGTGCTAAGGGGTATCTAGAGAGTGGGATAGGTTTAATAACTACCCTAACCCTAATGCGTACTCTAACCCTAACCCCTAACCTAACACTAACACGTACCCTAATCCTAACCCGTACCCTAAACCGAGCCCTAACCCTAACACTAACACTAACCCTAACCCTAACCCATACCCTACGCCGTACCTGAACCCCTCCCCAAACCCGTACTCTAAGCCGTACCCTAAGCCTAACCCTAAGCCTAACACTAACCCTAGGCTACCCTTGACTGCTTCTGCCTCCAATAGATTTCCTAAGCACTAGTGTTTTAAGCAACAGCTTAAAAAGAGAATCCTAATGTGATTTCTTTATAATGGGTGTGTTCCTTATTTATCCTAGTGTCTAAATTCTTCTCCATGGCTGGAACCCCAAATAATATTCCTTTACGTGCTAAGGGGTATCTAGAGAGTGGGATAGGTTTACTAACTACCCTAACCCTAACGCGTACCCTAACCCTAACCCCTACCCTAACCCTAACACGTACCCTAATCCTAACCCGTACCCTAAACCGAGCCCTAACCCTAACACTAACCCTAACCCTAACCCTAACCCATACCCTACGCCGTACCCGAAACCCTCCCCGAACCCGTACCCTAAGCCGTACCCTAAGCCTAACCCTAAGCCTAACCCTAACCCTAGGCTACCCTTGACTGCTTCTGCCTCCAATAGATTTCCTAAGCACTAGTGTTTTAAGGAACAGCTTAAAAAGAGAATCCTAATGTGATTTCTTTATAATGGGTGTGTTCCTTATCTTATCCTATTGTCTAAACTCTTCTCCATGGCTGGACCCTCAAATAATATTCCTTTACGTGCTAAGGGGTATCTAGAGAGTGGGATAGGTTTAATAACTACCCTAACCCTAATGCATACCCTAACCCTAACCCCTACCCTAACCCTAACACGTACCCTAATCCTAACCCGTACCCTAAACCGAGCCCTAACCCTAACACTAACCCTAACCCTAACCCTAACCCATACCCTATGCCGTACCCGAACCCCTCCCCGAACCCATTCCCCAAGCCGTACCCTAAACATAACCCTAAGCCTAACCCTAACCCTAGGCTACCCTTGACTGCTTCTGCCTCCAATAGATTTCCTAAGCACTAGTGTTTTAAGGAACAGCTTAAAAAGAGAATCCTAATGTGATTTCTTTATAATGGGTGTGTTCCTTATCTTATCCTAGTGTCTAAACTCTTCTCCATGGCTGCACCCCCAAATAATATTGCCTTACGTGCTAAGGGGTATCTAGAGAGTGGGATAGGTTTAATAACTACCCTAACCCTAATGCGTACTCTAACCCTAACCCCTAACCTAACACTAACACGTACCCTAATCCTAACCCGTACACTAAACCGAGCCCTAACCCTAACACTAACACTAACCCTAACCCTAACCCATACCCTACGCCGTACCCGCACCCCTCCCCGAACCCGTACCCTAAGCCATACCCTAAACCTAACCCTAAGCCTAACCCTAACCCTAGGCTACCCTTGACTGCTTCTGCCTCCAATTGATTTCCTAAGCAGTAGTGTTTTAAGGAACAGCTTAAAAAGAGAATCCTAATGTGATTTCTTTATAATGGGTGTGTTCCTTATCTTATCCTAGTGTCTAAACTCTTCTCCATGGCTGGACCCCCAAATAATATTCCTTTACGTGCTAAGGGGGAGCTAGAGAGTGGGATAGGTTTACTAACTACCCTAGCCCTAACGCGTATCCTAACCCTAACCCCTACCCTAACCCTAACACGTACCCTAATCCTAACCCGTACCCTAAACCGAGCCCTAACCCTAACACTAACCCAAACCCTAACCCTAACCCATACCCTACGCCGTACACGAACACCTCCCCGAACCCATACCCCAAGCCGTACCCTAACCCTAACCCTAAGCCTAACCCTAACCCTAGGCTACCCTTGACTGCTTCTGCCTCCAATAGATTTCCTAAGCACTACTGTTTTAAGGAACAGCTTAAAAAGAGAATCCTAAAGTGATTTCTTTATAATGGGTGTATTCCTTATCTTATCCTAGTGTCTAAACTCTTCTCCATGGCTGCACCCCCAAATAATATTCCTTTACGTGCTAAGGGGTATCTAGAGAGTGGGATAGGTTTAATAACTACCCTAACCCTAACGCGTACCCTAACCCTAACCCCTACCCTAACCCTAACACGTACCCTAATCCTAACCCGTACCCTAAACCGAGCCCTAACCCTAACACTAACCCTAACCCTAACCCTAACCCATACCCTACGCCGTACCCGAAACCCTCCCTGAACTCGTACCCTAAGCCGTACCCTAAGCATAACCCTAAGCCTAACCCTAACCCTAGGCTACCCTTGACTGCTTCTGCCTCCAATAGATTTCCTAAGCACTAGTGTTTTAAGGAACAGCTTAAAAAGAGAATCCTAATGTGATTTCTTTATAATGGGTGTGTTCCTTATCTTATCCTAGTGTCTAAACTTTTCTCCATGGCTGGACCCTCAAATAATATTCCTTTACGTGCTAAGGGGTATCTAGAGATTGGGATAGGTTTAATAACTACCCTAACCCTAACGCGTACCCTAACCCTAACCCCTACCCTAACCCTAACACGTACCCTAATCCTAACCCGTACCCTAAACCGAGCCCTAACCCTAACACTAACCCTAACCCTAACCCTAACCCATACCCTACGCCGTACCCGCACCCCTCCCTGAACCCGTACCCTAAGCCGTACCCTAAGACTAACCCTAAGCCTAACCCTAACCCTAGGCTACCCTTGACTGCTTCTGCCTCCAATAGATTTCCTAAGCACTAGTGTTTTAACGAACAGCTTAAAAAGAGAATCCTAATGTGATTTCTTTATAATGGGTGTGTTCCTTATCTTATCCTAGTGTCTAAACTCTTCTCCATGGCTGGACCCCCAAATAATATTCCTTTACGTGCTAAGGGGTATCTAGAGAGTGGGATAGGTTTAATAACTACCCTAACCCTAACGCGTACCCTAACCCTAACCCCTACCCTAACCCTAACACGTACCCTAATCCTAACCCGTACCCTAAACCGAGCCCTAACCCTAACACTAACCCTAACCCTAACCCTAACCCATACCCTACGCCGTACCCGCACCCCTCCCCGAACCCGTACCCTAAGCCGTACCCTAAGCCTAACCCTAAGCCTAACCCTAACCCTAGGCTACCCTTGACTGCTTCTGCCTCCAATAGATTTCCTAAGCACTACTGTTTTAAGGAACAGCTTAAAAAGAGAATCCTAATGTGATTTCTTTATAATGGGTGTGTTCCTTATCTTATCCTAGTGTCTAAACTCTTCTCCATGGCTGCACCCCCAAATAATATTCCCTTACGTGCTAAGGGGTATCTAGAGAGTGGGATAGGTTTAATAACTACCCTAACCCTAACGCGTACCCTAACCCTAACCCCTACCCTAACCCTAACACGTACCCTAATCCTAACCTGTACCCTAAACCGAGCCCTAACCCTAACACTAACCCTAACCCTAACCCTAACCCATACCCTACGCCGTACCCGCACCCCTCCCCGAACTCGTACCCTAAGCCATACCCTAAACCTAACCCTAAGCCTAACCCTAACCCTAGGCTACCCTTGACTGCTTCTGCCTCCAATTGATTTCCTAAGCAGTAGTGTTTTAAGGAACAGCTTAAAAAGAGAATCCTAAAGTGATTTCTTTATAATGGGTGTGTTCCTTATCTTATCCTAGTGTCTAAACTCTTCTCCATGGCTGGACCCCCAAATAATATTCCTTTACGTGCTAAGGGGGAGCTAGAGAGTGGGATAGGTTTACTAACTACCCTAGCCCTAACGCGTAACCTAACCCTAACCCCTACCCTAACCCTAACACGTACCCTAATCCTAACCCGTACCCTAAACCGAGCCCTAACCCTAACACTAACCCAAACCCTAACCCTAACCCATACCCTACACCGTACACGAACACCTCCCCGAACCCATACCCCAAGCCGTACCCTAAACCTAACCCTAAGCCTAACCCTAACACTAGGCTACCCTTGACTGCTTCTGCCTCCAATAGATTTCCTAAGCACTAGTGTTTTAAGGAACAGCTTAAAAAGAGAATCCTAATGTGATTTCTTTATAATGGGTGTGTTCCTTATCTTATCCTAGTGTCTAAACTCTTCTCCATGGCTGCACCCCCAAATAATATTGCCTTACGTGCTAAGGGGTATCTAGAGAGTGGGATAGGTTTAATAACTACCCTAACCCTAATGCGTACTCTAACCCTAACCCCTAACCTAACACTAACACGTACCCTAATCCTAACCCGTACCCTAAACCGAGCCCTAACCCTAACACTAACACTAACCCTAACCCTAACCCATACCCTACGCCGTACCTGAACCCCTCCCCAAACCCGTACTCTAAGCCGTACCCTAAGCCTAACCCTAAGCCTAACACTAACCCTAGGCTACCCTTGACTGCTTCTGCCTCCAATAGATTTCCTAAGCACTAGTGTTTTAAGCAACAGCTTAAAAAGAGAATCCTAATGTGATTTCTTTATAATGGGTGTGTTCCTTATTTATCCTAGTGTCTAAATTCTTCTCCATGGCTGGAACCCCAAATAATATTCCTTTACGTGCTAAGGGGTATCTAGAGAGTGGGATAGGTTTACTAACTACCCTAACCCTAACGCGTACCCTAACCCTAACCCCTACCCTAACCCTAACACGTACCCTAATCCTAACCCGTACCCTAAACCGAGCCCTAACCCTAACACTAACCCTAACCCTAACCCTAACCCATACCCTACGCCGTACCCGAAACCCTCCCCGAACCCGTACCCTAAGCCGTACCCTAAGCCTAACCCTAAGCCTAACCCTAACCCTAGGCTACCCTTGACTGCTTCTGCCTCCAATAGATTTCCTAAGCACTAGTGTTTTAAGGAACAGCTTAAAAAGAGAATCCTAATGTGATTTCTTTATAATGGGTGTGTTCCTTATCTTATCCTATTGTCTAAACTCTTCTCCATGGCTGGACCCTCAAATAATATTCCTTTACGTGCTAAGGGGTATCTAGAGAGTGGGATAGGTTTAATAACTACCCTAACCCTAATGCATACCCTAACCCTAACCCCTACCCTAACCCTAACACGTACCCTAATCCTAACCCGTACCCTAAACCGAGCCCTAACCCTAACACTAACCCTAACCCTAACCCTAACCCATACCCTATGCCGTACCCGAACCCCTCCCCGAACCCATTCCCCAAGCCGTACCCTAAACATAACCCTAAGCCTAACCCTAACCCTAGGCTACCCTTGACTGCTTCTGCCTCCAATAGATTTCCTAAGCACTAGTGTTTTAAGGAACAGCTTAAAAAGAGAATCCTAATGTGATTTCTTTATAATGGGTGTGTTCCTTATCTTATCCTAGTGTCTAAACTCTTCTCCATGGCTGCACCCCCAAATAATATTGCCTTACGTGCTAAGGGGTATCTAGAGAGTGGGATAGGTTTAATAACTACCCTAACCCTAATGCGTACTCTAACCCTAACCCCTAACCTAACACTAACACGTACCCTAATCCTAACCCGTACACTAAACCGAGCCCTAACCCTAACACTAACACTAACCCTAACCCTAACCCATACCCTACGCCGTACCCGCACCCCTCCCTGAACCCGTACCCTAAGCCGTACCCTAAGACTAACCCTAAGCCTAACCCTAACCCTAGGCTACCCTTGACTGCTTCTGCCTCCAATAGATTTCCTAAGCACTAGTGTTTTAAGGAACAGCTTAAAAAGAGAATCCTAAAGTGATTTCTTTATAATGGGTGTGTTCCTTATCTTATCCTAGTGTCTAAACTCTTCTCCATGGCTGCACCCCCAAATAATATTCCCTTACGTGCTAAGGGGTATCTAGAGAGTGGGATAGGTTTAATAACTACCCTAACCCTAACGCGTACCCTAACCCTAACCCCTACCCTAACCCTAACACGTACCCTAATCCTAACCTGTACCCTAAACCGAGCCCTAACCCTAACACTAACCCTAACCCTAACCCTAACCCATACCCTACGCCGTACCCGAACCCCTCCCCGAACTCGTACCCTAAGCCATACCCTAAACCTAACCCTAAGCCTAACCCTAACCCTAGGCTACCCTTGACTGCTTCTGCCTCCAATAGATTTCCTAAGCACTAGTGTTTTAAGGAACAGCTTAAAAAGAGAATCCTAATGTGATTTCTTTATAATGGGTGTGTTCCTTATCTTATCCTAGTGTCTAAACTCTTCTCCATGGCTGCACCCCCAAATAATATTGCCTTACGTGCTAAGGGGTATCTAGAGAGTGGGATAGGTTTAATAACTACCCTAAACCTAATGCGTACTCTAACCCTAACCCCTACCCTAACACTAACACGTACCCTAATCCTAACCCGTACCCTAAACCGAGCCCTAACCCTAACACTAACACTAACCCTAACCCTAACCCATACCCTACGCCGTACCTGAACCCCTCCCCAAACCCGTACTCTAAGCCGTACCCTAAGCCTAACCCTAAGCCTAACACTAACCCTAGGCTACCCTTGACTGCTTCTGCCTCCAATAGATTTCCTAAGCACTAGTGTTTTAAGGAACAGCTTAAAAAGAGAATCCTAATGTGATTTCTTTATAATGGGTGTGTTCCTTATCTTATCCTAGTGTCTAAATTCTTCTCCATGGCTGGAACCCCAAATAATATTCCTTTACGTGCTAAGGGGTATCTAGAGAGTGGGATAGGTTTACTAACTACCCTAGCCCTAACGCGTATCCTAACCCTAACCCCTACCCTAACCCTAACACGTACCCTAATCCTAACCCGTACCCTAAACCGAGCCCTAACCCTAACACTAACCCAAACCCTAACCCTAACCCATACCCTACGCCGTACACGAACACCTCCCCGAACCCATACCCCAAGCCGTACCCTAACCCTAACCCTAAGCCTAACCCTAACCCTAGGCTACCCTTGACTGCTTCTGCCTCCAATAGATTTCCTAAGCACTACTGTTTTAAGGAACAGCTTAAAAAGAGAATCCTAAAGTGATTTCTTTATAATGGGTGTATTCCTTATCTTATCCTAGTGTCTAAACTCTTCTCCATGGCTGCACCCCCAAATAATATTCCTTTACGTGCTAAGGGGTATCTAGAGAGTGGGATAGGTTTAATAACTACCCTAACCCTAACGCGTACCCTAACCCTAACCCCTACCCTAACCCTAACACGTACCCTAATCCTAACCCGTACCCTAAACCGAGCCCTAACCCTAACACTAACCCTAACCCTAACCCTAACCCATACCCTACGCCGTACCCGAAACCCTCCCTGAACTCGTACCCTAAGCCGTACCCTAAGCATAACCCTAAGCCTAACCCTAACCCTAGGCTACCCTTGACTGCTTCTGCCTCCAATAGATTTCCTAAGCACTAGTGTTTTAAGGAACAGCTTAAAAAGAGAATCCTAATGTGATTTCTTTATAATGGGTGTGTTCCTTATCTTATCCTAGTGTCTAAACTTTTCTCCATGGCTGGACCCTCAAATAATATTCCTTTACGTGCTAAGGGGTATCTAGAGATTGGGATAGGTTTAATAACTACCCTAACCCTAACGCGTACCCTAACCCTAACCCCTACCCTAACCCTAACACGTACCCTAATCCTAACCCGTACCCTAAACCGAGCCCTAACCCTAACACTAACCCTAACCCTAACCCTAACCCATACCCTACGCCGTACCCGCACCCCTCCCTGAACCCGTACCCTAAGCCGTACCCTAAGACTAACCCTAAGCCTAACCCTAACCCTAGGCTACCCTTGACTGCTTCTGCCTCCAATAGATTTCCTAAGCACTAGTGTTTTAACGAACAGCTTAAAAAGAGAATCCTAATGTGATTTCTTTATAATGGGTGTGTTCCTTATCTTATCCTAGTGTCTAAACTCTTCTCCATGGCTGGACCCCCAAATAATATTCCTTTACGTGCTAAGGGGTATCTAGAGAGTGGGATAGGTTTAATAACTACCCTAACCCTAACGCGTACCCTAACCCTAACCCCTACCCTAACCCTAACACGTACCCTAATCCTAACCCGTACCCTAAACCGAGCCCTAACCCTAACACTAACCCTAACCCTAACCCTAACCCATACCCTACGCCGTACCCGCACCCCTCCCCGAACCCGTACCCTAAGCCGTACCCTAAGCCTAACCCTAAGCCTAACCCTAACCCTAGGCTACCCTTGACTGCTTCTGCCTCCAATAGATTTCCTAAGCACTACTGTTTTAAGGAACAGCTTAAAAAGAGAATCCTAATGTGATTTCTTTATAATGGGTGTGTTCCTTATCTTATCCTAGTGTCTAAACTCTTCTCCATGGCTGCACCCCCAAATAATATTCCCTTACGTGCTAAGGGGTATCTAGAGAGTGGGATAGGTTTAATAACTACCCTAACCCTAACGCGTACCCTAACCCTAACCCCTACCCTAACCCTAACACGTACCCTAATCCTAACCCGTACCCTAAACCGAGCCCTAACCCTAACACTAACCCTAACCCTAACCCTAACCCATACCCTACGCCGTACCCGCACCCCTCCCCGAACTCGTACCCTAAGCCATACCCTAAACCTAACCCTAAGCCTAACCCTAACCCTAGGCTACCCTTGACTGCTTCTGCCTCCAATTGATTTCCTAAGCAGTAGTGTTTTAAGGAACAGCTTAAAAAGAGAATCCTAAAGTGATTTCTTTATAATGGGTGTGTTCCTTATCTTATCCTAGTGTCTAAACTCTTCTCCATGGCTGGACCCCCAAATAATATTCCTTTACGTGCTAAGGGGGAGCTAGAGAGTGGGATAGGTTTACTAACTACCCTAGCCCTAACGCGTAACCTAACCCTAACCCCTACCCTAACCCTAACACGTACCCTAATCCTAACCCGTACCCTAAACCGAGCCCTAACCCTAACACTAACCCAAACCCTAACCCTAACCCATACCCTACACCGTACACGAACACCTCCCCGAACCCATACCCCAAGCCGTACCCTAAACCTAACCCTAAGCCTAACCCTAACACTAGGCTACCCTTGACTGCTTCTGCCTCCAATAGATTTCCTAAGCACTAGTGTTTTAAGGAACAGCTTAAAAAGAGAATCCTAATGTGATTTCTTTATAATGGGTGTGTTCCTTATCTTATCCTAGTGTCTAAACTCTTCTCCATGGCTGCACCCCCAAATAATATTGCCTTACGTGCTAAGGGGTATCTAGAGAGTGGGATAGGTTTAATAACTACCCTAACCCTAATGCGTACTCTAACCCTAACCCCTAACCTAACACTAACACGTACCCTAATCCTAACCCGTACCCTAAACCGAGCCCTAACCCTAACACTAACACTAACCCTAACCCTAACCCATACCCTACGCCGTACCTGAACCCCTCCCCAAACCCGTACTCTAAGCCGTACCCTAAGCCTAACCCTAAGCCTAACACTAACCCTAGGCTACCCTTGACTGCTTCTGCCTCCAATAGATTTCCTAAGCACTAGTGTTTTAAGCAACAGCTTAAAAAGAGAATCCTAATGTGATTTCTTTATAATGGGTGTGTTCCTTATTTATCCTAGTGTCTAAATTCTTCTCCATGGCTGGAACCCCAAATAATATTCCTTTACGTGCTAAGGGGTATCTAGAGAGTGGGATAGGTTTACTAACTACCCTAACCCTAACGCGTACCCTAACCCTAACCCCTACCCTAACCCTAACACGTACCCTAATCCTAACCCGTACCCTAAACCGAGCCCTAACCCTAACACTAACCCTAACCCTAACCCTAACCCATACCCTACGCCGTACCCGAAACCCTCCCCGAACCCGTACCCTAAGCCGTACCCTAAGCCTAACCCTAAGCCTAACCCTAACCCTAGGCTACCCTTGACTGCTTCTGCCTCCAATAGATTTCCTAAGCACTAGTGTTTTAAGGAACAGCTTAAAAAGAGAATCCTAATGTGATTTCTTTATAATGGGTGTGTTCCTTATCTTATCCTATTGTCTAAACTCTTCTCCATGGCTGGACCCTCAAATAATATTCCTTTACGTGCTAAGGGGTATCTAGAGAGTGGGATAGGTTTAATAACTACCCTAACCCTAATGCATACCCTAACCCTAACCCCTACCCTAACCCTAACACGTACCCTAATCCTAACCCGTACCCTAAACCGAGCCCTAACCCTAACACTAACCCTAACCCTAACCCTAACCCATACCCTATGCCGTACCCGAACCCCTCCCCGAACCCATTCCCCAAGCCGTACCCTAAACATAACCCTAAGCCTAACCCTAACCCTAGGCTACCCTTGACTGCTTCTGCCTCCAATAGATTTCCTAAGCACTAGTGTTTTAAGGAACAGCTTAAAAAGAGAATCCTAATGTGATTTCTTTATAATGGGTGTGTTCCTTATCTTATCCTAGTGTCTAAACTCTTCTCCATGGCTGCACCCCCAAATAATATTGCCTTACGTGCTAAGGGGTATCTAGAGAGTGGGATAGGTTTAATAACTACCCTAACCCTAATGCGTACTCTAACCCTAACCCCTAACCTAACACTAACACGTACCCTAATCGTAACCCGTACACTAAACCGAGCCCTAACCCTAACACTAACACTAACCCTAACCCTAACCCATACCCTACGCCGTACCCGCACCCCTCCCTGAACCCGTACCCTAAGCCGTACCCTAAGACTAACCCTAAGCCTAACCCTAACCCTAGGCTACCCTTGACTGCTTCTGCCTCCAATAGATTTCCTAAGCACTAGTGTTTTAACGAACAGCTTAAAAAGAGAATCCTAAAGTGATTTCTTTATAATGGGTGTGTTCCTTATCTTATCCTAGTGTCTAAACTCTTCTCCATGGCTGCACCCCCAAATAATATTCCCTTACGTGCTAAGGGGTATCTAGAGAGTGGGATAGGTTTAATAACTACCCTAACCCTAACGCGTACCCTAACCCTAACCCCTACCCTAACCCTAACACGTACCCTAATCCTAACCTGTACCCTAAACCGAGCCCTAACCCTAACACTAACCCTAACCCTAACCCTAACCCATACCCTACGCCGTACCCGAACCCCTCCCCGAACTCGTACCCTAAGCCATACCCTAAACCTAACCCTAAGCCTAACCCTAACCCTAGGCTACCCTTGACTGCTTCTGCCTCCAATTGATTTCCTAAGCAGTAGTGTTTTAAGGAACAGCTTAAAAAGAGAATCCTAAAGTGATTTCTTTATAATGGGTGTGTTCCTTATCTTATCCTAGTGTCTAAACTCTTCTCCATGGCTGGACCCCCAAATAATATTCCTTTACGTGCTAAGGGGGAGCTAGAGAGTGGGATAGGTTTACTAACTACCCTAGCCCTAACGCGTAACCTAACCCTAACCCCTACCCTAACCCTAACACGTACCCTAATCCTAACCCGTACCCTAAACCGAGCCCTAACCCTAACACTAACCCAAACCCTAACCCTAACCCATACCCTACGCCGTACACGAACACCTCCCCGAACCCATACCCCAAGCCGTACCCTAAACCTAACCCTAAGCCTAACCCTAACACTAGGCTACCCTTGACTGCTTCTGCCTCCAATAGATTTCCTAAGCACTAGTGTTTTAAGGAACAGCTTAAAAAGAGAATCCTAATGTGATTTCTTTATAATGGGTGTGTTCCTTATCTTATCCTAGTGTCTAAACTCTTCTCCATGGCTGCACCCCCAAATAATATTGCCTTACGTGCTAAGGGGTATCTAGAGAGTGGGATAGGTTTAATAACTACCCTAACCCTAATGCGTACTCTAACCCTAACCCCTAACCTAACACTAACACGTACCCTAATCCTAACCCGTACCCTAAACCGAGCCCTAACCCTAACACTAACACTAACCCTAACCCTAACCCATACCCTACGCCGTACCTGAACCCCTCCCCAAACCCGTACCGAAAGCCGTACCCTAAGCCTAACCCTAAACCTAACACTAACCCTAGGCTACCCTTGACTGCTTCTGCCTCCAATAGATTTCCTAAGCACTAGTGTTTTAAGGAACAGCTTAAAAAGAGAATCCTAATGTGATTTCTTTATAATGGGTGTGTTCCTTATCTTATCCTAGTGTCTAAACTCTTCTCCATGGCTGGACCCCCAAATAATATTCCTTTACGTGCTAAGGGGTATCTAGAGAGTGGGATAGGTTTAATAACTACCCTAACCCTAACGCATACCCTAACCCTAACCCCTACCCTAACCCTAACACGTACCCTAATCCTAACCCGTACCCTAAACCGAGCCCTAACCCTAACACTAACCCTAACCATAACCCTAACCCATACCCTACGCCGTACCCGAACCCCTCCCCGAACCCATTCCCCAAGCCGTACCCTAAACCTAACCCTAAGCCTAACCCTAACCCTAGGCTACCCTTGACTGCTTCTGCCTCCAATTGATTTCCTAAGCAGTAGTGTTTTAAGGAACAGCTTAAAAAGAGAATCCTAAAGTGATTTCTTTATAATGGGTGTGTTCCTTATCTTATCCTAGTGTCTAAACTCTTCTCCATGGCTGGACCCCCAAATAATATTCCTTTACGTGCTAAGGGGGAGCTAGAGAGTGGGATAGGTTTACTAACTACCCTAGCCCTAACGCGTAACCTAACCCTAACCCCTACCCTAACCCTAACACGTACCCTAATCCTAACCCGTACCCTAAACCGAGCCCTAACCCTAACACTAACCCAAACCCTAACCCTAACCCATACCCTACGCCGTACACGAACACCTCCCCGAACCCATACCCCAAGCCGTACCCTAAACCTAACCCTAAGCCTAACCCTAACACTAGGCTACCCTTGACTGCTTCTGCCTCCAATAGATTTCCTAAGCACTAGTGTTTTAAGGAACAGCTTAAAAAGAGAATCCTAATGTGATTTCTTTATAATGGGTGTGTTCCTTATCTTATCCTAGTGTCTAAACTCTTCTCCATGGCTGCACCCCCAAATAATATTGCCTTACGTGCTAAGGGGTATCTAGAGAGTGGGATAGGTTTACTAACTACCCTAACCCTAACGCGTACCCTAACCCTAACCCCAACCCTAAACCTAACACGTACCCTAATCCTAACCGTACCCTAAACCGAGCCCTAACCCTAACACTAACCCTAACCCTAACCCTAACCCATACCCTACGCCGTACCCGAAACCCTCCCCGAACCCGTACCCTAAGCCGTACTCTAAGCCTAACCCTAAGCCTAACCCTAACCCTACGCTACCCTTGACTGCTTCTGCCTCCAATAGATTTCCTAAGCACTAGTGTTTTAAGGAACAGCTTAAAAAGAGAATCCTAATGTGATTTCTTTATAATGGGTGTGTTCCTTATCTTATCCTAGTGTCTAAACTCTTCTCCATGGCTGGACCCTCAAATAATATTCCTTTACGTGCTAAGGGGTATCTAGAGAGTGGGATAGGTTTACTAACTACCCTAACCCTAACGCGTATCCTAACCCTAACCCCTACCCTAACCCTAACACGTACCCTAATCCTAACCCGTACCCTAAACCGAGCCCTAACCCTAACAATAACCCTAACCCTAACCCTAACCCATACCCTACGCCGTACCCGAAACCCTCCCCGATCCCGTACCCTAAGCCGTACCCTAAGCCTAACCCTAAGCCTAACCCTAACCCTAGGTTACCCTTGACTGCTTCTGCCTCCAATAGATTTCCTAAGCACTAGTGTTTTAAGGAACAGCTTAAAAAGAGAATCCTAATGTGATTTCTTTATAATGGGTGTGTTCCTTATCTTATCCTAGTGTCTAAACTCTTCTCCATGGCTGGACCCTCAAATAATATTCCTTTACGTGCTAAGGGGTATCTAGAGAGTGGGATAGGTTTAATAACTACCCTAACCCTAACGCGTACCCTAACCCTAACCCCTACCCTAACCCTAACACGTACCCTAATCCTAACCCGTACCCTAAACCGAGCCCTAACCCTAACACTAACCCTAACCCTAACCCTAACCCATACCCTACGCCGTACCCGCACCCCTCCCTGAACCCGTACCCTAAGCCGTACCCTAAGCCTAACCCTAAGCCTAACCCTAACACTAGGCTACCCTTGACTGCTTCTGCCTCCAATAGATTTCCTAAGCACTAGTGTTTTAACGAACAGCTTAAAAAGAGAATCCTAAAGTGATTTCTTTATAATGGGTGTGTTCCTTATCTTATCCTAGTGTCTAAACTCTTCTCCATGGCTGGACCCCCAAATAATATTCCTTTACGTGCTAAGGGGTATCTAGAGAGTGGGATAGGTTTAATAACTACCCTAACCCTAACGCGTACCCTAACCCTAACCCCTACCCTAACCCTAACACGTACCCTAATCCTAACCCGTACCCTAAACCGAGCCCTAACCCTAACACTAACCCTAACCCTAACCCATACCCTACGCCATACCCGAAACCCTCCCCGAACCCGTACCCTAAGCCGTACCCTAAGCCTCACCCTAAGCCTAACCTTATCCTAGGCTACCCTTGACTGCTTCTGCCTCCAATAGATTTCCTAAGCACTACTGTTTTAAGGAACAGCTTAAAAAGAGAATCCTAATGTGATTTCTTTATAATGGGTGTGTTCCTTATCTTATCCTAGTGTCTAAACTCTTCTCCATGGCTGCACCCCCAAATAATATTCCCTTACGTGCTAAGGGGTATCTAGAGAGTGGGATAGGTTTAATAACTACCCTAACCCTAACGCGTACCCTAACCCTAACCCCTACCCTAACCCTAACACGTACCCTAATCCTAACCTGTACCCTAAACCGAGGCCTAACCCTAACACTAACCCTAACCCTAACCCTAACCCATACCCTACGCCGTACCCGCACCCCTCCCCGAACCCGTACCCTAAGCCATACCCTAAACCTAACCCTAAGCCTAACCCTAACCCTAGGCTACCCTTGACTGCTTCTGCCTCCAATTGATTTCCTAAGCAGTAGTGTTTTAAGGAACAGCTTAAAAAGAGAATCCTAATGTGATTTCTTTATAATGGGTGTGTTCCTTATCTTATCCTAGTGTCTAAACTCTTCTCCATGGCTGGACCCTCAAATAATATTCCTTTACGTGCTAAGGGGTATCTAGAGATTGGGATAGGTTTAATAACTACCCTAACCCTAACGCGTACCCTAACCCTAACCCCTACCCTAACCCTAACACGTACCCTAATCCTAACCCGTACCCTAAACCGAGCCCTAACCCTAACACTAACCCTAACCCTAACCCTAACCCATACCCTACGCCGTACCCGCACCCCTCCCTGAACCCGTACCCTAAGCCGTACCCTAAGCCTAACCCTAAGCCTAACCCTAACCCTAGGCTACCCTTGACTGCTTCTGCCTCCAATAGATTTCCTAAGCACTAGTGTTTTAACGAACAGCTTAAAAAGAGAATCCTAAAGTGATTTCTTTATAATGGGTGTGTTCCTTATCTTATCCTAGTGTCTAAACTCTTCTCCATGGCTGGACCCCCAAATAATATTCCTTTACGTGCTAAGGGGTATCTAGAGAGTGGGATAGGTTTAATAACTACCCTAACCCTAACGCGCCCCTAACCCTAACCCCTACCCTAACCCTAACACGTACCCTAATCCTAACCCGTACCCTAAACCGAGCCCTAACCCTAACAGTAACCCTAACCCTAACCCATACCCTACGCCGTACCCGAAACCCTCCCCGAACCCGTACCCTAAGCCGTACCCTAAGCCTCACCCTAAGCCTAACCTTATCCTAGGCTACCCTTGACTGCTTCTGCCTCCAATAGATTTCCTAAGCACTAGTGTTTTAAGGAACAGCTTAAAAAGAGAATCCTAATGTGATTTCTTTATAATGGGTGTGTTCCTTATCTTATCCTAGTGTCTAAACTCTTCTCCATTGCTGGACCCTCAAATAATATTCCTTTACGTGCTAAGGGGTATCTAGAGAGTGGGATAGGTTTAATAACTACCCTAACCCTAACGCGTACCCTAACCCTAACCCCTACCCTAACCCTAACACGTACCCTAATCCTAACAGGTACCCTAAACCGAGCCCTAACCCTAACACTAACCCTAACCCTAACCCTAACCCATACCCTACGCCGTACCCGCACCCCTCCCCGAACCCGTACCCTAAGCCGTACCCTAAGCCTAACCCTAAGCCTAACCCTAACCCTAGGCTACCCTTGACTGCTTCTGCCTCCAATAGATTTCCTAAGCACTAGTGTTTTAAGGAACAGCTTAAAAAGAGAATCCTAATGTGATTTCTTTATAATGGGTGTGTTCCTTATCTTATCCTAGTGTCTAAACTCTTCTCCATGGCTGCACCCCCAAATAATATTGCCTTACGTGCTAAGGGGTATCTAGAGAGTGGGATAGGTTTAATAACTACCCTAAACCTAATGCGTACTCTAACCCTAACCCCTACCCTAACACTAACACGTACCCTAATCCTAACCCGTACCCTAAACCGAGCCCTAACCCTAACACTAACACTAACCCTAACCCTAACCCATACCCTATGCCGTACCTGAACCCCTCCCCAAACCCGTACCCTAAGCCGTACCCTAAGCCTAACCCTAAGCCTAACACTAACCCTAGGCTACCCTTGACTGCTTCTGCCTCCAATAGATTTCCTAAGCACTAGTGTTTTAAGCAACAGCTTAAAAAGAGAATCCTAATGTGATTTCTTTATAATGGGTGTGTTCCTTATCTTATCCTAGTGTCTAAATTCTTCTCCATGGCTGGAACCCCAAATAATATTCCTTTACGTGCTAATGGGTATCTAGAGAGTGGGATAGGTTTACTAACTACCCTAACCCTAACGCGTACCCTAACCCTAACCCCTACCCTAACCCTAACACGTACCCTAATCCTAACCCGTACCCTAAACCGAGCCCTAACCCTAACAATAACCCTAACCCTAACCCTAACCCATACCCTACGCCGTACCCGAAACCCTCCCCGATCCCGTACCCTAAGCCGTACCCTAAGCCTAACCCTAAGCCTAACCCTAACCCTAGGTTACCCTTGACTGCTTCTGCCTCCAATAGATTTCCTAAGCACTAGTGTTTTAAGGAACAGCTTAAAAAGAGAATCCTAATGTGATTTCTTTATAATGGGTGTGTTCCTTATCTTATCCTAGTGTCTAAACTCTTCTCCATGGCTGGACCCTCAAATAATATTCCTTTACGTGCTAAGGGGTATCTAGAGAGTGGGATAGGTTTAATAACTACCCTAACCCTAACGCGTACCCTAACCCTAACCCCTACCCTAACCCTAACACGTACCCTAATCCTAACCCGTACCCTAAACCGAGCCCTAACCCTAACACTAACCCTAACCCTAACCCTAACCCATACCCTACGCCGTACCCGCACCCCTCCCTGAACCCGTACCCTAAGCCGTACCCTAAGCCTAACCCTAAGCCTAACCCTAACACTAGGCTACCCTTGACTGCTTCTGCCTCCAATAGATTTCCTAAGCACTAGTGTTTTAACGAACAGCTTAAAAAGAGAATCCTAAAGTGATTTCTTTATAATGGGTGTGTTCCTTATCTTATCCTAGTGTCTAAACTCTTCTCCATGGCTGGACCCCCAAATAATATTCCTTTACGTGCTAAGGGGTATCTAGAGAGTGGGATAGGTTTAATAACTACCCTAACCCTAACGCGTACCCTAACCCTAACCCCTACCCTAACCCTAACACGTACCCTAATCCTAACCCGTACCCTAAACCGAGCCCTAACCCTAACACTAACCCTAACCCTAACCCATACCCTACGCCATACCCGAAACCCTCCCCGAACCCGTACCCTAAGCCGTACCCTAAGCCTCACCCTAAGCCTAACCTTATCCTAGGCTACCCTTGACTGCTTCTGCCTCCAATAGATTTCCTAAGCACTACTGTTTTAAGGAACAGCTTAAAAAGAGAATCCTAATGTGATTTCTTTATAATGGGTGTGTTCCTTATCTTATCCTAGTGTCTAAACTCTTCTCCATGGCTGCACCCCCAAATAATATTCCCTTACGTGCTAAGGGGTATCTAGAGAGTGGGATAGGTTTAATAACTACCCTAACCCTAACGCGTACCCTAACCCTAACCCCTACCCTAACCCTAACACGTACCCTAATCCTAACCTGTACCCTAAACCGAGGCCTAACCCTAACACTAACCCTAACCCTAACCCTAACCCATACCCTACGCCGTACCCGCACCCCTCCCCGAACCCGTACCCTAAGCCATACCCTAAACCTAACCCTAAGCCTAACCCTAACCCTAGGCTACCCTTGACTGCTTCTGCCTCCAATTGATTTCCTAAGCAGTAGTGTTTTAAGGAACAGCTTAAAAAGAGAATCCTAATGTGATTTCTTTATAATGGGTGTGTTCCTTATCTTATCCTAGTGTCTAAACTCTTCTCCATGGCTGGACCCTCAAATAATATTCCTTTACGTGCTAAGGGGTATCTAGAGATTGGGATAGGTTTAATAACTACCCTAACCCTAACGCGTACCCTAACCCTAACCCCTACCCTAACCCTAACACGTACCCTAATCCTAACCCGTACCCTAAACCGAGCCCTAACCCTAACACTAACCCTAACCCTAACCCTAACCCATACCCTACGCCGTACCCGCACCCCTCCCTGAACCCGTACCCTAAGCCGTACCCTAAGCCTAACCCTAAGCCTAACCCTAACCCTAGGCTACCCTTGACTGCTTCTGCCTCCAATAGATTTCCTAAGCACTAGTGTTTTAACGAACAGCTTAAAAAGAGAATCCTAAAGTGATTTCTTTATAATGGGTGTGTTCCTTATCTTATCCTAGTGTCTAAACTCTTCTCCATGGCTGGACCCCCAAATAATATTCCTTTACGTGCTAAGGGGTATCTAGAGAGTGGGATAGGTTTAATAACTACCCTAACCCTAACGCGCCCCTAACCCTAACCCCTACCCTAACCCTAACACGTACCCTAATCCTAACCCGTACCCTAAACCGAGCCCTAACCCTAACAGTAACCCTAACCCTAACCCATACCCTACGCCGTACCCGAAACCCTCCCCGAACCCGTACCCTAAGCCGTACCCTAAGCCTCACCCTAAGCCTAACCTTATCCTAGGCTACCCTTGACTGCTTCTGCCTCCAATAGATTTCCTAAGCACTAGTGTTTTAAGGAACAGCTTAAAAAGAGAATCCTAATGTGATTTCTTTATAATGGGTGTGTTCCTTATCTTATCCTAGTGTCTAAACTCTTCTCCATTGCTGGACCCTCAAATAATATTCCTTTACGTGCTAAGGGGTATCTAGAGAGTGGGATAGGTTTAATAACTACCCTAACCCTAACGCGTACCCTAACCCTAACCCCTACCCTAACCCTAACACGTACCCTAATCCTAACAGGTACCCTAAACCGAGCCCTAACCCTAACACTAACCCTAACCCTAACCCTAACCCATACCCTACGCCGTACCCGCACCCCTCCCCGAACCCGTACCCTAAGCCGTACCCTAAGCCTAACCCTAAGCCTAACCCTAACCCTAGGCTACCCTTGACTGCTTCTGCCTCCAATAGATTTCCTAAGCACTAGTGTTTTAAGGAACAGCTTAAAAAGAGAATCCTAATGTGATTTCTTTATAATGGGTGTGTTCCTTATCTTATCCTAGTGTCTAAACTCTTCTCCATGGCTGCACCCCCAAATAATATTGCCTTACGTGCTAAGGGGTATCTAGAGAGTGGGATAGGTTTAATAACTACCCTAAACCTAATGCGTACTCTAACCCTAACCCCTACCCTAACACTAACACGTACCCTAATCCTAACCCGTACCCTAAACCGAGCCCTAACCCTAACACTAACACTAACCCTAACCCTAACCCATACCCTATGCCGTACCTGAACCCCTCCCCAAACCCGTACCCTAAGCCGTACCCTAAGCCTAACCCTAAGCCTAACACTAACCCTAGGCTACCCTTGACTGCTTCTGCCTCCAATAGATTTCCTAAGCACTAGTGTTTTAAGCAACAGCTTAAAAAGAGAATCCTAATGTGATTTCTTTATAATGGGTGTGTTCCTTATCTTATCCTAGTGTCTAAATTCTTCTCCATGGCTGGAACCCCAAATAATATTCCTTTACGTGCTAAGGGGTATCTAGAGAGTGGGATAGGTTTACTAACTACCCTAACCCTAACGCGTACCCTAACCCTAACCCCTACCCTAACCCTAACACGTACCCTAATCCTAACCCGTACCCTAAACCGAGCCCTAACCCTAACACTAACCCTAACCCTAACCCTAACCCATACCCTACGCCGTACCCGAAACCCTCCCCGATCCCGTACCCTAAGCCGTACCCTAAGCCTAACCCTAAGCCTAACCCTAACCCTAGGTTACCCTTGACTGCTTCTGCCTCCAATAGATTTCCTAAGCACTAGTGTTTTAAGGAACAGCTTAAAAAGAGAATCCTAATGTGATTTCTTTATAATGGGTGTGTTCCTTATCTTATCCTAGTGTCTAAACTCTTCTCCATGGCTGGACCCTCAAATAATATTCCTTTACGTGCTAAGGGGTATCTAGAGAGTGGGATAGGTTTAATAACTACCCTAACCCTAACGCGTACCCTAACCCTAACCCCTACCCTAACCCTAACACGTACCCTAATCCTAACCCGTACCCTAAACCGAGCCCTAACCCTAACACTAACCCTAACCCTAACCCTAACCCATACCCTACGCCGTACCCGCACCCCTCCCTGAACCCGTACCCTAAGCCGTACCCTAAGCCTAACCCTAAGCCTAACCCTAACCCTAGGCTACCCTTGACTGCTTCTGCCTCCAATAGATTTCCTAAGCACTAGTGTTTTAACGAACAGCTTAAAAAGAGAATCCTAAAGTGATTTCTTTATAATGGGTGTGTTCCTTATCTTATCCTAGTGTCTAAACTCTTCTCCATGGCTGGACCCCCAAATAATATTCCTTTACGTGCTAAGGGGTATCTAGAGAGTGGGATAGGTTTAATAACTACCCTAACCCTAACGCGTACCCTAACCCTAACCCCTACCCTAACCCTAACACGTACCCTAATCCTAACCCGTACCCTAAACCGAGCCCTAACCCTAACACTAACCCTAACCCTAACCCATACCCTACGCCGTACCCGAAACCCTCCCCGAACCCGTACCCTAAGCCGTACCCTAAGCCTCACCCTAAGCCTAACCTTATCCTAGGCTACCCTTGACTGCTTCTGCCTCCAATAGATTTCCTAAGCACTACTGTTTTAAGGAACAGCTTAAAAAGAGAATCCTAATGTGATTTCTTTATAATGGGTGTGTTCCTTATCTTATCCTAGTGTCTAAACTCTTCTCCATGGCTGCACCCCCAAATAATATTCCCTTACGTGCTAAGGGGTATCTAGAGAGTGGGATAGGTTTAATAACTACCCTAACCCTAATGCGTACCCTAACCCTAACCACTACCCTAACCCTAACACGTACCCTAATCCTAACCTGTACCCTAAACCGAGGCCTAACCCTAACACTAACCCTAACCCTAACCCTAACCCATACCCTACGCCGTACCCGCACCCCTCCCCGAACCCGTACCCTAAGCCATACCCTAAACCTAACCCTAAGCCTAACCCTAACCCTAGGCTACCCTTGACTGCTTCTGCCTCCAATTGATTTCCTAAGCAGTAGTGTTTTAAGGAACAGCTTAAAAAGAGAATCCTAATGTGATTTCTTTATAATGGGTGTGTTCCTTATCTTATCCTAGTGTCTAAACTCTTCTCCATGGCTGGACCCCCAAATAATATTCCTTTACGTGCTAAGGGGGAGCTAGAGAGTGGGATAGGTTTACTAACTACCCTAGCCCTAACGCGTAACCTAACCCTAACCCCTACCCTAACCCTAACACGTACCCTAATCCTAACCCGTACCCTAAACCGAGCCCTAACCCTAACACTAACCCAAACCCTAACCCTAACCCATACCCTACGCCGTACACGAACACCTCCCCGAACCCATACCCCAAGCCGTACCCTAACCCTAACCCTAAGCCTAACCCTAACCCTAGGCTACCCTTGACTGCTTCTGCCTCCAATAGATTTCCTAAGCACTACTGTTTTAAGGAACAGCTTAAAAAGAGAATCCTAAAGTGATTTCTTTATAATGGGTGTGTTCCTTATCTTATCCTAGTGTCTAAACTCTTCTCCATGGCTGCACCCCCAAATAATATTCCTTTACGTGCTAAGGGGTATCTAGAGAGTGGGATAGGTTTAATAACTACCCTAACCCTAACGCGTACCCTAACCCTAACCCCTACCCTAACCCTAACACGTACCCTAATCCTAACCCGTACCCTAAACCGAGCCCTAACCCTAACACTAACCCTAACCCTAACCCTAACCCATACCCTACGCCGTACCCGAAACCCTCCCTGAACTCGTACCCTAAGCCGTACCCTAAGCCTAACCCTAAGCCTAACCCTAACCCTAGGCTACCCTTGACTGCTTCTGCCTCCAATAGATTTCCTAAGCACTAGTGTTTTAAGGAACAGCTTAAAAAGAGAATCCTAATGTGATTTCTTTATAATGGGTGTGTTCCTTATCTTATCCTAGTGTCTAAACTTTTCTCCATGGCTGGACCCTCAAATAATATTCCTTTACGTGCTAAGGGGTATCTAGAGATTGGGATAGGTTTAATAACTACCCTAACCCTAACGCGTACCCTAACCCTAACCCCTACCCTAACCCTAACACGTACCCTAATCCTAACCCGTACCCTAAACCGAGCCCTAACCCTAACACTAACCCTAACCCTAACCCTAACCCATACCCTACGCCGTACCCGCACCCCTCCCTGAACCCGTATCCTAAGCCGTACCCTAAGACTAACCCTAAGCCTAACACTAACCCTAGGCTACCCTTGACTGCTTCTGCCTCCAATAGATTTCCTAAGCACTAGTGTTTTAACGAACAGCTTAAAAAGAGAATCCTAAAGTGATTTCTTTATAATGGGTGTGTTCCTTATCTTATCCTAGTGTCTAAACTCTTCTCCATGGCTGGACCCCCAAATAATATTCCTTTACCTGCTAAGGGGTATCTAGAGAGTGGGATAGGTTTAATAACTACCCTAACCCTAACGCGTACCCTAACCCTAACCCCTACCCTAACCCTAACACGTACCCTAATCCTAACCCGTACCCTAAACCGAGCCCTAACCCTAACACTAACCCTAACCCTAACCCTAACCCATACCCTACGCCGTACCCGCACCCCTCCCCGAACCCGTACCCTAAGCCGAACCCTAAGCCTAACCCTAAGCCTAACCCTAACCCTAGGCTACCCTTGACTGCTTCTGCCTCCAATAGATTTCCTAAGCACTACTGTTTTAAGGAACAGCTTAAAAAGAGAATCCTAATGTGATTTCTTTATAATGGGTGTGTTCCTTATCTTATCCTAGTGTCTAAACTCTTCTCCATGGCTGCACCCCCAAATAATATTCCCTTACGTGCTAAGGGGTATCTAGAGAGTGGGATAGGTTTAATAACTACCCTAACCCTAACGCGTACCCTAACCCTAACCCCTACCCTAACCCTAACACGTACCCTAATCCTAACCTGTACCCTAAACCGAGCCCTAACGCTAACACTAACCCTAACCCTAACCCTAACCCATACCCTACGCCGTACCCGCACCCCTCCCCGAACTCGTACCCTAAGCCATACCCTAAACCTAACCCTAAGCCTAACCCTAACCCTAGGCTACCCTTGACTGCTTCTGCCTCCAATTGATTTCCTAAGCAGTAGTGTTTTAAGGAACAGCTTAAAAAGAGAATCCTAAAGTGATTTCTTTATAATGGGTGTGTTCCTTATCTTATCCTAGTGTCTAAACTCTTCTCCATGGCTGGACCCCCAAATAATATTCCTTTACGTGCTAAGGGGGAGCTAGAGAGTGGGATAGGTTTACTAACTACCCTAGCCCTAACGCGTAACCTAACCCTAACCCCTACCCTAACCCTAACACGTACCCTAATCCTAACCCGTACCCTAAACCGAGCCCTAACCCTAACACTAACCCAAACCCTAACCCTAACCCATACCCTACGCCGTACACGAACACCTCCCCGAACCCATACCCCAAGCCGTACCCTAAACCTAACCCTAAGCCTAACCCTAACACTAGGCTACCCTTGACTGCTTCTGCCTCCAATAGATTTCCTAAGCACTAGTGTTTTAAGGAACAGCTTAAAAAGAGAATCCTAATGTGATTTCTTTATAATGGGTGTGTTCCTTATCTTATCCTAGTGTCTAAACTCTTCTCCATGGCTGCACCCCCAAATAATATTGCCTTACGTGCTAAGGGGTATCTAGAGAGTGGGATAGGTTTAATAACTACCCTAACCCTAATGCGTACTCTAACCCTAACCCCTACCCTAACACTAACACGTACCCTAATCCTAACCCGTACCCTAAACCGAGCCCTAACCCTAACACTAACACTAACCCTAACCCTAACCCATACCCTACGCCGTACCTGAACCCCTCCCCAAACTCGTACCCTAAGCCGTACCCTAAGCCTAACCCTAAGCCTAACACTAACCCTAGGCTACCCTTGACTGCTTCTGCCTCCAATAGATTTCCTAAGCACTAGTGTTTTAAGCAACAGCTTAAAAAGAGAATCCTAATGTGATTTCTTTATAATGGGTGTGTTCCTTATCTTATCCTACTGTCTAAATTCTTCTCCATTGCTGGAACCCCAAATAATATTCCTTTACGTGCTAAGGGGTATCTAGAGAGTGGGATAGGTTTACTAACTACCCTAACCCTAACGCGTACCCTAACCCTAACCCCAACCCTAAACCTAACACGTACCCTAATCCTAACCGTACCCTAAACCGAGCCCTAACCCTAACACTAACCCTAACCCTAACCC
The DNA here is from genome assembly GCF_965194805.1 of Balaenoptera borealis. Lineage (NCBI taxonomy): Eukaryota > Metazoa > Chordata > Mammalia > Artiodactyla > Balaenopteridae > Balaenoptera > Balaenoptera borealis. The sequence goes on from NW_028123925.1 coordinate 698,521, forward strand.
TAACCCATACCCTACGCCGTACCCGAAACCCTCCCCGAACCCGTACCCTAAGCCGTACTCTAAGCCTAACCCTAAGCCTAACCCTAACCCTACGCTACCCTTGACTGCTTCTGCCTCCAATAGATTTCCTAAGCACTAGTGTTTTAAGGAACAGCTTAAAAAGAGAATCCTAATGTGATTTCTTTATAATGGGTGTGTTCCTTATCTTATCCTAGTGTCTAAACTCTTCTCCATGGCTGGACCCTCAAATAATATTCCTTTACGTGCTAAGGGGTATCTAGAGAGTGGGATAGGTTTACTAACTACCCTAACCCTAACGCGTATCCTAACCCTAACCCCTACCCTAACCCTAACACGTACCCTAATCCTAACCCGTACCCTAAACCGAGCCCTAACCCTAACAATAACCCTAACCCTAACCCTAACCCATACCCTACGCCGTACCCGAAACCCTCCCCGATCCCGTACCCTAAGCCGTACCCTAAGCCTAACCCTAAGCCTAACCCTAACCCTAGGTTACCCTTGACTGCTTCTGCCTCCAATAGATTTCCTAAGCACTAGTGTTTTAAGGAACAGCTTAAAAAGAGAATCCTAATGTGATTTCTTTATAATGGGTGTGTTCCTTATCTTATCCTAGTGTCTAAACTCTTCTCCATGGCTGGACCCTCAAATAATATTCCTTTACGTGCTAAGGGGTATCTAGAGAGTGGGATAGGTTTAATAACTACCCTAACCCTAACGCGTACCCTAACCCTAACCCCTACCCTAACCCTAACACGTACCCTAATCCTAACCCGTACCCTAAACCGAGCCCTAACCCTAACACTAACCCTAACCCTAACCCTAACCCATACCCTACGCCGTACCCGCACCCCTCCCTGAACCCGTACCCTAAGCCGTACCCTAAGCCTAACCCTAAGCCTAACCCTAACACTAGGCTACCCTTGACTGCTTCTGCCTCCAATAGATTTCCTAAGCACTAGTGTTTTAACGAACAGCTTAAAAAGAGAATCCTAAAGTGATTTCTTTATAATGGGTGTGTTCCTTATCTTATCCTAGTGTCTAAACTCTTCTCCATGGCTGGACCCCCAAATAATATTCCTTTACGTGCTAAGGGGTATCTAGAGAGTGGGATAGGTTTAATAACTACCCTAACCCTAACGCGTACCCTAACCCTAACCCCTACCCTAACCCTAACACGTACCCTAATCCTAACCCGTACCCTAAACCGAGCCCTAACCCTAACACTAACCCTAACCCTAACCCATACCCTACGCCATACCCGAAACCCTCCCCGAACCCGTACCCTAAGCCGTACCCTAAGCCTCACCCTAAGCCTAACCTTATCCTAGGCTACCCTTGACTGCTTCTGCCTCCAATAGATTTCCTAAGCACTACTGTTTTAAGGAACAGCTTAAAAAGAGAATCCTAATGTGATTTCTTTATAATGGGTGTGTTCCTTATCTTATCCTAGTGTCTAAACTCTTCTCCATGGCTGCACCCCCAAATAATATTCCCTTACGTGCTAAGGGGTATCTAGAGAGTGGGATAGGTTTAATAACTACCCTAACCCTAACGCGTACCCTAACCCTAACCCCTACCCTAACCCTAACACGTACCCTAATCCTAACCTGTACCCTAAACCGAGGCCTAACCCTAACACTAACCCTAACCCTAACCCTAACCCATACCCTACGCCGTACCCGCACCCCTCCCCGAACCCGTACCCTAAGCCATACCCTAAACCTAACCCTAAGCCTAACCCTAACCCTAGGCTACCCTTGACTGCTTCTGCCTCCAATTGATTTCCTAAGCAGTAGTGTTTTAAGGAACAGCTTAAAAAGAGAATCCTAATGTGATTTCTTTATAATGGGTGTGTTCCTTATCTTATCCTAGTGTCTAAACTCTTCTCCATGGCTGGACCCTCAAATAATATTCCTTTACGTGCTAAGGGGTATCTAGAGATTGGGATAGGTTTAATAACTACCCTAACCCTAACGCGTACCCTAACCCTAACCCCTACCCTAACCCTAACACGTACCCTAATCCTAACCCGTACCCTAAACCGAGCCCTAACCCTAACACTAACCCTAACCCTAACCCTAACCCATACCCTACGCCGTACCCGCACCCCTCCCTGAACCCGTACCCTAAGCCGTACCCTAAGCCTAACCCTAAGCCTAACCCTAACCCTAGGCTACCCTTGACTGCTTCTGCCTCCAATAGATTTCCTAAGCACTAGTGTTTTAACGAACAGCTTAAAAAGAGAATCCTAAAGTGATTTCTTTATAATGGGTGTGTTCCTTATCTTATCCTAGTGTCTAAACTCTTCTCCATGGCTGGACCCCCAAATAATATTCCTTTACGTGCTAAGGGGTATCTAGAGAGTGGGATAGGTTTAATAACTACCCTAACCCTAACGCGCCCCTAACCCTAACCCCTACCCTAACCCTAACACGTACCCTAATCCTAACCCGTACCCTAAACCGAGCCCTAACCCTAACAGTAACCCTAACCCTAACCCATACCCTACGCCGTACCCGAAACCCTCCCCGAACCCGTACCCTAAGCCGTACCCTAAGCCTCACCCTAAGCCTAACCTTATCCTAGGCTACCCTTGACTGCTTCTGCCTCCAATAGATTTCCTAAGCACTAGTGTTTTAAGGAACAGCTTAAAAAGAGAATCCTAATGTGATTTCTTTATAATGGGTGTGTTCCTTATCTTATCCTAGTGTCTAAACTCTTCTCCATTGCTGGACCCTCAAATAATATTCCTTTACGTGCTAAGGGGTATCTAGAGAGTGGGATAGGTTTAATAACTACCCTAACCCTAACGCGTACCCTAACCCTAACCCCTACCCTAACCCTAACACGTACCCTAATCCTAACAGGTACCCTAAACCGAGCCCTAACCCTAACACTAACCCTAACCCTAACCCTAACCCATACCCTACGCCGTACCCGCACCCCTCCCCGAACCCGTACCCTAAGCCGTACCCTAAGCCTAACCCTAAGCCTAACCCTAACCCTAGGCTACCCTTGACTGCTTCTGCCTCCAATAGATTTCCTAAGCACTAGTGTTTTAAGGAACAGCTTAAAAAGAGAATCCTAATGTGATTTCTTTATAATGGGTGTGTTCCTTATCTTATCCTAGTGTCTAAACTCTTCTCCATGGCTGCACCCCCAAATAATATTGCCTTACGTGCTAAGGGGTATCTAGAGAGTGGGATAGGTTTAATAACTACCCTAAACCTAATGCGTACTCTAACCCTAACCCCTACCCTAACACTAACACGTACCCTAATCCTAACCCGTACCCTAAACCGAGCCCTAACCCTAACACTAACACTAACCCTAACCCTAACCCATACCCTATGCCGTACCTGAACCCCTCCCCAAACCCGTACCCTAAGCCGTACCCTAAGCCTAACCCTAAGCCTAACACTAACCCTAGGCTACCCTTGACTGCTTCTGCCTCCAATAGATTTCCTAAGCACTAGTGTTTTAAGCAACAGCTTAAAAAGAGAATCCTAATGTGATTTCTTTATAATGGGTGTGTTCCTTATCTTATCCTAGTGTCTAAATTCTTCTCCATGGCTGGAACCCCAAATAATATTCCTTTACGTGCTAAGGGGTATCTAGAGAGTGGGATAGGTTTACTAACTACCCTAACCCTAACGCGTACCCTAACCCTAACCCCTACCCTAACCCTAACACGTACCCTAATCCTAACCCGTACCCTAAACCGAGCCCTAACCCTAACACTAACCCTAACCCTAACCCTAACCCATACCCTACGCCGTACCCGAAACCCTCCCCGATCCCGTACCCTAAGCCGTACCCTAAGCCTAACCCTAAGCCTAACCCTAACCCTAGGTTACCCTTGACTGCTTCTGCCTCCAATAGATTTCCTAAGCACTAGTGTTTTAAGGAACAGCTTAAAAAGAGAATCCTAATGTGATTTCTTTATAATGGGTGTGTTCCTTATCTTATCCTAGTGTCTAAACTCTTCTCCATGGCTGGACCCTCAAATAATATTCCTTTACGTGCTAAGGGGTATCTAGAGAGTGGGATAGGTTTAATAACTACCCTAACCCTAACGCGTACCCTAACCCTAACCCCTACCCTAACCCTAACACGTACCCTAATCCTAACCCGTACCCTAAACCGAGCCCTAACCCTAACACTAACCCTAACCCTAACCCTAACCCATACCCTACGCCGTACCCGCACCCCTCCCTGAACCCGTACCCTAAGCCGTACCCTAAGCCTAACCCTAAGCCTAACCCTAACCCTAGGCTACCCTTGACTGCTTCTGCCTCCAATAGATTTCCTAAGCACTAGTGTTTTAACGAACAGCTTAAAAAGAGAATCCTAAAGTGATTTCTTTATAATGGGTGTGTTCCTTATCTTATCCTAGTGTCTAAACTCTTCTCCATGGCTGGACCCCCAAATAATATTCCTTTACGTGCTAAGGGGTATCTAGAGAGTGGGATAGGTTTAATAACTACCCTAACCCTAACGCGTACCCTAACCCTAACCCCTACCCTAACCCTAACACGTACCCTAATCCTAACCCGTACCCTAAACCGAGCCCTAACCCTAACACTAACCCTAACCCTAACCCATACCCTACGCCGTACCCGAAACCCTCCCCGAACCCGTACCCTAAGCCGTACCCTAAGCCTCACCCTAAGCCTAACCTTATCCTAGGCTACCCTTGACTGCTTCTGCCTCCAATAGATTTCCTAAGCACTACTGTTTTAAGGAACAGCTTAAAAAGAGAATCCTAATGTGATTTCTTTATAATGGGTGTGTTCCTTATCTTATCCTAGTGTCTAAACTCTTCTCCATGGCTGCACCCCCAAATAATATTCCCTTACGTGCTAAGGGGTATCTAGAGAGTGGGATAGGTTTAATAACTACCCTAACCCTAATGCGTACCCTAACCCTAACCACTACCCTAACCCTAACACGTACCCTAATCCTAACCTGTACCCTAAACCGAGGCCTAACCCTAACACTAACCCTAACCCTAACCCTAACCCATACCCTACGCCGTACCCGCACCCCTCCCCGAACCCGTACCCTAAGCCATACCCTAAACCTAACCCTAAGCCTAACCCTAACCCTAGGCTACCCTTGACTGCTTCTGCCTCCAATTGATTTCCTAAGCAGTAGTGTTTTAAGGAACAGCTTAAAAAGAGAATCCTAATGTGATTTCTTTATAATGGGTGTGTTCCTTATCTTATCCTAGTGTCTAAACTCTTCTCCATGGCTGGACCCCCAAATAATATTCCTTTACGTGCTAAGGGGGAGCTAGAGAGTGGGATAGGTTTACTAACTACCCTAGCCCTAACGCGTAACCTAACCCTAACCCCTACCCTAACCCTAACACGTACCCTAATCCTAACCCGTACCCTAAACCGAGCCCTAACCCTAACACTAACCCAAACCCTAACCCTAACCCATACCCTACGCCGTACACGAACACCTCCCCGAACCCATACCCCAAGCCGTACCCTAACCCTAACCCTAAGCCTAACCCTAACCCTAGGCTACCCTTGACTGCTTCTGCCTCCAATAGATTTCCTAAGCACTACTGTTTTAAGGAACAGCTTAAAAAGAGAATCCTAAAGTGATTTCTTTATAATGGGTGTGTTCCTTATCTTATCCTAGTGTCTAAACTCTTCTCCATGGCTGCACCCCCAAATAATATTCCTTTACGTGCTAAGGGGTATCTAGAGAGTGGGATAGGTTTAATAACTACCCTAACCCTAACGCGTACCCTAACCCTAACCCCTACCCTAACCCTAACACGTACCCTAATCCTAACCCGTACCCTAAACCGAGCCCTAACCCTAACACTAACCCTAACCCTAACCCTAACCCATACCCTACGCCGTACCCGAAACCCTCCCTGAACTCGTACCCTAAGCCGTACCCTAAGCCTAACCCTAAGCCTAACCCTAACCCTAGGCTACCCTTGACTGCTTCTGCCTCCAATAGATTTCCTAAGCACTAGTGTTTTAAGGAACAGCTTAAAAAGAGAATCCTAATGTGATTTCTTTATAATGGGTGTGTTCCTTATCTTATCCTAGTGTCTAAACTTTTCTCCATGGCTGGACCCTCAAATAATATTCCTTTACGTGCTAAGGGGTATCTAGAGATTGGGATAGGTTTAATAACTACCCTAACCCTAACGCGTACCCTAACCCTAACCCCTACCCTAACCCTAACACGTACCCTAATCCTAACCCGTACCCTAAACCGAGCCCTAACCCTAACACTAACCCTAACCCTAACCCTAACCCATACCCTACGCCGTACCCGCACCCCTCCCTGAACCCGTACCCTAAGCCGTACCCTAAGACTAACCCTAAGCCTAACACTAACCCTAGGCTACCCTTGACTGCTTCTGCCTCCAATAGATTTCCTAAGCACTAGTGTTTTAACGAACAGCTTAAAAAGAGAATCCTAAAGTGATTTCTTTATAATGGGTGTGTTCCTTATCTTATCCTAGTGTCTAAACTCTTCTCCATGGCTGGACCCCCAAATAATATTCCTTTACCTGCTAAGGGGTATCTAGAGAGTGGGATAGGTTTAATAACTACCCTAACCCTAACGCGTACCCTAACCCTAACCCCTACCCTAACCCTAACACGTACCCTAATCCTAACCCGTACCCTAAACCGAGCCCTAACCCTAACACTAACCCTAACCCTAACCCTAACCCATACCCTACGCCGTACCCGCACCCCTCCCCGAACCCGTACCCTAAGCCGAACCCTAAGCCTAACCCTAAGCCTAACCCTAACCCTAGGCTACCCTTGACTGCTTCTGCCTCCAATAGATTTCCTAAGCACTACTGTTTTAAGGAACAGCTTAAAAAGAGAATCCTAATGTGATTTCTTTATAATGGGTGTGTTCCTTATCTTATCCTAGTGTCTAAACTCTTCTCCATGGCTGCACCCCCAAATAATATTCCCTTACGTGCTAAGGGGTATCTAGAGAGTGGGATAGGTTTAATAACTACCCTAACCCTAACGCGTACCCTAACCCTAACCCCTACCCTAACCCTAACACGTACCCTAATCCTAACCTGTACCCTAAACCGAGCCCTAACGCTAACACTAACCCTAACCCTAACCCTAACCCATACCCTACGCCGTACCCGCACCCCTCCCCGAACTCGTACCCTAAGCCATACCCTAAACCTAACCCTAAGCCTAACCCTAACCCTAGGCTACCCTTGACTGCTTCTGCCTCCAATTGATTTCCTAAGCAGTAGTGTTTTAAGGAACAGCTTAAAAAGAGAATCCTAAAGTGATTTCTTTATAATGGGTGTGTTCCTTATCTTATCCTAGTGTCTAAACTCTTCTCCATGGCTGGACCCCCAAATAATATTCCTTTACGTGCTAAGGGGGAGCTAGAGAGTGGGATAGGTTTACTAACTACCCTAGCCCTAACGCGTAACCTAACCCTAACCCCTACCCTAACCCTAACACGTACCCTAATCCTAACCCGTACCCTAAACCGAGCCCTAACCCTAACACTAACCCAAACCCTAACCCTAACCCATACCCTACGCCGTACACGAACACCTCCCCGAACCCATACCCCAAGCCGTACCCTAAACCTAACCCTAAGCCTAACCCTAACACTAGGCTACCCTTGACTGCTTCTGCCTCCAATAGATTTCCTAAGCACTAGTGTTTTAAGGAACAGCTTAAAAAGAGAATCCTAATGTGATTTCTTTATAATGGGTGTGTTCCTTATCTTATCCTAGTGTCTAAACTCTTCTCCATGGCTGCACCCCCAAATAATATTGCCTTACGTGCTAAGGGGTATCTAGAGAGTGGGATAGGTTTAATAACTACCCTAACCCTAATGCGTACTCTAACCCTAACCCCTACCCTAACACTAACACGTACCCTAATCCTAACCCGTACCCTAAACCGAGCCCTAACCCTAACACTAACACTAACCCTAACCCTAACCCATACCCTACGCCGTACCTGAACCCCTCCCCAAACTCGTACCCTAAGCCGTACCCTAAGCCTAACCCTAAGCCTAACACTAACCCTAGGCTACCCTTGACTGCTTCTGCCTCCAATAGATTTCCTAAGCACTAGTGTTTTAAGCAACAGCTTAAAAAGAGAATCCTAATGTGATTTCTTTATAATGGGTGTGTTCCTTATCTTATCCTAGTGTCTAAATTCTTCTCCATTGCTGGAACCCCAAATAATATTCCTTTACGTGCTAAGGGGTATCTAGAGAGTGGGATAGGTTTACTAACTACCCTAACCCTAACGCGTACCCTAACCCTAACCCCAACCCTAAACCTAACACGTACCCTAATCCTAACCGTACCCTAAACCGAGCCCTAACCCTAACACTAACCCTAACCCTAACCCTAACCCATACCCTACGCCGTACCCGAAACCCTCCCCGAACCCGTACCCTAAGCCGTACTCTAAGCCTAACCCTAAGCCTAACCCTAACCCTACGCTACCCTTGACTGCTTCTGCCTCCAATAGATTTCCTAAGCACTAGTGTTTTAAGGAACAGCTTAAAAAGAGAATCCTAATGTGATTTCTTTATAATGGGTGTGTTCCTTATCTTATCCTAGTGTCTAAACTCTTCTCCATGGCTGGACCCTCAAATAATATTCCTTTACGTGCTAAGGGGTATCTAGAGAGTGGGATAGGTTTACTAACTACCCTAACCCTAACGCGTACCCTAACCCTAACCCCTACCCTAACCCTAACACGTACCCTAATCCTAACCCGTACCCTAAACCGAGCCCTAACCCTAACAATAACCCTAACCCTAACCCTAACCCATACCCTACGCCGTACCCGAAACCCTCCCCGATCCCGTACCCTAAGCCGTACCCTAAGCCTAACCCTAAGCCTAACCCTAACCCTAGGTTACCCTTGACTGCTTCTGCCTCCAATAGATTTCCTAAGCACTAGTGTTTTAAGGAACAGCTTAAAAAGAGAATCCTAATGTGATTTCTTTATAATGGGTGTGTTCCTTATCTTATCCTAGTGTCTAAACTCTTCTCCATGGCTGGACCCTCAAATAATATTCCTTTACGTGCTAAGGGGTATCTAGAGAGTGGGATAGGTTTAATAACTACCCTAACCCTAACGCGTACCCTAACCCTAACCCCTACCCTAACCCTAACACGTACCCTAATACTAACCTGTACCCTAAACCGAGCCCTAACCCTAACACTAACCCTAACCCTAACCCTAACCCATACCCTACGCCGTACCCGCACCCCTCCCCGAACCCGTACCCTAAGCCGTACCCTAAGCCTCACCCTAAGCCTAACCTTATCCTAGGCTACCCTTGACTGCTTCTGCCTCCAATAGATTTCCTAAGCACTAGTGTTTTAACGAACAGCTTAAAAAGAGAATCCTAAAGTGATTTCTTTATAATGGGTGTGTTCCTTATCTTATCCTAGTGTCTAAACTCTTCTCCATGGCTGGACCCCCAAATAATATTCCTTTACGTGCTAAGGGGTATCTAGAGAGTGGGATAGGTTTAATAACTACCCTAACCCTAACGCGTACCCTAACCCTAACCCCTACCCTAACCCTAACACGTACCCTAATCCTAACCCGTACCCTAAACCGAGCCCTAACCCTAACACTAACCCTAACCCTAACCCATACCCTACGCCGTACCCGAAACCCTCCCCGAACCCGTACCCTAAGCCGTACCCTAAGCCTCACCCTAAGCCTAACCTTATCCTAGGCTACCCTTGACTGCTTCTGCCTCCAATAGATTTCCTAAGCACTACTGTTTTAAGGAACAGCTTAAAAAGAGAATCCTAATGTGATTTCTTTATAATGGGTGTGTTCCTTATCTTATCCTAGTGTCTAAACTCTTCTCCATGGCTGCACCCCCAAATAATATTCCCTTACGTGCTAAGGGGTATCTAGAGAGTGGGATAGGTTTAATAACTACCCTAACCCTAACGCGTACCCTAACCCTAACCACTACCCTAACCCTAACACGTACCCTAATCCTAACCTGTACCCTAAACCGAGGCCTAACCCTAACACTAACCCTAACCCTAACCCTAACCCATACCCTACGCCGTACCCGCACCCCTCCCCGAACCCGTACCCTAAGCCATACCCTAAACCTAACCCTAAGCCTAACCCTAACCCTAGGCTACCCTTGACTGCTTCTGCCTCCAATTGATTTCCTAAGCAGTAGTGTTTTAAGGAACAGCTTAAAAAGAGAATCCTAATGTGATTTCTTTATAATGGGTGTGTTCCTTATCTTATCCTAGTGTCTAAACTCTTCTCCATGGCTGGACCCCCAAATAATATTCCTTTACGTGCTAAGGGGGAGCTAGAGAGTGGGATAGGTTTACTAACTACCCTAGCCCTAACGCGTAACCTAACCCTAACCCCTACCCTAACCCTAACACGTACCCTAATCCTAACCCGTACCCTAAACCGAGCCCTAACCCTAACACTAACCCAAACCCTAACCCTAACCCATACCCTACGCCGTACACGAACACCTCCCCGAACCCATACCCCAAGCCGTACCCTAACCCTAACCCTAAGCCTAACCCTAACCCTAGGCTACCCTTGACTGCTTCTGCCTCCAATAGATTTCCTAAGCACTACTGTTTTAAGGAACAGCTTAAAAAGAGAATCCTAAAGTGATTTCTTTATAATGGGTGTGTTCCTTATCTTATCCTAGTGTCTAAACTCTTCTCCATGGCTGCACCCCCAAATAATATTCCTTTACGTGCTAAGGGGTATCTAGAGAGTGGGATAGGTTTAATAACTACCCTAACTCTAACGCGTACCCTAACCCTAACCCCTACCCTAACCCTAACACGTACCCTAATCCTAACCCGTACCCTAAACCGAGCCCTAACCCTAACACTAACCCTAACCCTAACCCTAACCCATACCCTACGCCGTACCCGAAACCCTCCCTGAACTCGTACCCTAAGCCGTACCCTAAGCCTAACCCTAAGCCTAACCCTAACCCTAGGCTACCCTTGACTGCTTCTGCCTCCAATAGATTTCCTAAGCACTAGTGTTTTAAGGAACAGCTTAAAAAGAGAATCCTAATGTGATTTCTTTATAATGGGTGTGTTCCTTATCTTATCCTAGTGTCTAAACTTTTCTCCATGGCTGGACCCTCAAATAATATTCCTTTACGTGCTAAGGGGTATCTAGAGATTGGGATAGGTTTAATAACTACCCTAACCCTAACGCGTACCCTAACCCTAACCCCTACCCTAACCCTAACACGTACCCTAATCCTAACCCGTACCCTAAACCGAGCCCTAACCCTAACACTAACCCTAACCCTAACCCTAACCCATACCCTACGCCGTACCCGCACCCCTCCCTGAACCCGTACCCTAAGCCGTACCCTAAGACTAACCCTAAGCCTAACACTAACCCTAGGCTACCCTTGACTGCTTCTGCCTCCAATAGATTTCCTAAGCACTAGTGTTTTAACGAACAGCTTAAAAAGAGAATCCTAAAGTGATTTCTTTATAATGGGTGTGTTCCTTATCTTATCCTAGTGTCTAAACTCTTCTCCATGGCTGGACCCCCAAATAATATTCCTTTACGTGCTAAGGGGTATCTAGAGAGTGGGATAGGTTTAATAACTACCCTAACCCTAACGCGTACCCTAACCCTAACCCCTACCCTAACCCTAACACGTACCCTAATCCTAACCCGTACCCTAAACCGAGCCCTAACCCTAACACTAACCCTAACCCTAACCCTAACCCATACCCTACGCCGTACCCGCACCCCTCCCCGAACCCGTACCCTAAGCCGAACCCTAAGCCTAACCCTAAGCCTAACCCTAACCCTAGGCTACCCTTGACTGCTTCTGCCTCCAATAGATTTCCTAAGCACTACTGTTTTAAGGAACAGCTTAAAAAGAGAATCCTAATGTGATTTCTTTATAATGGGTGTGTTCCTTATCTTATCCTAGTGTCTAAACTCTTCTCCATGGCTGCACCCCCAAATAATATTCCCTTACGTGCTAAGGGGTATCTAGAGAGTGGGATAGGTTTAATAACTACCCTAACCCTAACGCGTACCCTAACCCTAACCCCTACCCTAACCCTAACACGTACCCTAATCCTAACCTGTACCCTAAACCGAGCCCTAACGCTAACACTAACCCTAACCCTAACCCTAACCCATACCCTACGCCGTACCCGCACCCCTCCCCGAACTCGTACCCTAAGCCATACCCTAAACCTAACCCTAAGCCTAACCCTAACCCTAGGCTACCCTTGACTGCTTCTGCCTCCAATTGATTTCCTAAGCAGTAGTGTTTTAAGGAACAGCTTAAAAAGAGAATCCTAAAGTGATTTCTTTATAATGGGTGTGTTCCTTATCTTATCCTAGTGTCTAAACTCTTCTCCATGGCTGGACCCCCAAATAATATTCCTTTACGTGCTAAGGGGGAGCTAGAGAGTGGGATAGGTTTACTAACTACCCTAGCCCTAACGCGTAACCTAACCCTAACCCCTACCCTAACCCTAACACGTACCCTAATCCTAAACCGTACCCTAAACCGAGCCCTAACCCTAACACTAACCCAAACCCTAACCCTAACCCATACCCTACGCCGTACACGAACACCTCCCCGAACCCATACCCCAAGCCGTACCCTAAACCTAACCCTAAGCCTAACCCTAACACTAGGCTACCCTTGACTGCTTCTGCCTCCAATAGATTTCCTAAGCACTAGTGTTTTAAGGAACAGCTTAAAAAGAGAATCCTAATGTGATTTCTTTATAATGGGTGTGTTCCTTATCTTATCCTAGTGTCTAAACTCTTCTCCATGGCTGCACCCCCAAATAATATTGCCTTACGTGCTAAGGGGTATCTAGAGAGTGGGATAGGTTTAATAACTACCCTAACCCTAATGCGTACTCTAACCCTAACCCCTACCCTAACACTAACACGTACCCTAATCCTAACCCGTACCCTAAACCGAGCCCTAACCCTAACACTAACACTAACCCTAACCCTAACCCATACCCTACGCCGTACCTGAACCCCTCCCCAAACTCGTACCCTAAGCCGTACCCTAAGCCTAACCCTAAGCCTAACACTAACCCTAGGCTACCCTTGACTGCTTCTGCCTCCAATAGATTTCCTAAGCACTAGTGTTTTAAGCAACAGCTTAAAAAGAGAATCCTAATGTGATTTCTTTATAATGGGTGTGTTCCTTATCTTATCCTAGTGTCTAAATTCTTCTCCATTGCTGGAACCCCAAATAATATTCCTTTACGTGCTAAGGGGTATCTAGAGAGTGGGATAGGTTTACTAACTACCCTAACCCTAACGCGTACCCTAACCCTAACCCCAACCCTAAACCTAACACGTACCCTAATCCTAACCGTACCCTAAACCGAGCCCTAACCCTAACACTAACCCTAACCCTAACCCTAACCCATACCCTACGCCGTACCCGAAACCCTCCCCGAACCCGTACCCTAAGCCGTACTCTAAGCCTAACCCTAAGCCTAACCCTAACCCTACGCTACCCTTGACTGCTTCTGCCTCCAATAGATTTCCTAAGCACTAGTGTTTTAAGGAACAGCTTAAAAAGAGAATCCTAATGTGATTTCTTTATAATGGGTGTGTTCCTTATCTTATCCTAGTGTCTAAACTCTTCTCCATGGCTGGACCCTCAAATAATATTCCTTTACGTGCTAAGGGGTATCTAGAGAGTGGGATAGGTTTACTAACTACCCTAACCCTAACGCGTACCCTAACCCTAACCCCTACCCTAACCCTAACACGTACACTAATCCTAACCCGTACCCTAAACCGAGCCCTAACCCTAACAATAACCCTAACCCTAACCCTAACCCATACCCTACGCCGTACCCGAAACCCTCCCCGATCCCGTACCCTAAGCCGTACCCTAAGCCTAACCCTAAGCCCAACCCTAACCCTAGGTTACCCTTGACTGCTTCTGCCTCCAATAGATTTCCTAAGCACTAGTGTTTTAAGGAACAGCTTAAAAAGAGAATCCTAATGTGATTTCTTTATAATGGGTGTGTTCCTTATCTTATCCTAGTGTCTAAACTCTTCTCCATGGCTGGACCCTCAAATAATATTCCTTTACGTGCTAAGGGGTATCTAGAGAGTGGGATAGGTTTAATAACTACCCTAACCCTAACGCGTACCCTAACCCTAACCCCTACCCTAACCCTAACACGTAACCTAATACTAACCTGTACCCTAAACCGAGCCCTAACCCTAACACTAACCCTAACCCTAACCCTAACCCATACCCTACGCCGTACCCGCACCCCTCCCCGAACCCGTACCCTAAGCCGTACCCTAAACATAACCCTAAGCCTAACCCTAACCCTAGGCTACCCTTGACTGCTTCTGCCTCCAATTGATTTCCTAAGCAGTAGTGTTTTAAGGAACAGCTTAAAAAGAGAATCCTAAAGTGATTTCTTTATAATGGGTGTGTTCCTTATCTTATCCTAGTGTCTAAACTCTTCTCCATGGCTGGACCCCCAAATAATATTCCTTTACGTGCTAAGGGGGAGCTAGAGAGTGGGATAGGTTTACTAACTACCCTAGCCCTAACGCGTAACCTAACCCTAACCCCTACCCTAACCCTAACACGTACCCTAATCCTAACCCGTACCCTAAACCGAGCCCTAACCCTAACACTAACCCAAACCCTAACCCTAACCCATACCCTACGCCGTACACGAACACCTCCCCGAACCCATACCCCAAGCCGTACCCTAAACCTAACCCTAAGCCTAACCCTAACACTAGGCTACCCTTGACTGCTTCTGCCTCCAATAGATTTCCTAAGCACTAGTGTTTTAAGGAACAGCTTAAAAAGAGAATCCTAATGTGATTTCTTTATAATGGGTGTGTTCCTTATCTTATCCTAGTGTCTAAACTCTTCTCCATGGCTGCACCCCCAAATAATATTGCCTTACGTGCTAAGGGGTATCTAGAGAGTGGGATAGGTTTAATAACTACCCTAACCCTAATGCGTACTCTAACCCTAACCCCTAACCTAACACTAACACGTACCCTAATCCTAACCCGTACCCTAAACCGAGCCCTAACCCTAACACTAACACTAACCCTAACCCTAACCCATACCCTACGCCGTACCTGAACCCCTCCCCAAACCCGTACCGAAAGCCGTACCCTAAGCCTAACCCTAAACCTAACACTAACCCTAGGCTACCCTTGACTGCTTCTGCCTCCAATAGATTTCCTAAGCACTAGTGTTTTAAGGAACAGCTTAAAAAGAGAATCCTAATGTGATTTCTTTATAATGGGTGTGTTCCTTATCTTATCCTAGTGTCTAAACTCTTCTCCATGGCTGGACCCCCAAATAATATTCCTTTACGTGCTAAGGGGTATCTAGAGAGTGGGATAGGTTTAATAACTACCCTAACCCTAACGCATACCCTAACCCTAACCCCTACCCTAACCCTAACACGTACCCTAATCCTAACCCGTACCCTAAACCGAGCCCTAACCCTAACACTAACCCTAACCATAACCCTAACCCATACCCTACGCCGTACCCGAACCCCTCCCCGAACCCATTCCCCAAGCCGTACCCTAAACCTAACCCTAAGCCTAACCCTAACCCTAGGCTACCCTTGACTGCTTCTGCCTCCAATAGATTTCCTAAGCACTAGTGTTTTAAGGAACAGCTTAAAAAGAGAATCCTAATGTGATTTCTTTATAATGGGTGTGTTCCTTATCTTATCCTAGTGTCTAAACTCTTCTCCATGGCTGCACCCCCAAATAATATTGCCTTACGTGCTAAGGGGTATCTAGAGAGTGGGATAGGTTTAATAACTACCCTAAACCTAATGCGTACTCTAACCCTAACCCCTACCCTAACACTAACACGTACCCTAATCCTAACCCGTACCCTAAACCGAGCCCTAACCCTAACACTAACACTAACCCTAACCCTAACCCATACCCTACGCCGTACCTGAACCCCTCCCCAAACCCGTACTCTAAGCCGTACCCTAAGCCTAACCCTAAGCCTAACACTAACCCTAGGCTACCCTTGACTGCTTCTGCCTCCAATAGATTTCCTAAGCACTAGTGTTTTAAGCAACAGCTTAAAAAGAGAATCCTAATGTGATTTCTTTATAATGGGTGTGTTCCTTATCTTATCCTAGTGTCTAAATTCTTCTCCATGGCTGGAACCCCAAATAATATTCCTTTACGTGCTAAGGGGTATCTAGAGAGTGGGATAGGTTTACTAACTACCCTAACCCTAACGCGTACCCTAACCCTAACCCCTACCCTAAACCTAACACGTACCCTAATCCTAACCGTACCCTAAACCGAGCCCTAACCCTAACACTAACCCTAACCCTAACCCTAACCCATACCCTACGCCGTACCCGAAACCCTCCCCGAACCCGTACCCTAAGCCGTACCCTAAGCCTAACCCTAAGCCTAACCCTAACCCTAGGCTACCCTTGACTGCTTCTGCCTCCAATAGATTTCCTAAGCACTAGTGTTTTAAGGAACAGCTTAAAAAGAGAATCCTAATGTGATTTCTTTATAATGGGTGTGTTCCTTATCTTATCCTAGTGTCTAAACTCTTCTCCATGGCTGGACCCCCAAATAATATTCCTTTACGTGCTAAGGGGTATCTAGAGAGTGGGATAGGTTTAATAACTACCCTAACCCTAACGCGTACCCTAACCCTAACCCCTACCCTAACCCTAACACGTACCCTAATCCTAACCCGTACCCTAAACCGAGCCCTAACCCTAACACTAACCCTAACCCTAACCCTAACCCATACCCTACACCGTACCCGAAACCCTCCCCGAACCCGTACCCTAAGCCGTACCCTAAGCCTAACCCTAAGCCTAACCCTAACCCTAGGCTACCCTTGACTGCTTCTGCCTCCAATAGATTTCCTAAGCACTAGTGTTTTAAGGAACAGCTTAAAAAGAGAATCCTAATGTGATTTCTTTATAATGGGTGTGTTCCTTATCTTATCCTAGTGTCTAAACTCTTCTCCATGGCTGGACCCTCAAATAATATTCCTTTACGTGCTAAGGGGTATCTAGAGAGTGGGATAGGTTTAATAACTACCCTAACCCTAACGCGTACCCTAACCCTAACCCCTACCCTAACCCTAACACGTACCCTAATACTAACCTGTACACTAAACCGAGCCCTAACCCTAACACTAACCCTAACCCTAACCCATACCCTACGCCGTACCCGCACCCCTCCCCGAACCCGTACCCTAAGCCGTACCCTAAGCCTAACCCTAAGCCTAACCCTAACCTTAGGCTACCCTTGACTGCTTCTGCCTCCAATAGATTTCCTAAGCACTAGTGTTTTAAGGAACAGCTTAAAAAGAGAATCCTAATGTGATTTCTTTATAATGGGTGTGTTCCTTATCTTATCCTAGTGTCTAAACTCTTCTCCATGGCTGGACCCCCAAATAATATTCCTTTACGTGCTAAGGGGTATCTAGAGAGTGGGATAGGTTTAATAACTACCCTAACCCTAACGCATACCCTAACCCTAACCCCTACCCTAACCCTAACACGTACCCTAATCCTAACCGTACCCTAAACCGAGCCCTAACCCTAACACTAACCCTAACCCTATCCCTAACCCATACCCTATGCCGTACCCGAACCCCTCCCCGAACCCATTCCCCAAGCCGTACCCTAAACATAACCCTAAGCCTAACCCTAACCCTAGGCTACCCTTGACTGCTTCTGCCTCCAATAGATTTCCTAAGCACTAGTGTTTTAAGGAACAGCTTAAAAAGAGAATCCTAATGTGATTTCTTTATAATGGGTGTGTTCCTTATCTTATCCTAGTGTCTAAACTCTTCTCCATGGCTGCACCCCCAAATAATATTGCCTTACGTGCTAAGGGGTATCTAGAGAGTGGGATAGGTTTAATAACTACCCTAACCCTAATGCGTACTCTAACCCTAACCCCTAACCTAACACTAACACGTACCCTAATCCTAACCCGTACACTAAACCGAGCCCTAACCCTAACACTAACACTAACCCTAACCCTAACCCATACCCTACGCCGTACCTGAACCCCTCCCCAAACCCGTACCGAAAGCCGTACCCTAAGCCTAACCCTAAACCTAACACTAACCCTAGGCTACCCTTGACTGCTTCTGCCTCCAATAGATTTCCTAAGCACTAGTGTTTTAAGCAACAGCTTAAAAAGAGAATCCTAATGTGATTTCTTTATAATGGGTGTGTTCCTTATCTTATCCTAGTGTCTAAATTCTTCTCCATGGCTGGAACCCCAAATAATATTCCTTTACGTGCTAAGGGGTATCTAGAGAGTGGGATAGGTTTACTAACTACCCTAACCCTAACGCGTACCCTAACCCTAACCCCTACCCTAAACCTAACACGTACCCTAATCCTAACCGTACCCTAAACCGAGCCCTAACCCTAACACTAACCCTAACCCTAACCCTAACCCATACCCTACGCCGTACCCGCACCCCTCCCCGAACCCGTAACCTAAGCCGTACCCTAAGCCTAACCCTAAGCCTAACCCTAACCCTAGGCTACCCTTGACTGCTTCTGCCTCCAATAGATTTCCTAAGCACTACTGTTTTAAGGAACAGCTTAAAAAGAGAATCCTAATGTGATTTCTTTATAATGGGTGTGTTCCTTATCTTATCCTAGTGTCTAAACTCTTCTCCATGGCTGCACCCCCAAATAATATTCCCTTACGTGCTAAGGGGTATCTAGAGAGTGGGATAGGTTTAATAACTACCCTAACCCTAACGCGTACCCTAACCCTAACCCCTACCCTAACCCTAACACGTACCCTAATCCTAACCTGTACCCTAAACCGAGGCCTAACCCTAACACTAACCCTAACCCTAACCCTAACCCATACCCTACGCCGTACCCGAAACCCTCCCCGAACCCATACCCCAAGCCGTACCCTAAACCTAACCCTAAGCCTAACCCTAACACTAGGCTACCCTTGACTGCTTCTGCCTCCAATAGATTTCCTAAGCACTAGTGTTTTAAGGAACAGCTTAAAAAGAGAATCCTAATGTGATTTCTTTATAATGGGTGTGTTCCTTATCTTATCCTAGTGTCTAAACTCTTCTCCATGGCTGCACCCCCAAATAATATTGCCTTACGTGCTAAGGGGTATCTAGAGAGTGGGATAGGTTTAATAACTACCCTAACCCTAATGCGTACTCTAACCCTAACCCCTAACCTAACACTAACACGTACCCTAATCCTAACCCGTACCCTAAACCGAGCCCTAACCCTAACACTAACACTAACCCTAACCCTAACCCATACCCTACGCCGTACCTGAACCCCTCCCCAAACCCGTACCGAAAGCCGTACCCTAAGCCTAACCCTAAACCTAACACTAACCCTAGGCTACCCTTGACTGCTTCTGCCTCCAATAGATTTCCTAAGCACTAGTGTTTTAAGGAACAGCTTAAAAAGAGAATCCTAATGTGATTTCTTTATAATGGGTGTGTTCCTTATCTTATCCTAGTGTCTAAACTCTTCTCCATGGCTGGACCCCCAAATAATATTCCTTTACGTGCTAAGGGGTATCTAGAGAGTGGGATAGGTTTAATAACTACCCTAACCCTAACGCATACCCTAACCCTAACCCCTACCCTAACCCTAACACGTACCCTAATCCTAACCCGTACCCTAAACCGAGCCCTAACCCTAACACTAACCCTAACCATAACCCTAACCCATACCCTACGCCGTACCCGAACCCCTCCCCGAACCCATTCCCCAAGCCGTACCCTAAACCTAACCCTAAGCCTAACCCTAACCCTAGGCTACCCTTGACTGCTTCTGCCTCCAATAGATTTCCTAAGCACTAGTGTTTTAAGGAACAGCTTAAAAAGAGAATCCTAATGTGATTTCTTTATAATGGGTGTGTTCCTTATCTTATCCTAGTGTCTAAACTCTTCTCCATGGCTGCACCCCCAAATAATATTGCCTTACGTGCTAAGGGGTATCTAGAGAGTGGGATAGGTTTAATAACTACCCTAAACCTAATGCGTACTCTAACCCTAACCCCTACCCTAACACTAACACGTACCCTAATCCTAACCCGTACCCTAAACCGAGCCCTAACCCTAACACTAACACTAACCCTAACCCTAACCCATACCCTACGCCGTACCTGAACCCCTCCCCAAACCCGTACTCTAAGCCGTACCCTAAGCCTAACCCTAAGCCTAACACTAACCCTAGGCTACCCTTGACTGCTTCTGCCTCCAATAGATTTCCTAAGCACTAGTGTTTTAAGCAACAGCTTAAAAAGAGAATCCTAATGTGATTTCTTTATAATGGGTGTGTTCCTTATCTTATCCTAGTGTCTAAATTCTTCTCCATGGCTGGAACCCCAAATAATATTCCTTTACGTGCTAAGGGGTATCTAGAGAGTGGGATAGGTTTACTAACTACCCTAACCCTAACGCGTACCCTAACCCTAACCCCTACCCTAAACCTAACACGTACCCTAATCCTAACCGTACCCTAAACCGAGCCCTAACCCTAACACTAACCCTAACCCTAACCCTAACCCATACCCTACGCCGTACCCGCACCCCTCCCCGAACCCGTACCCTAAGCCGTACCCTAAGCCTAACCCTAAGCCTAACCCTAACCCTAGGCTACCCTTGACTGCTTCTGCCTCCAATAGATTTCCTAAGCACTAGTGTTTTAAGGAACAGCTTAAAAAGAGAATCCTAATGTGATTTCTTTATAATGGGTGTGTTCCTTATCTTATCCTAGTGTCTAAACTCTTCTCCATGGCTGGACCCCCAAATAATATTCCTTTACGTGCTAAGGGGTATCTAGAGAGTGGGATAGGTTTAATAACTACCCTAACCCTAACGCGTACCCTAACCCTAACCCCTACCCTAACCCTAACACGTACCCTAATCCTAACCCGTACCCTAAACCGAGCCCTAACCCTAACACTAACCCTAACCCTAACCCTAACCCATACCCTACACCGTACCCGAAACCCTCCCCGAACCCGTACCCTAAGACGTACCCTAAGCCTAACCCTAAGCCTAACCCTAACCCTAGGCTACCCTTGACTGCTTCTGCCTCCAATAGATTTCCTAAGCACTAGTGTTTTAAGGAACAGCTTAAAAAGAGAATCCTAATGTGATTTCTTTATAATGGGTGTGTTCCTTATCTTATCCTAGTGTCTAAACTCTTCTCCATGGCTGGACCCTCAAATAATATTCCTTTACGTGCTAAGGGGTATCTAGAGAGTGGGATAGGTTTAATAACTACCCTAACCCTAACGCGTACCCTAACCCTAACCCCTACCCTAACCCTAACACGTACCCTAATACTAACCTGTACACTAAACCGAGCCCTAACCCTAACACTAACCCTAACCCTAACCCATACCCTACGCCGTACCCGCACCCCTCCCCGAACCCGTACCCTAAGCCATACCCTAAGCCTAACCCTAAGCCTAACCCTAACCCTAGGCTACCCTTGACTGCTTCTGCCTCCAATAGATTTCCTAAGCACTAGTGTTTTAAGGAACAGCTTAAAAAGAGAATCCTAATGTGATTTCTTTATAATGGGTGTGTTCCTTATCTTATCCTAGTGTCTAAACTCTTCTCCATGGCTGGACCCCCAAATAATATTCCTTTACGTGCTAAGGGGTATCTAGAGAGTGGGATAGGTTTAATAACTACCCTAACCCTAACGCATACCCTAACCCTAACCCCTACCCTAACCCTAACACGTACCCTAATCCTAACCCGTACCCTAAACCGAGCCCTAACCCTAACACTAACCCTAACCCTAACCCTAACCCATACCCTATGCCGTACCCGAACCCCTCCCCGAACCCATTCCCCAAGCCGTACCCTAAACATAACCCTAAGCCTAACCCTAACCCTAGGCTACCCTTGACTGCTTCTGCCTCCAATAGATTTCCTAAGCACTAGTGTTTTAAGGAACAGCTTAAAAAGAGAATCCTAATGTGATTTCTTTATAATGGGTGTGTTCCTTATCTTATCCTAGTGTCTAAACTCTTCTCCATGGCTGCACCCCCAAATAATATTGCCTTACGTGCTAAGGGGTATCTAGAGAGTGGGATAGGTTTAATAACTACCCTAACCCTAATGCGTACTCTAACCCTAACCCCTAACCTAACACTAACACGTACCCTAATCCTAACCCGTACACTAAACCGAGCCCTAACCCTAACACTAACACTAACCCTAACCCTAACCCATACCCTACGCCGTACCTGAACCCCTCCCCAAACCCGTACCGAAAGCCGTACCCTAAGCCTAACCCTAAACCTAACACTAACCCTAGGCTACCCTTGACTGCTTCTGCCTCCAATAGATTTCCTAAGCACTAGTGTTTTAAGCAACAGCTTAAAAAGAGAATCCTAATGTGATTTCTTTATAATGGGTGTGTTCCTTATCTTATCCTAGTGTCTAAATTCTTCTCCATGGCTGGAACCCCAAATAATATTCCTTTACGTGCTAAGGGGTATCTAGAGAGTGGGATAGGTTTACTAACTACCCTAACCCTAACGCGTACCCTAACCCTAACCCCTACCCTAAACCTAACACGTACCCTAATCCTAACCGTACCCTAAACCGAGCCCTAACCCTAACACTAACCCTAACCCTAACCCTAACCCATACCCTACGCCGTACCCGCACCCCTCCCCGAACCCGTAACCTAAGCCGTACCCTAAGCCTAACCCTAAGCCTAACCCTAACCCTAGGCTACCCTTGACTGCTTCTGCCTCCAATAGATTTCCTAAGCACTACTGTTTTAAGGAACAGCTTAAAAAGAGAATCCTAATGTGATTTCTTTATAATGGGTGTGTTCCTTATCTTATCCTAGTGTCTAAACTCTTCTCCATGGCTGCACCCCCAAATAATATTCCCTTACGTGCTAAGGGGTATCTAGAGAGTGGGATAGGTTTAATAACTACCCTAACCCTAACGCGTACCCTAACCCTAACCCCTACCCTAACCCTAACACGTACCCTAATCCTAACCTGTACCCTAAACCGAGGCCTAACCCTAACACTAACCCTAACCCTAACCCTAACCCATACCCTACGCCGTACCCGAAACCCTCCCCGAACCCGTACCCTAAGCCATACCCTAAACCTAACCCTAAGCCTAAGCCTAACCCTAGGCTACCCTTGACTGCTTCTGCCTCCAATAGATTTCCTAAGCACTAGTGTTTTAAGGAACAGCTTAAAAAGAGAATCCTAATGTGATTTCTTTATAATGGGTGTGTTCCTTATCTTATCCTAGTGTCTAAACTCTTCTCCATGGCTGCACCCCCAAATAATATTCCCTTACGTGCTAAGGGGTATCTAGAGAGTGGGATAGGTTTAATAACTACCCTAACCACAACGCGTACCCTAACCCTAACCCCTACCCTAACCCTAACACGTACCCTAATCCTAACCTGTACCCTAAACCGAGGCCTAACCCTAACACTAACCCTAACCCTAACCCTAACCCATACCCTACGCCGTACCCGAAACCCTCCCCGAACCCGTACCCTAAGCCATACCCTAAACCTAACCCTAAGCCTAACCCTAACCCTAGGCTACCCTTGACTGCTTCTGCCTCCAATTGATTTCCTAAGCAGTAGTGTTTTAAGGAACAGCTTAAAAAGAGAATCCTAATGTGATTTCTTTATAATGGGTGTGTTCCTTATCTTATCCTAGTGTCTAAACTTTTCTCCATGGCTGGACCCTCAAATAATATTCCTTTACGTGCTAAGGGGTATCTAGAGATTGGGATAGGTTTAATAACTACCCTAACCCTAACCCCTACCCTAACCCTAACACGTACCCTAATCCTAACCCGTACCCTAAACCGAGCCCTAACCCTAACACTAACCCTAACCCTAACCCTAACCCATACCCTACGCCGTACCCGAAACCCTCCCTGAACCCGTACCCTAAGCCGTACCCTAAGCCTAACCCTAAGCCTAACCCTAACCCTAGGCTACCCTTGACTGCTTCTGCCTCCAATAGATTTCCTAAGCACTAGTGTTTTAACGAACAGCTTAAAAAGAGAATCCTAAAGTGATTTCTTTATAATGGGTGTGTTCCTTATCTTATCCTAGTGTCTAAACTCTTCTCCATGGCTGGACCCCCAAATAATATTCCTTTACGTGCTAAGGGGTATCTAGAGAGTGGGATAGGTTTAATAACTACCCTAACCCTAACGCGCCCCTAACCCTAACCCCTACCCTAACCCTAACACGTACCCTAATCCTAACCCGTACCCTAAACCGAGCCCTAACCCTAACAGTAACCCTAACCCTAACCCATACCCTACGCCGTACCCGAAACCCTCCCCGAACCCGTACCCTAAGCCGTACCCTAAGCCTCACCCTAAGCCTAACCTTATCCTAGGCTACCCTTGACTGCTTCTGCCTCCAATAGATTTCCTAAGCACTAGTGTTTTAAGGAACAGCTTAAAAAGAGAATCCTAATGTGATTTCTTTATAATGGGTGTGTTCCTTATCTTATCCTAGTGTCTAAACTCTTCTCCATTGCTGGACCCTCAAATAATATTCCTTTACGTGCTAAGGGGTATCTAGAGAGTGGGATAGGTTTAATAACTACCCTAACCCTAACGCGTACCCTAACCCTAACCCCTACCCTAACCCTAACACGTACCCTAATCCTAACAGGTACCCTAAACCGAGCCCTAACCCTAACACTAACCCTAACCCTAACCCTAACCCATACCCTACGCCGTACCCGCACCCCTCCCCGAACCCGTACCCTAAGCCGTACCCTAAGCCTAACCCTAAGCCTAACCCTAACCCTAGGCTACCCTTGACTGCTTCTGCCTCCAATAGATTTCCTAAGCACTAGTGTTTTAAGGAACAGCTTAAAAAGAGAATCCTAATGTGATTTCTTTATAATGGGTGTGTTCCTTATCTTATCCTAGTGTCTAAACTCTTCTCCATGGCTGCACCCCCAAATAATATTGCCTTACGTGCTAAGGGGTATCTAGAGAGTGGGATAGGTTTAATAACTACCCTAAACCTAATGCGTACTCTAACCCTAACCCCTACCCTAACACTAACACGTACCCTAATCCTAACCCGTACCCTAAACCGAGCCCTAACCCTAACACTAACACTAACCCTAACCCTAACCCATACCCTATGCCGTACCTGAACCCCTCCCCAAACCCGTACCCTAAGCCGTACCCTAAGCCTAACCCTAAGCCTAACACTAACCCTAGGCTACCCTTGACTGCTTCTGCCTCCAATAGATTTCCTAAGCACTAGTGTTTTAAGCAACAGCTTAAAAAGAGAATCCTAATGTGATTTCTTTATAATGGGTGTGTTCCTTATCTTATCCTAGTGTCTAAATTCTTCTCCATGGCTGGAACCCCAAATAATATTCCTTTACGTGCTAAGGGGTATCTAGAGAGTGGGATAGGTTTACTAACTACCCTAACCCTAACGCGTACCCTAACCCTAACCCCTACCCTAACCCTAACACGTACCCTAATCCTAACCCGTACCCTAAACCGAGCCCTAACCCTAACAATAACCCTAACCCTAACCCTAACCCATACCCTACGCCGTACCCGAAACCCTCCCCGATCCCGTACCCTAAGCCGTACCCTAAGCCTAACCCTAAGCCTAACCCTAACCCTAGGTTACCCTTGACTGCTTCTGCCTCCAATAGATTTCCTAAGCACTAGTGTTTTAAGGAACAGCTTAAAAAGAGAATCCTAATGTGATTTCTTTATAATGGGTGTGTTCCTTATCTTATCCTAGTGTCTAAACTCTTCTCCATGGCTGGACCCTCAAATAATATTCCTTTACGTGCTAAGGGGTATCTAGAGAGTGGGATAGGTTTAATAACTACCCTAACCCTAACGCGTACCCTAACCCTAACCCCTACCCTAACCCTAACACGTACCCTAATCCTAACCCGTACCCTAAAGCGAGCCCTAACCCTAACACTAACGCTAACCCTAACCCTAACCCATACCCTACGCCGTACCCGCACCCCTCCCTGAACCCGTACCCTAAGCCGTACCCTAAGCCTAACCCTAAGCCTAACCCTAACCCTAGGCTACCCTTGACTGCTTCTGCCTCCAATAGATTTCCTAAGCACTAGTGTTTTAACGAACAGCTTAAAAAGAGAATCCTAAAGTGATTTCTTTATAATGGGTGTGTTCCTTATCTTATCCTAGTGTCTAAACTCTTCTCCATGGCTGGACCCCCAAATAATATTCCTTTACGTGCTAAGGGGTATCTAGAGAGTGGGATAGGTTTAATAACTACCCTAACCCTAACGCGTACCCTAACCCTAACCCCTACCCTAACCCTAACACGTACCCTAATCCTAACCCGTACCCTAAACCGAGCCCTAACCCTAACACTAACCCTAACCCTAACCCATACCCTACGCCGTACCCGAAACCCTCCCCGAACCCGTACCCTAAGCCGTACCCTAAGCCTCACCCTAAGCCTAACCTTATCCTAGGCTACCCTTGACTGCTTCTGCCTCCAATAGATTTCCTAAGCACTACTGTTTTAAGGAACAGCTTAAAAAGAGAATCCTAATGTGATTTCTTTATAATGGGTGTGTTCCTTATCTTATCCTAGTGTCTAAACTCTTCTCCATGGCTGCACCCCCAAATAATATTCCCTTACGTGCTAAGGGGTATCTAGAGAGTGGGATAGGTTTAATAACTACCCTAACCCTAACGCGTACCCTAACCCTAACCACTACCCTAACCCTAACACGTACCCTAATCCTAACCTGTACCCTAAACCGAGGCCTAACCCTAACACTAACCCTAACCCTAACCCTAACCCATACCCTACGCCGTACCCGCACCCCTCCCCGAACCCGTACCCTAAGCCATACCCTAAACCTAACCCTAAGCCTAACCCTAACCCTAGGCTACCCTTGACTGCTTCTGCCTCCAATTGATTTCCTAAGCAGTAGTGTTTTAAGGAACAGCTTAAAAAGAGAATCCTAATGTGATTTCTTTATAATGGGTGTGTTCCTTATCTTATCCTAGTGTCTAAACTCTTCTCCATGGCTGGACCCCCAAATAATATTCCTTTACGTGCTAAGGGGGAGCTAGAGAGTGGGATAGGTTTACTAACTACCCTAGCCCTAACGCGTAACCTAACCCTAACCCCTACCCTAACCCTAACACGTACCCTAATCCTAACCCGTACCCTAAACCGAGCCCTAACCCTAACACTAACCCAAACCCTAACCCTAACCCATACCCTACGCCGTACACGAACACCTCCCCGAACCCATACCCCAAGCCGTACCCTAACCCTAACCCTAAGCCTAACCCTAACCCTAGGCTACCCTTGACTGCTTCTGCCTCCAATAGATT
Organism: Balaenoptera borealis; assembly: GCF_965194805.1. Lineage (NCBI taxonomy): Eukaryota > Metazoa > Chordata > Mammalia > Artiodactyla > Balaenopteridae > Balaenoptera > Balaenoptera borealis. Next base: position 725,995 of record NW_028123925.1, read on the forward strand.
TCCTAAGCACTACTGTTTTAAGGAACAGCTTAAAAAGAGAATCCTAAAGTGATTTCTTTATAATGGGTGTGTTCCTTATCTTATCCTAGTGTCTAAACTCTTCTCCATGGCTGCACCCCCAAATAATATTCCTTTACGTGCTAAGGGGTATCTAGAGAGTGGGATAGGTTTAATAACTACCCTAACCCTAACGCGTACCCTAACCCTAACCCCTACCCTAACCCTAACACGTACCCTAATCCTAACCCGTACCCTAAACCGAGCCCTAACCCTAACACTAACCCTAACCCTAACCCTAACCCATACCCTACGCCGTACCCGAAACCCTCCCTGAACTCGTACCCTAAGCCGTACCCTAAGCCTAACCCTAAGCCTAACCCTAACCCTAGGCTACCCTTGACTGCTTCTGCCTCCAATAGATTTCCTAAGCACTAGTGTTTTAAGGAACAGCTTAAAAAGAGAATCCTAATGTGATTTCTTTATAATGGGTGTGTTCCTTATCTTATCCTAGTGTCTAAACTTTTCTCCATGGCTGGACCCTCAAATAATATTCCTTTACGTGCTAAGGGGTATCTAGAGATTGGGATAGGTTTAATAACTACCCTAACCCTAACGCGTACCCTAACCCTAACCCCTACCCTAACCCTAACACGTACCCTAATCCTAACCCGTACCCTAAACCGAGCCCTAACCCTAACACTAACCCTAACCCTAACCCTAACCCATACCCTACGCCGTACCCGCACCCCTCCCTGAACCCGTACCCTAAGCCGTACCCTAAGACTAACCCTAAGCCTAACACTAACCCTAGGCTACCCTTGACTGCTTCTGCCTCCAATAGATTTCCTAAGCACTAGTGTTTTAACGAACAGCTTAAAAAGAGAATCCTAAAGTGATTTCTTTATAATGGGTGTGTTCCTTATCTTATCCTAGTGTCTAAACTCTTCTCCATGGCTGGACCCCCAAATAATATTCCTTTACGTGCTAAGGGGTATCTAGAGAGTGGGATAGGTTTAATAACTACCCTAACCCTAACGCGTACCCTAACCCTAACCCCTACCCTAACCCTAACACGTACCCTAATCCTAACCCGTACCCTAAACCGAGCCCTAACCCTAACACTAACCCTAACCCTAACCCTAACCCATACCCTACGCCGTACCCGCACCCCTCCCCGAACCCGTACCCTAAGCCGAACCCTAAGCCTAACCCTAAGCCTAACCCTAACCCTAGGCTACCCTTGACTGCTTCTGCCTCCAATAGATTTCCTAAGCACTACTGTTTTAAGGAACAGCTTAAAAAGAGAATCCTAATGTGATTTCTTTATAATGGGTGTGTTCCTTATCTTATCCTAGTGTCTAAACTCTTCTCCATGGCTGCACCCCCAAATAATATTCCCTTACGTGCTAAGGGGTATCTAGAGAGTGGGATAGGTTTAATAACTACCCTAACCCTAACGCGTACCCTAACCCTAACCCCTACCCTAACCCTAACACGTACCCTAATCCTAACCTGTACCCTAAACCGAGCCCTAACGCTAACACTAACCCTAACCCTAACCCTAACCCATACCCTACGCCGTACCCGCACCCCTCCCCGAACTCGTACCCTAAGCCATACCCTAAACCTAACCCTAAGCCTAACCCTAACCCTAGGCTACCCTTGACTGCTTCTGCCTCCAATTGATTTCCTAAGCAGTAGTGTTTTAAGGAACAGCTTAAAAAGAGAATCCTAAAGTGATTTCTTTATAATGGGTGTGTTCCTTATCTTATCCTAGTGTCTAAACTCTTCTCCATGGCTGGACCCCCAAATAATATTCCTTTACGTGCTAAGGGGGAGCTAGAGAGTGGGATAGGTTTACTAACTACCCTAGCCCTAACGCGTAACCTAACCCTAACCCCTACCCTAACCCTAACACGTACCCTAATCCTAACCCGTACCCTAAACCGAGCCCTAACCCTAACACTAACCCAAACCCTAACCCTAACCCATACCCTACGCCGTACACGAACACCTCCCCGAACCCATACCCCAAGCCGTACCCTAAACCTAACCCTAAGCCTAACCCTAACACTAGGCTACCCTTGACTGCTTCTGCCTCCAATAGATTTCCTAAGCACTAGTGTTTTAAGGAACAGCTTAAAAAGAGAATCCTAATGTGATTTCTTTATAATGGGTGTGTTCCTTATCTTATCCTAGTGTCTAAACTCTTCTCCATGGCTGCACCCCCAAATAATATTGCCTTACGTGCTAAGGGGTATCTAGAGAGTGGGATAGGTTTAATAACTACCCTAACCCTAATGCGTACTCTAACCCTAACCCCTACCCTAACACTAACACGTACCCTAATCCTAACCCGTACCCTAAACCGAGCCCTAACCCTAACACTAACACTAACCCTAACCCTAACCCATACCCTACGCCGTACCTGAACCCCTCCCCAAACTCGTACCCTAAGCCGTACCCTAAGCCTAACCCTAAGCCTAACACTAACCCTAGGCTACCCTTGACTGCTTCTGCCTCCAATAGATTTCCTAAGCACTAGTGTTTTAAGGAACAGCTTAAAAAGAGAATCCTAATGTGATTTCTTTATAATGGGTGTGTTCCTTATCTTATCCTAGTGTCTAAATTCTTCTCCATTGCTGGAACCCCAAATAATATTCCTTTACGTGCTAAGGGGTATCTAGAGAGTGGGATAGGTTTACTAACTACCCTAACCCTAACGCGTACCCTAACCCTAACCCCAACCCTAAACCTAACACGTACCCTAATCCTAACCGTACCCTAAACCGAGCCCTAACCCTAACACTAACCCTAACCCTAACCCTAACCCATACCCTACGCCGTACCCGAAACCCTCCCCGAACCCGTACCCTAAGCCGTACTCTAAGCCTAACCCTAAGCCTAACCCTAACCCTACGCTACCCTTGACTGCTTCTGCCTCCAATAGATTTCCTAAGCACTAGTGTTTTAAGGAACAGCTTAAAAAGAGAATCCTAATGTGATTTCTTTATAATGGGTGTGTTCCTTATCTTATCCTAGTGTCTAAACTCTTCTCCATGGCTGGACCCTCAAATAATATTCCTTTACGTGCTAAGGGGTATCTAGTGAGTGGGATAGGTTTACTAACTACCCTAACCCTAACGCGTACCCTAACCCTAACCCCTACCCTAACCCTAACACGTACCCTAATCCTAACCCGTACCCTAAACCGAGCCCTAACCCTAACAATAACCCTAACCCTAACCCTAACCCATACCCTACGCCGTACCCGAAACCCTCCCCGATCCCGTACCCTAAGCCGTACCCTAAGCCTAACCCTAAGCCTAACCCTAACCCTAGGTTACCCTTGACTGCTTCTGCCTCCAATAGATTTCCTAAGCACTAGTGTTTTAAGGAACAGCTTAAAAAGAGAATCCTAATGTGATTTCTTTATAATGGGTGTGTTCCTTATCTTATCCTAGTGTCTAAACTCTTCTCCATGGCTGGACCCTCAAATAATATTCCTTTACGTGCTAAGGGGTATCTAGAGAGTGGGATAGGTTTAATAACTACCCTAACCCTAACGCGTACCCTAACCCTAACCCCTACCCTAACCCTAACACGTACCCTAATCCTAACCCGTACCCTAAACCGAGCCCTAACCCTAACACTAACCCTAACCCTAACCCTAACCCATACCCTACGCCGTACCCGCACCCCTCCCTGAACCCGTACCCTAAGCCGTACCCTAAGCCTAACCCTAAGCCTAACCCTAACCCTAGGCTACCCTTGACTGCTTCTGCCTCCAATAGCTTTCCTAAGCACTAGTGTTTTAACGAACAGCTTAAAAAGAGAATCCTAAAGTGATTTCTTTATAATGGGTGTGTTCCTTATCTTATCCTAGTGTCTAAACTCTTCTCCATGGCTGGACCCCCAAATAATATTCCTTTACGTGCTAAGGGGTATCTAGAGAGTGGGATAGGTTTAATAACTACCCTAACCCTAACGCGTACCCTAACCCTAACCCCTACCCTAACCCTAACACGTACCCTAATCCTAACCCGTACCCTAAACCGAGCCCTAACCCTAACACTAACCCTAACCCTAACCCATACCCTACGCCGTACCCGAAACCCTCCCCGAACCCGTACCCTAAGCCGTACCCTAAGCCTCACCCTAAGCCTAACCTTATCCTAGGCTACCCTTGACTGCTTCTGCCTCCAATAGATTTCCTAAGCACTAGTGTTTTAAGGAACAGCTTAAAAAGAGAATCCTAATGTGATTTCTTTATAATGGGTGTGTTCCTTATCTTATCCTAGTGTCTAAACTCTTCTCCATGGCTGGACCCCCAAATAATATTCCTTTACGTGCTAAGAGGTATCTAGAGAGTGGGATAGGTTTAATAACTACCCTAACCCTAACGCGTACCCTAACCCTAATCCCTACCCTAACCCTAACACGTACCCTAATACTAACCTGTACCCTAAACCGAGCCCTAACCCTAACACTAACCCTAACCCTAACCCATACCCTACGCCGTACCCGCACCCCTCCCCGAACCCGTACCCTAAGCCGTACCCTAAGCCTAACCCTAAGCCTAACCCTAACCCTAGGCTACCCTTGACTGCTTCTGCCTCCAATAGATTTCCTAAGCACTAGTGTTTTAAGGAACAGCTTAAAAAGAGAATCCTAATGTGATTTCTTTATAATGGGTGTGTTCCTTATCTTATCCTAGTGTCTAAACTCTTCTCCATGGCTGGACCCCCAAATAATATTCCTTTACGTGCTAAGGGGTATCTAGAGAGTGGGATAGGTTTAATAACTACCCTAACCCTAACACATACCCTAACCCTAACCCCTACCCTAACCCTAACACGTACCCTAATCCTAACCCGTACCCTAAACCGAGCCCTAACCCTAACACTAACCCTAACCCTAACCCTAACCCATACCCTACGCCGTACCCGAACCCCTCCCCGAACCCATTCCCCAAGCCGTACCCTAAACCTAACCCTAAGCCTAACCCTAACCCTAGGCTACCCTTGACTGCTTCTGCCTCCAATAGATTTCCTAAGCACTAGTGTTTTAAGGAACAGCTTAAAAAGAGAATCCTAATGTGATTTCTTTATAATGGGTGTGTTCCTTATCTTATCCTAGTGTCTAAACTCTTCTCCATGGCTGCACCCCCAAATAATATTCCCTTACGTGCTAAGGGGTATCTAGAGAGTGGGATAGGTTTAATAACTACCCTAACCCTAACGCGTACCCTAACCCTAACCCCTACCCTAACCCTAACACGTACCCTAATCCTAACCTGTACCCTAAACCGAGGCCTAACCCTAACACTAACCCTAACCCTAACCCTAACCCATACCCTACGCCGTACCCGCACCCCTCCCCGAACCCGTACCCTAAGCCATACCCTAAACCTAACCCTAAGCCTAACCCTAACCCTAGGCTACCCTTGACTGCTTCTGCCTCCAATTGATTTCCTAAGCAGTAGTGTTTTAAGGAACAGCTTAAAAAGAGAATCCTAATGTGATTTCTTTATAATGGGTGTGTTCCTTATCTTATCCTAGTGTCTAAACTCTTCTCCATGGCTGGACCCCCAAATAATATTCCTTTACGTGCTAAGGGGGAGCTAGAGAGTGGGATAGGTTTACTAACTACCCTAGCCCTAACGCGTAACCTAACCCTAACCCCTACCCTAACCCTAACACGTACCCTAATCCTAACCCGTACCCTAAACCGAGCCCTAACCCTAACACTAACCCAAACCCTAACCCTAACCCATACCCTACGCCGTACACGAACACCTCCCCGAACCCATACCCCAAGCCGTACCCTAACCCTAACCCTAAGCCTAACCCTAACCCTAGGCTACCCTTGACTGCTTCTGCCTCCAATAGATTTCCTAAGCACTACTGTTTTAAGGAACAGCTTAAAAAGAGAATCCTAAAGTGATTTCTTTATAATGGGTGTGTTCCTTATCTTATCCTAGTGTCTAAACTCTTCTCCATGGCTGCACCCCCAAATAATATTCCTTTACGTGCTAAGGGGTATCTAGAGAGTGGGAGAGGTTTACTAACTACCCTAGCCCTAACGCGTAACCTAACCCTAACCCCTACCCTAACCCTAACACGTACCCTAATCCTAACCCGTACCCTAAACCGAGCCCTAACCCTAACACTAACCCAAACCCTAACCCTAACCCATACCCTACGCCGTACCCGCACCCCTCCCCGAACCCGTACCCTAAGCCGAACCCTAAGCCTAACCCTAAGCCTAACCCTAACCCTAGGCTACCCTTGACTGCTTCTGCCTCCAATAGATTTCCTAAGCACTACTGTTTTAAGGAACAGCTTAAAAAGAGAATCCTAATGTGATTTCTTTATAATGGGTGTGTTCCTTATCTTATCCTAGTGTCTAAACTCTTCTCCATGGCTGCACCCCCAAATAATATTCCCTTACGTGCTAAGGGGTATCTAGAGAGTGGGATAGGTTTAATAACTACCCTAACCCTAACGCGTACCCTAACCCTAACCCCTACCCTAACCCTAACACGTACCCTAATCCTAACCTGTACCCTAAACCGAGCCCTAACCCTAACACTAACCCTAACCCTAACCCTAACCCATACCCTACGCCGTACCCGCACCCCTCCCCGAACTCGTACCCTAAACCATACCCTAAACCTAACCCTAAGCCTAACCCTAACCCTAGGCTACCCTTGACTGCTTCTGCCTCCAATTGATTTCCTAAGCAGTAGTGTTTTAAGGAACAGCTTAAAAAGAGAATCCTAAAGTGATTTCTTTATAATGGGTGTGTTCCTTATCTTATCCTAGTGTCTAAACTCTTCTCCATGGCTGGACCCCCAAATAATATTCCTTTACGTGCTAAGGGGGAGCTAGAGAGTGGGATAGGTTTACTAACTACCCTAGCCCTAACGCGTAACCTAACCCTAACCCCTACCCTAACCCTAACACGTACCCTAATCCTAACCCGTACCGTAAACCGAGCCCTAACCCTAACACTAACCCAAACCCTAACCCTAACCCATACCCTACGCCGTACACGAACACCTCCCCGAACCCATACCCCAAGCCGTATCCTAAACCTAACCCTAAGCCTAACCCTAACCCTAGGCTACCCTTGACTGCTTCTGCCTCCAATAGATTTCCTAAGCACTAGTGTTTTAAGGAACAGCTTAAAAAGAGAATCCTAATGTGATTTCTTTATAATGGGTGTGTTCCTTATCTTATCCTAGTGTCTAAACTCTTCTCCATGGCTGCACCCCCAAATAATATTGCCTTACGTGCTAAGGGGTATCTAGAGAGTGGGATAGGTTTAATAACTACCCTAACCCTAATGCGTACTCTAACCCTAACCCCTAAACTAACACTAACACGTACCCTAATCCTAACCCGTACCCTAAACCGAGCCCTAACCCTAACACTAACCCTAACCCTAACCCTAACCCATACCCTACGCTGTACCCGAACCCCTCCCCGAACCCATTCCCCAAGCCGTACCCTAAACCTAACCCTAAGCCTAACCCTAACCCTAGGCTACCCTTGACTGCTTCTGCCTCCAATGGATTTCCTAAGCACTAGTGTTTTAAGGAACAGCTTAAAAAGAGAATCCTAATGTGATTTCTTTATAATGGGTGTGTTCCTTATCTTATCCTAGTGTCTAAACTCTTCTCCATGGCTGCACCCCCAAATAATATTGCCTTACGTGCTAAGGGGTATCTAGAGAGTGGGATAGGTTTAATAACTACCCTAAACCTAATGCGTACTCTAACCCTAACCCCTACCCTAACACTAACACGTACCCTAATCCTAACCCGTACCCTAAACCGAGCCCTAACCCTAACACTAACACTAACCCTAACCCTAACCCATACCCTACGCCGTACCTGAACCCCTCCCCAAACCCGTACCCTAAGCCGTACCCTAAGCCTAACCCTAAGCCTAACACTAACCCTAGGCTACCCTTGACTGCTTCTGCCTCCAATAGATTTCCTAAGCACTAGTGTTTTAAGCAACAGCTTAAAAAGAGAATCCTAATGTGATTTCTTTATAATGGGTGTGTTCCTTATCTTATCCTAGTGTCTAAATTCTTCTCCATGGCTGGAACCCCAAATAATATTCCTTTACGTGCTAAGGGGTATCTAGAGAGTGGGATAGGTTTACTAACTACCCTAACCCTAACGCGTACCCTAACCCTAACCCCTACCCTAAACCTAACACGTACCCTAATCCTAACCGTACCCTAAACCGAGCCCTAACCCTAACACTAACCCTAACCCTAACCCTAACCCATACCCTACGCCGTACCCGAAACCCTCCCCGAACCCGTACCCTAAGCCGTACCCTAAGCCTAACCCTAAGCCTAACCCTAACCCTAGGCTACCCTTGACTGCTTCTGCCTCCAATAGATTTCCTAAGCACTAGTGTTTTAAGGAACAGCTTAAAAAGAGAATCCTAATGTGATTTCTTTATAATGGGTGTGTTCCTTATCTTATCCTAGTGTCTAAACTCTTCTCCATGGCTGGACCCCCAAATAATATTCCTTTACGTGCTAAGGGGTATCTAGAGAGTGGGATAGGTTTAATAACTACCCTAACCCTAACGCGTACCCTAACCCTAACCCCTACCCTAACCCTAACACGTACCCTAATCCTAACCCGTACCCTAAACCGAGCCCTAACCCTAACAATAACCCTAACCCTAACCCTAACCCATACCCTACGCCGTACCCGAAACCCTCCCCGAACCCGTACCCTAAGCCGTACCCTAAGCCTAACCCTAAGCCTAACCCTAACCCTAGGCTACCCTTGACTGCTTCTGCCTCCAATAGATTTCCTAAGCACTAGTGTTTTAAGGAACAGCTTAAAAAGAGAATCCTAATGTGATTTCTTTATAATGGGTGTGTTCCTTATCTTATCCTAGTGTCTAAACTCTTCTCCATGGCTGGACCCTCAAATAATATTCCTTTACGTGCTAAGGGGTATCTAGAGAGTGGGATAGGTTTAATAACTACCCTAACCCTAACGCGTACCCTAACCCTAACCCCTACCCTAACCCTAACACGTACCCTAATACTAACCTGTACCCTAAACCGAGCCCTAACCCTAACACTAACCCTAACCCTAACCCATACCCTACGCCGTACCCGCACCCCTCCCCGAACCCGTACCCTAAGCCGTACCCTAAGCCTAACCCTAAGCCTAACCCTAACCCTAGGCTACCCTTGACTGCTTCTGCCTCCTATAGATTTCCTAAGCACTAGTGTTTTAAGGAACAGCTTAAAAATAGAATCCTAATGTGATTTCTTTATAATGGGTGTGTTCCTTATCTTATCCTAGTGTCTAAATTCTTCTCCATGGCTGGAACCCCAAATAATATTCCTTTACGTGCTAAGGGGTATCTAGAGAGTGGGATAGGTTTACTAACTACCCTAACCCTAACGCGTACCCTAACCCTAACCCCTACCCTAAACCTAACACGTACCCTAATCCTAACCGTACCCTAAACCGAGCCCTAACCCTAACACTAACCCTAACCCTAACCCTAACCCATACCCTACGCCGTACCCGCACCCCTCCCCGAACCCGTAACCTAAGCCGTACCCTAAGCCTAACCCTAAGCCTAACCCTAACCCTAGGCTACCCTTGACTGCTTCTGCCTCCAATAGATTTCCTAAGCACTAGTGTTTTAAGCAACAGCTTAAAAAGAGAATCCTAAAGTGATTTCTTTATAATGGGTGTGTTCCTTATCTTATCCTAGTGTCTAAACTCTTCTCCATGGCTGGACCCCCAAATAATATTCCTTTACGTGCTAAGGGGTATCTAGAGAGTGGGATAGGTTTAATAACTACCCTAAACCTAACGTGTACCCTAACCCTAACCCCTACCCTAACCCTAACACGTACCCTAATCCTAACCCGTACCCTAAACCGAGCCCTAACCCTAACACTAACCCTAACCCTAACCCTAACCCATACCCTACGCCGTACCCGAAACCCTCCCCGAACTCGTACCCTAAGCCGTACCCTAAGCCTAACCCTAAGCCTAACCCTAACCCTAGGCTACCCTTGACTGCTTCTGCCTCCAATAGATTTCCTAAGCACTAGTGTTTTAAGGAACAGCTTAAAAAGAGAATCCTAAAGTGATTTCTTTATAATGGGTGTGTTCCTTATCTTATCCTAGTGTCTAAACTCTTCTCCATGGCTGGACCCCCAAATAATATTCCTTTACGTGCTAAGGGGTATCTAGAGAGTGGGATAGGTTTAATAACTACCCTAACCCTAACGCGTACCCTAACCCTAACCCCTACCCTAACCCTAACACGTACCCTAATCCTAACCCGTACCCTAAACCGAGCCCTAACCCTAACACTAACCCTAACCCTAACCCATACCCTACGCCGTACCCGAAACCCTCCCCGAACCCGTACCCAAAGCCGTACCCTAAGCCTCACCCTAAGCCTAACCTTATCCTAGGCTACCCTTGACTGCTTCTGCCTCCAATAGATTTCCTAAGCACTAGTGTTTTAAGGAACAGCTTAAAAAGAGAATCCTAATGTGATTTCTTTATAATGGGTGTGTTCCTTATCTTATCCTAGTGTCTAAACTCTTCTCCATGGCTGGACCCTCAAATAATATTCCTTTACGTGCTAAGGGGTATCTAGAGAGTGGGATAGGTTTAATAACTACCCTAACCCTAACGCGTACCCTAACCCTAACCCCTACCCTAAACCTAACACGTACCCTAATCCTAACCCGTACCCTAAACCGAGCCCTAACCCTAACACTAACCCTAACACTAACCCTAACCCATACCCTACGCCGTACCCGCACCCCTCCCCGAACCCGTACCCTAAGCCGTACCCTAAGCCTAACCCTAAGCCTAACCCTAACCCTAGGCTACCCTTGACTGCTTCTGCCTCCAATAGATTTCCTAAGCACTACTGTTTTAAGGAACAGCTTAAAAAGAGAATCCTAATGTGATTTCTTTATAATGGGTGTGTTCCTTATCTTATCCTAGTGTCTAAACTCTTCTCCATGGCTGCACCCCCAAATAATATTCCCTTACGTGCTAAGGGGTATCTAGAGAGTGGGATAGGTTTAATAACTACCCTAACCCTAACGCGTACCCTAACCCTAACCCCTACCCTAACCCTAACACGTACCCTAATCCTAACCTGTACCCTAAACCGAGCCCTAACCCTAACACTAACCCTAACCCTAACCCTAACCCATACCCTACGCCGTACCCGCACCCCTCCCCGAACCCGTACCCTAAGCCATACCCTAAACCTAACCCTAAGCCTAACCCTAACCCTAGGCTACCCTTGACTGCTTCTGCCTCCAATTGATTTCCTAAGCAGTAGTGTTTTAAGGAACAGCTTAAAAAGAGAATCCTAAAGTGATTTCTTTATAATGGGTGTGTTCCTTATCTTATCCTAGTGTCTAAACTCTTCTCCATGGCTGGACCCCCAAATAATATTCCTTTACGTGCTAAGGGGGAGCTAGAGAGTGGGATAGGTTTACTAACTACCCTAGCCCTAACGCGTAACCTAACCCTAACCCCTACCCTAACCCTAACACGTACCCTAATCCTAACCCGTACCCTAAACCGAGCCCTAACCCTAACACTAACCCAAACCCTAACCCTAACCCATACCCTATGCCGTACACGAACACCTCCCCGAACCCATACCCCAAGCCGTACCCTAAACCTAACCCTAAGCCTAACCCTAACCCTAGGCTACCCTTGACTGCTTCTGCCTCCAATAGATTTCCTAAGCACTACTGTTTTAAGGAACAGCTTAAAAAGAGAATCCTAATGTGATTTCTTTATAATGGGTGTGTTCCTTATCTTATCCTAGTGTCTAAACTCTTCTCCATGGCTGCACCCCCAAATAATATTGCCTTACGTGCTAAGGGGTATCTAGAGAGTGGGATAGGTTTAATAACTACCCTAACCCTAATGCGTACTCTAACCCTAACCCCTACCCTAACACTAACACGTACCCTAATCCTAACCCGTACCCTAAACCGAGCCCTAACCCTAACACTAACACTAACCCTAACCCTAACCCATACCCTACGCCGTACCTGAACCCCTCCCCAAACCCGTACCCTAAGCCGTACCCTAAGCCTAACCCTAAGCCTAACACTAACCCTAGGCTACCCTTGACTGCTTCTGCCTCCAATAGATTTCCTAAGCACTACTGTTTTAAGGAACAGCTTAAAAAGAGAATCCTAATGTGATTTCTTTATAATGGGTGTGTTCCTTATCTTATCCTAGTGTCTAAACTCTTCTCCATGGCTGCACCCCCAAATAATATTCCCTTACGTGCTAAGGGGTATCTAGAGAGTGGGATAGGTTTAATAACTACCCTAACCCTAACGCGTACCCTAACCCTAACCCCTACCCTAACCCTAACACGTACCCTAATCCTAACCTGTACCCTAAACCGAGCCCTAACCCTAACACTAACCCTAACCCTAACCCTAACCCATACCCTACGCCGTACCCGCACCCCTCCCCGAACCCGTACCCTAAGCCATACCCTAAACCTAACCCTAAGCCTAACCCTAACCCTAGGCTACCCTTGACTGCTTCTGCCTCCAATTGATTTCCTAAGCAGTAGTGTTTTAAGGAACAGCTTAAAAAGAGAATCCTAAAGTGATTTCTTTATAATGGGTGTGTTCCTTATCTTATCCTAGTGTCTAAACTCTTCTCCATGGCTGGACCCCCAAATAATATTCCTTTACGTGCTAAGGGGGAGCTAGAGAGTGGGATAGGTTTACTAACTACCCTAGCCCTAACGCGTAACCTAACCCTAACCCCTACCCTAACCCTAACACGTACCCTAATCCTAACCCGTACCCTAAACCGAGCCCTAACCCTAACACTAACCCAAACCCTAACCCTAACCCATACCCTATGCCGTACACGAACACCTCCCCGAACCCATACCCCAAGCCGTACCCTAAACCTAACCCTAAGCCTAACCCTAACCCTAGGCTACCCTTGACTGCTTCTGCCTCCAATAGATTTCCTAAGCACTAGTGTTTTAAGGAACAGCTTAAAAAGAGAATCCTAATGTGATTTCTTTATAATGGGTGTGTTCCTTATCTTATCCTAGTGTCTAAACTCTTCTCCATGGCTGCACCCCCAAATAATATTGCCTTACGTGCTAAGGGGTATCTAGAGAGTGGGATAGGTTTAATAACTACCCTAACCCTAATGCGTACTCTAACCCTAACCCCTACCCTAACACTAACACGTACCCTAATCCTAACCCGTACCCTAAACCGAGCCCTAACCCTAACACTAACACTAACCCTAACCCTAACCCATACCCTACGCCGTACCTGAACCCCTCCCCAAACCCGTACCCTAAGCCGTACCCTAAGCCTAACCCTAAGCCTAACACTAACCCTAGGCTACCCTTGAGTGCTTCTGCCTCCAATAGATTTCCTAAGCACTACTGTTTTAAGGAACAGCTTAAAAAGAGAATCCTAATGTGATTTCTTTATAATGGGTGTGTTCCTTAGTTATCCTAGTGTCTAAACTCTTCTCCATGGCTGCACCCCCAAATAATATTCCCTTACGTGCTAAGGGGTATCTAGAGAGTGGGATAGGTTTAATAACTACCCTAACCCTAACGCGTACCCTAAGCCTAACCCCTACCCTAACCCTAACACGTACCCTAATCCTAACCTGTACCCTAAACCGAGCCCTAACCCTAACACTAACCCTAACCCTAACCCTAACCCATACCCTACGCCGTACCCGCACCCCTCCCCGAACCCGTACCCTAAGCCATACCCTAAACATAACCCTAAGCCTAACCCTAACCCTAGGCTACCCTTGACTGCTTCTGCCTCCAATTGATTTCCTAAGCAGTAGTGTTTTAAGGAACAGCTTAAAAAGAGAATCCTAAAGTGATTTCTTGATATTGGGTGTGTTCCTTATCTTATCCTAGTGTCTAAACTCTTCTCCATGGCTGGACCCCCAAATAATATTGCTTTACGTGCTAAGGGGGAGCTAGAGAGTGGGATAGGTTTACTAACTACCCTAGCCCTAACGCGTAACCTAACCCTAACCCCTACCCTAACACTAACACGTACCCTAATCCTAACCCGTACCCTAAACCGAGCCCTAACCCTAACACTAACCCTAACCCTAACCCTAACCCATACCCTACGCCGTACACGAACACCTCCCCGAACCCATACCCCAAGCCGTATCCTAAACCTAACCCTAAGCCTAACCCTAACCCTAGGCTACCCTTGACTGCTTCTGCCTCCAATAGATTTCCTAAGCACTAGTGTTTTAAGGAACAGCTTAAAAAGAGAATCCTAATGTGATTTCTTTATAATGGGTGTGTTCCTTATCTTATCCTAGTGTCTAAACTCTTCTCCATGGCTGCACCCCCAAATAATATTGCCTTACGTGCTAAGGGGTATCTAGAGAGTGGGATAGGTTTAATAACTACCCTAACCCTAATGCGTACTCTAACCCTAACCCCTAAACTAACACTAACACGTACCCTAATCCTAACCCGTACCCTAAACCGAGCCCTAACCCTAACACTAACCCTAACCCTAACCCTAACCCATACCCTACGCCGTACCCGAACCCCTCCCCGAACCCATTCCCCAAGCCGTACCCTAAACCTAACCCTAAGCCTAACCCTAACCCTAGGCTACCCTTGACTGCTTCTGCCTCCAATGGATTTCCTAAGCACTAGTGTTTTAAGGAACAGCTTAAAAAGAGAATCCTAATGTGATTTCTTTATAATGGGTGTGTTCCTTATCTTATCCTAGTGTCTAAACTCTTCTCCATGGCTGCACCCCCAAATAATATTGCCTTACGTGCTAAGGGGTATCTAGAGAGTGGGATAGGTTTAATAACTACCCTAAACCTAATGCGTACTCTAACCCTAACCCCTACCCTAACACTAACACGTACCCTAATCCTAACCCGTACCCTAAACCGAGCCCTAACCCTAACACTAACACTAACCCTAACCCTAACCCATACCCTACGCCGTACCTGAACCCCTCCCCAAACCCGTACCCTAAGCCGTACCCTAAGCCTAACACTAACCCTAGGCTACCCTTGACTGCTTCTGCCTCCAATAGATTTCCTAAGCACTAGTGTTTTAAGCAACAGCTTAAAAAGAGAATCCTAATGTGATTTCTTTATAATGGGTGTGTTCCTTATCTTATCCTAGTGTCTAAATTCTTCTCCATGGCTGGAACCCCAAATAATATTCCTTTACGTGCTAAGGGGTATCTAGAGAGTGGGATAGGTTTACTAACTACCCTAACCCTAACGCGTACCCTAACCCTAACCCCTACCCTAAACCTAACACGTACCCTAATCCTAACCGTACCCTAAACCGAGCCCTAACCCTAACACTAACCCTAACCCTAACCCTAACCCATACCCTACGCCGTACCCGAAACCCTCCCCGAACCCGTACCCTAAGCCGTACCCTAAGCCTAACCCTAAGCCTAACCCTAACCCTAGGCTACCCTTGACTGCTTCTGCCTCCAATAGATTTCCTAAGCACTAGTGTTTTAAGGAACAGCTTAAAAAGAGAATCCTAATGTGATTTCTTTATAATGGGTGTGTTCCTTATCTTATCCTAGTGTCTAAACTCTTCTCCATGGCTGGACCCCCAAATAATATTCCTTTACGTGCTAAGGGGTATCTAGAGAGTGGGATAGGTTTAATAACTACCCTAACCCTAACGCGTACCCTAACCCTAACCCCTACCCTAACCCTAACACGTACCCTAATCCTAACCCGTACCCTAAACCGAGCCCTAACCCTAACAATAACCCTAACCCTAACCCTAACCCATACCCTACGCCGTACCCGAAACCCTCCCCGAACCCGTACCCTAAGCCGTACCCTAAGCCTAACCCTAAGCCTAACCCTAACCCTAGGCTACCCTTGACTGCTTCTGCCTCCAATAGATTTCCTAAGCACTAGTGTTTTAAGGAACAGCTTAAAAAGAGAATCCTAATGTGATTTCTTTATAATGGGTGTGTTCCTTATCTTATCCTAGTGTCTAAACTCTTCTCCATGGCTGGACCCTCAAATAATATTCCTTTACGTGCTAAGGGGTATCTAGAGAGTGGGATAGGTTTAATAACTACCCTAACCCTAACGCGTACCCTAACCCTAACCCCTACCCTAACCCTAACACGTACCCTAATACTAACCTGTACCCTAAACCGAGCCCTAACCCTAACACTAACCCTAACCCTAACCCATACCCTACGCCGTACCCGCACCCCTCCCCGAACCCGTACCCTAAGCCGTACCCTAAGCCTAACCCTAAGCCTAACCCTAACCCTAAACTACCCTTGACTGCTTCTGCCTCCAATAGATTTCCTAAGCACTAGTGTTTTAAGGAACAGCTTAAAAATAGAATCCTAATGTGATTTCTTTATAATGGGTGTGTTCCTTATCTTATCCTAGTGTCTAAACTCTTCTCCATGGCTGGACCCCCAAATAATATTCCTTTACGTGCTAAGGGGTATCTAGAGAGTGGGATAGGTTTAATAACTACCCTAACCCTAACGCATACCCTAACCCTAACCCCTACCCTAACCCTAACACGTACCCTAATCCTAACCCGTACCCTAAACCGAGCCCTAACCCTAACACTAACCCTAACCCTAACCCTAACCCATACCCTACGCCGTACCCGATCCCCTCCCCGAACCCATTCCCCAAGCCGTACCCTAAACCTAACCCTAAGCCTAACCCTAACCCTAGGCTACCCTTGACTGCTTCTGCCTCCAATAGATTTCCTAAGCACTAGTGTTTTAAGGAACAGCTTAAAAAGAGAATCCTAATGTGATTTCTTTATAATGGGTGTGTTCCTTATCTTATCCTAGTGTCTAAACTCTTCTCCATGGCTGCACCCCCAAATAATATTGCCTTACGTGCTAAGGGGTATCTAGAGAGTGGGATAGGTTTAATAACTACCCTAACCCTAATGCGTACTCTAACCCTAACCCCTAACCTAACACTAACACGTACCCTAATCCTAACCCGTACCCTAAACCGAGCCCTAACCCTAACACTAACACTAACCCTAACCCTAACCCATACCCTACGCCGTACCTGAACCCCTCCCCAAACCCGTACCGTAAGCCGTACCCTAAGCCTAACCCTAAGCCTAACACTAACCCTAGGCTACCCTTGACTGCTTCTGCCTCCAATAGATTTCCTAAGCACTAGTGTTTTAAGCAACAGCTTAAAAAGAGAATCCTAATGTGATTTCTTTATAATGGGTGTGTTCCTTATCTTATCCTAGTGTCTAAATTCTTCTCCATGGCTGGAACCCCAAATAATATTCCTTTACGTGCTAAGGGGTATCTAGAGAGTGGGATAGGTTTACTAACTACCCTAACCCTAACGCGTACCCTAACCCTAACCCCTACCCTAAACCTAACACGTACCCTAATCCTAACCGTACCCTAAACCGAGCCCTAACCCTAACACTAACCCTAACCCTAACCCTAACCCATACCCTACGCCGTACCCGCACCCCTCCCCGAACCCGTAACCTAAGCCGTACCCTAAGCCTAACCCTAAGCCTAACCCTAACCCTAGGCTACCCTTGACTGCTTCTGCCTCCAATAGATTTCCTAAGCACTAGTGTTTTAAGCAACAGCTTAAAAAGAGAATCCTAAAGTGATTTCTTTATAATGGGTGTGTTCCTTATCTTATCCTAGTGTCTAAACTCTTCTCCATGGCTGGACCCCCAAATAATATTCCTTTACGTGCTAAGGGGTATCTAGAGAGTGGGATAGGTTTAATAACTACCCTAAACCTAACGCGTACCCTAACCCTAACCCCTACCCTAACCCTAACACGTACCCTAATCCTAACCCGTACCCTAAACCGAGCCCTAACCCTAACACTAACCCTAACCCTAACCCTAACCCATACCCTACGCCGTACCCGAAACCCTCCCCGAACTCGTACCCTAAGCCGTACCCTAAGCCTAACCCTAAGCCTAACCCTAACCCTAGGCTACCCTTGACTGCTTCTGCCTCCAATAGATTTCCTAAGCACTAGTGTTTTAAGGAACAGCTTAAAAAGAGAATCCTAATGTGATTTCTTTATAATGGGTGTGTTCCTTATCTTATCCTAGTGTCTAAACTCTTCTCCATGGCTGGACCCTCAAATAATACTCCTTTACGTGCTAAGGGGTATCTAGAGATTGGGATAGGTTTAATAACTACCCTAACCCTAACGCGTACCCTAACCCTAACCCCTACCCTAACCCTAACACGTACCCTAATCCTAACCCGTACCCTAAACCGAGCCCTAACCCTAACACTAACCCTAACCCTAACCCTAACCCATACCCTACGCCGTACCCGCACCCCTCCCTGAACCCGTACCCTAAGCCGTACCCTAAGACTAACCCTAAGCCTAACACTAACCCTAGGCTACCCTTGACTGCTTCTGCCTCCAATAGATTTCCTAAGCACTAGTGTTTTAACGAACAGCTTAAAAAGAGAATCCTAAAGTGATTTCTTTATAATGGGTGTGTTCCTTATCTTATCCTAGTGTCTAAACTCTTCTCCATGGCTGGACCCCCAAATAATATTCCTTTACGTGCTAAGGGGTATCTAGAGAGTGGGATAGGTTTAATAACTACCCTAACCCTAACGCGTACCCTAACCCTAACCCCTACCCTAACCCTAACACGTACCCTAATCCTAACCCGTACCCTAAACCGAGCCCTAACCCTAACACTAACCCTAACCCTAACCCATACCCTACGCCGTACCCGAAACCCTCCCCGAACCCGTACCCAAAGCCGTACCCTAAGCCTCACACTAAGCCTAACCTTATCCTAGGCTACCCTTGACTGCTTCTGCCTCCAATAGATTTCCTAAGCACTAGTGTTTTAAGGAACAGCTTAAAAAGAGAATCCTAATGTGATTTCTTTATAATGGGTGTGTTCCTTATCTTATCCTAGTGTCTAAACTCTTCTCCATGGCTGGACCCTCAAATAATATTCCTTTACGTGCTAAGGGGTATCTAGAGAGTGGGATAGGTTTAATAACTACCCTAACCCTAACGCGTACCCTAACCCTAACCCCTACCCTAAACCTAACACGTACCCTAATCCTAACCCGTACCCTAAACCGAGCCCTAACCCTAACACTAACCCTAACACTAACCCTAACCCATACCCTACGCCGTACCCGCACCCCTCCCCGAACCCGTACCCTAAGCCGTACCCGAAGCCTAACCCTAAGCCTAACCCTAACCCTAGGCTACCCTTGACTGCTTCTGCCTCCAATAGATTTCCTAAGCACTACTGTTTTAAGGAACAGCTTAAAAAGAGAATCCTAATGTGATTTCTTTATAATGGGTGTGTTCCTTATCTTATCCTAGTGTCTAAACTCTTCTCCATGGCTGCACCCCCAAATAATATTCCCTTACGTGCTAAGGGGTATCTAGAGAGTGGGATAGGTTTAATAACTACCCTAACCCTAACGCGTACCCTAACCCTAACCCCTACCCTAACCCTAACACGTACCCTAATCCTAACCTGTACCCTAAACCGAGCCCTAACCCTAACACTAACCCTAACCCTAACCCTAACCCATACCCTACGCCGTACCCGCACCCCTCCCCGAACCCGTACCGTAAGCCATACCCTAAACCTAACCCTAAGCCTAACCCTAACCCTAGGCTACCCTTGACTGCTTCTGCCTCCAATTGATTTCCTAAGCAGTAGTGTTTTAAGGAACAGCTTAAAAAGAGAATCCTAAAGTGATTTCTTTATAATGGGTGTGTTCCTTATCTTATCCTAGTGTCTAAACTCTTCTCCATGGCTGGACCCCCAAATAATATTCCTTTACGTGCTAAGGGGGAGCTAGAGAGTGGGATAGGTTTACTAACTACCCTAGCCCTAACGCGTAACCTAACCCTAACCCCTACCCTAACCCTAACACGTACCCTAATCCTAACCCGTACCCTAAACCGAGCCCTAACCCTAACACTAACCCAAACCCTAACCCTAACCCATACCCTATGCCGTACACGAACACCTCCCCGAACCCATACCCCAAGCCGTACCCTAAACCTAACCCTAAGCCTAACCCTAACCCTAGGCTACCCTTGACTGCTTCTGCCTCCAATAGATTTCCTAAGCACTAGTGTTTTAAGGAACAGCTTAAAAAGAGAATCCTAATGTGATTTCTTTATAATGGGTGTGTTCCTTATCTTATCCTAGTGTCTAAACTCTTCTCCATGGCTGCACCCCCAAATAATATTGCCTTACGTGCTAAGGGGTATCTAGAGAGTGGGATAGGTTTAATAACTACCCTAACCCTAATGCGTACTCTAACCCTAACCCCTACCCTAACACTAACACGTACCCTAATCCTAACCCGTACCCTAAACCGAGCCCTAACCCTAACACTAACACTAACCCTAACCCTAACCCATACCCTACGCCGTACCTGAACCCCTCCCCAAACCCGTACCCTAAGCCGTACCCTAAGCCTAACCCTAAGCCTAACACTAACCCTAGGCTACCCTTGAGTGCTTCTGCCTCCAATAGATTTCCTAAGCACTACTGTTTTAAGGAACAGCTTAAAAAGAGAATCCTAATGTGATTTCTTTATAATGGGTGTGTTCCTTAGTTATCCTAGTGTCTAAACTCTTCTCCATGGCTGCACCCCCAAATAATATTCCCTTACGTGCTAAGGGGTATCTAGAGAGTGGGATAGGTTTAATAACTACCCTAACCCTAACGCGTACCCTAACCCTAACCCCTACCCTAAACCTAACACGTACCCTAATCCTAACCGTACCCTAAACCGAGCCCTAACCCTAACACTAACCCTAACCCTAACCCTAACCCATACCCTACGCCGTACCCGCACCCCTCCCCGAACCCGTAACCTAAGCCGTACCCTAAGCCTAACCCTAAGCCTAACCCTAACCCTAGGCTACCCTTGACTGCTTCTGCCTCCAATAGATTTCCTAAGCACTAGTGTTTTAAGCAACAGCTTAAAAAGAGAATCCTAAAGTGATTTCTTTATAATGGGTGTGTTCCTTATCTTATCCTAGTGTCTAAACTCTTCTCCATGGCTGGACCCCCAAATAATATTCCTTTACGTGCTAAGGGGTATCTAGAGAGTGGGATAGGTTTAATAACTACCCTAAACCTAACGCGTACCCTAACCCTAACCCCTACCCTAACCCTAACACGTACCCTAATCCTAACCCGTACCCTAAACCGAGCCCTAACCCTAACACTAACCCTAACCCTAACCCTAACCCATACCCTACGCCGTACCCGAAACCCTCCCCGAACTCGTACCCTAAGCCGTACCCTAAGCCTAACCCTAAGCCTAACCCTAACCCTAGGCTACCCTTGACTGCTTCTGCCTCCAATAGATTTCCTAAGCACTAGTGTTTTAAGGAACAGCTTAAAAAGAGAATCCTAATGTGATTTCTTTATAATGGGTGTGTTCCTTATCTTATCCTAGTGTCTAAACTCTTCTCCATGGCTGGACCCTCAAATAATACTCCTTTACGTGCTAAGGGGTATCTAGAGATTGGGATAGGTTTAATAACTACCCTAACCCTAACGCGTACCCTAACCCTAACCCCTACCCTAACCCTAACACGTACCCTAATCCTAACCCGTACCCTAAACCGAGCCCTAACCCTAACACTAACCCTAACCCTAACCCTAACCCATACCCTACGCCGTACCCGCACCCCTCCCTGAACCCGTACCCTAAGCCGTACCCTAAGACTAACCCTAAGCCTAACACTAACCCTAGGCTACCCTTGACTGCTTCTGCCTCCAATAGATTTCCTAAGCACTAGTGTTTTAACGAACAGCTTAAAAAGAGAATCCTAAAGTGATTTCTTTATAATGGGTGTGTTCCTTATCTTATCCTAGTGTCTAAACTCTTCTCCATGGCTGGACCCCCAAATAATATTCCTTTACGTGCTAAGGGGTATCTAGAGAGTGGGATAGGTTTAATAACTACCCTAACCCTAACGCGTACCCTAACCCTAACCCCTACCCTAACCCTAACACGTACCCTAATCCTAACCCGTACCCTAAACCGAGCCCTAACCCTAACACTAACCCTAACCCTAACCCATACCCTACGCCGTACCCGAAACCCTCCCCGAACCCGTACCCAAAGCCGTACCCTAAGCCTCACACTAAGCCTAACCTTATCCTAGGCTACCCTTGACTGCTTCTGCCTCCAATAGATTTCCTAAGCACTAGTGTTTTAAGGAACAGCTTAAAAAGAGAATCCTAATGTGATTTCTTTATAATGGGTGTGTTCCTTATCTTATCCTAGTGTCTAAACTCTTCTCCATGGCTGGACCCTCAAATAATATTCCTTTACGTGCTAAGGGGTATCTAGAGAGTGGGATAGGTTTAATAACTACCCTAACCCTAACGCGTACCCTAACCCTAACCCCTACCCTAAACCTAACACGTACCCTAATCCTAACCCGTACCCTAAACCGAGCCCTAACCCTAACACTAACCCTAACACTAACCCTAACCCATACCCTACGCCGTACCCGCACCCCTCCCCGAACCCGTACCCTAAGCCGTACCCGAAGCCTAACCCTAAGCCTAACCCTAACCCTAGGCTACCCTTGACTGCTTCTGCCTCCAATAGATTTCCTAAGCACTACTGTTTTAAGGAACAGCTTAAAAAGAGAATCCTAATGTGATTTCTTTATAATGGGTGTGTTCCTTATCTTATCCTAGTGTCTAAACTCTTCTCCATGGCTGCACCCCCAAATAATATTCCCTTACGTGCTAAGGGGTATCTAGAGAGTGGGATAGGTTTAATAACTACCCTAACCCTAACGCGTACCCTAACCCTAACCCCTACCCTAACCCTAACACGTACCCTAATCCTAACCTGTACCCTAAACCGAGCCCTAACCCTAACACTAACCCTAACCCTAACCCTAACCCATACCCTACGCCGTACCCGCACCCCTCCCCGAACCCGTACCGTAAGCCATACCCTAAACCTAACCCTAAGCCTAACCCTAACCCTAGGCTACCCTTGACTGCTTCTGCCTCCAATTGATTTCCTAAGCAGTAGTGTTTTAAGGAACAGCTTAAAAAGAGAATCCTAAAGTGATTTCTTTATAATGGGTGTGTTCCTTATCTTATCCTAGTGTCTAAACTCTTCTCCATGGCTGGACCCCCAAATAATATTCCTTTACGTGCTAAGGGGGAGCTAGAGAGTGGGATAGGTTTACTAACTACCCTAGCCCTAACGCGTAACCTAACCCTAACCCCTACCCTAACCCTAACACGTACCCTAATCCTAACCCGTACCCTAAACCGAGCCCTAACCCTAACACTAACCCAAACCCTAACCCTAACCCATACCCTATGCCGTACACGAACACCTCCCCGAACCCATACCCCAAGCCGTACCCTAAACCTAACCCTAAGCCTAACCCTAACCCTAGGCTACCCTTGACTGCTTCTGCCTCCAATAGATTTCCTAAGCACTAGTGTTTTAAGGAACAGCTTAAAAAGAGAATCCTAATGTGATTTCTTTATAATGGGTGTGTTCCTTATCTTATCCTAGTGTCTAAACTCTTCTCCATGGCTGCACCCCCAAATAATATTGCCTTACGTGCTAAGGGGTATCTAGAGAGTGGGATAGGTTTAATAACTACCCTAACCCTAATGCGTACTCTAACCCTAACCCCTACCCTAACACTAACACGTACCCTAATCCTAACCCGTACCCTAAACCGAGCCCTAACCCTAACACTAACACTAACCCTAACCCTAACCCATACCCTACGCCGTACCTGAACCCCTCCCCAAACCCGTACCCTAAGCCGTACCCTAAGCCTAACCCTAAGCCTAACACTAACCCTAGGCTACCCTTGAGTGCTTCTGCCTCCAATAGATTTCCTAAGCACTACTGTTTTAAGGAACAGCTTAAAAAGAGAATCCTAATGTGATTTCTTTATAATGGGTGTGTTCCTTAGTTATCCTAGTGTCTAAACTCTTCTCCATGGCTGCACCCCCAAATAATATTCCCTTACGTGCAAAGGGGTATCTAGAGAGTGGGATAGGTTTAATAACTACCCTAACCCTAACGCGTACCCTAACCCTAACCCCTACCCTAACCCTAACACGTACCCTAATCCTAACCTGTACCCTAAACCGAGCCCTAACCCTAACACTAACCCTAACCCTAACCCTAACCCATACCCTACGCCGTACCCGCACCCCTCCCCGAACCCGTACCCTAAGCCATACCCTAAACCTAACCCTAAGCCTAACCCTAACCCTAGGCTACCCTTGACTGCTTCTGCCTCCAATTGATTTCCTAAGCAGTAGTGTTTTAAGGAACAGCTTAAAAAGAGAATCCTAAAGTGATTTCTTTATATTGGGTGTGTTCCTTATCTTATCCTAGTGTCTAAACTCTTCTCCATGGCTGGACCCCCAAATAATATTGCTTTACGTGCTAAGGGGGAGCTAGAGAGTGGGATAGGTTTACTAACTACCCTAGCCCTAACGCGTAACCTAACCCTAACCCCTACCCTAACACTAACACGTACCCTAATCCTAACCCGTACCCTAAACCGAGCCCTAACCCTAACACTAACCCTAACCCTAACCCTAACCCATACCCTACGCCGTACACGAACACCTCCCCGAACCCATACCCCAAGCCGTACCCTAAACCTAACCCTAAGCCTAACCCTAACCCTAGGCTACCCTTGACTGCTTCTGCCTCCAATAGATTTCCTAAGCACTAGTGTTTTAAGGAACAGCTTAAAAAGAGAATCCTAATGTGATTTCTTTATAATGGGTGTGTTCCTTATCTTATCCTAGTGTCTAAACTCTTCTCCATGGCTGCACCCCCAAATAATATTGCCTTACGTGCTAAGGGGTATCTAGAGAGTGGGATAGGTTTAATAACTACCCTAACCCTAATGCGTACTCTAACCCTAACCCCTACCCTAACACTAACACGTACCCTAATCCTAATCCGTACCCTAAACCGAGCCCTAACCCTAACACTAACCCTAACCCTAACCCATACCCTACGCCGTACCCGCACCCCTCCCCGAACCCGTAACCTAAGCCGTACCCTAAGCCTGACCCTAAGCCTAACCCTAACCCTAGGCTACCCTTGACTGCTTCTGCCTCCAATAGATTTCCTAAGCACTACTGTTTTAAGGAACAGCTTAAAAAGAGAATCCTAATGTGATTTCTTTATAATGGGTGTGTTCCTTACCTTATCCTAGTGTCTAAACTCTTCTCCATGGCTGCACCCCCAAATAATATTCCCTTACGTGCTAAGGGGTATCTAGAGAGTGGGATAGGTTTAATAACTACCCTAACCCTAACGCGTACCCTAACCCTAACCCCTACCCTAACCCTAACACGTACCCTAATCCTAACCTGTACCCTAAACCGAGCCCTAACCCTAACACTAACCCTAACCCTAACCCTAACCCATACCCTACGCCGTACCCGCACCCCTCCCCGAACCCGTACCCTAAGCCATACCCTAAACCTAACCCTAAGCCTAACCCTAACCCTAGGCTACCCTTGACTGCTTCTGCCTCCAATTGATTTCCTAAGCAGTAGTGTTTTAAGGAACAGCTTAAAAAGAGAATCCTAATGTGATTTCTTTATAATGGGTGTGTTCCTTATCTTATCCTAGTGTCTAAACACTTCTCCATGGCTGGACCCCCAAATAATATTCCTTTACGTGCTAAGGGGGAGCTAGAGAGTGGGATAGGTTTACTAACTACCCTAGCCCTAACGCGTAACCTAACCCTAACCCCTACCCTAACCCTAACACGTACCCTAATCCTAAGCCGTACCCTAAACCGAGCCCTAACCCTAACACTAACCCAAACCCTAACCCTAACGCATACCCTACGCCGTACACGAACACCTCCCCGAACCCATACCCCAAGCCGTACCCTAACCCTAACCCTAAGCCTAACCCTAACCCTAGGCTACCCTTGACTGCTTCTGCCTCCAATAGATTTCCTAAGCACTAGTGTTTTAAGAACAGCTTAAAAAGAGAATCCTAAAGTGATTTCTTTATAATGGGTGTGTTCCTTATCTTATCCTAGTGTCTAAACTCTTCTCCATGGCTGGACCCCCAAATAATATTCCTTTACGTGCTAAGGGGTATATAGAGAGTGGGATAGGTTTAATAACTACCCTAACCCTAACGCGTACCCTAACCCTAACCCCTACCCTAACCCTAACATGTACCCTAATCCTAACCCGTACCCTAAACCGAGCCCTAACCCTAACACTAACCCTAACCCTAACCCTAACCCATACCCTACGCCGTACCCGAAACCCTCCCCGAACCCGTACCCTAAGCCGTACCCTAAGCCTAACCCTAAGCCTAACACTAACCCTAGGCTACCCTTGACTGCTTCTGCCTCCAATAGATTTCCTAAGCACTAGTGTTTTAAGCAACAGCTTAAAAAGAGAATCCTAATGTGATTTCTTTATAATGGGTGTGTTCCTTGTCTTATCCTAGTGTCTAAACTCTTCTCCATGGCTGGACCCCCAAATAATATTCCTTTACGTGCTAAGGGGTATCTAGAGAGTGGGATAGGTTTACTAACGACCCTAACCCTAATGCGTACCCTAACCCTAACCCCTACCCTAAACCTACCACGTACCCTAATCCTACCCGTACCCTAAACCGAGCCCTAACCCTAACACAAACCCTAACCCTAACGCTAACCCATACCCTACGCCGTACCCGAAACCCTCCCCGAACCCGTACCCTAAGCCGTACCCTAAGCCTAACCCTAAGCCTAACCCTAACCCTAGGCTACCCTTGACTGCTTCTGCCTCCAATAGATTTCCTAAGCACTAGTGTTTTAAGGAACAGCTTAAAAAGAGAATCCTAATGTGATTTCTTTATAATGGGTGTGTTCCTTATCTTATCCTAGTGTCTAAACTCTTCTCCATGGCTGGACCCCCAAATAATATTCCTTTACGTGCTAAGGGGTATCTAGAGAGTGGGATAGGTTTAATAACTACCCTAACCCTAACGCATACCCTAACCCTAACCCCTACCCTAACCCTAACACGTACCCTAATCCTAACCCGTACCCTAAACCGAGCCCTAACCCTAACACTAACCCTAACCATAACCCTAACCCATACCCTACGCCGTACCCGAACCCCTCCCCGAACCCATTCCCCAAGCCGTACCCTAAACCTAACCCTAAGCCTAACCCTAACCCTAGGCTACCCTTGACTGCTTCTGCCTCCAATAGATTTCCTAAGCACTAGTGTTTTAAGGAACAGCTTAAAAAGAGAATCCTAATGTGATTTCTTTATAATGGGTGTGTTCCTTATCTTATCCTAGTGTCTAAACTCTTCTCCATGGCTGCACCCCCAAATAATATTGCCTTACGTGCTAAGGGGTATCTAGAGAGTGGGATAGGTTTAATAACTACCCTAAACCTAATGCGTACTCTAACCCTAACCCCTACCCTAACACTAACACGTACCCTAATCCTAACCCGTACCCTAAACCGAGCCCTAACCCTAACACTAACACTAACCCTAACCCTAACCCATACCCTACGCCGTACCTGAACCCCTCCCCAAACCCGTACTCTAAGCCGTACCCTAAGCCTAACCCTAAGCCTAACACTAACCCTAGGCTACCCTTGACTGCTTCTGCCTCCAATAGATTTCCTAAGCACTAGTGTTTTAAGCAACAGCTTAAAAAGAGAATCCTAATGTGATTTCTTTATAATGGGTGTGTTCCTTATCTTATCCTAGTGTCTAAATTCTTCTCCATGGCTGGAACCCCAAATAATATTCCTTTACGTGCTAAGGGGTATCTAGAGAGTGGGATAGGTTTACTAACTACCCTAACCCTAACGCGTACCCTAACCCTAACCCCTACCCTAAACCTAACACGTACCCTAATCCTAACCGTACCCTAAACCGAGCCCTAACCCTAACACTAACCCTAACCCTAACCCTAACCCATACCCTACGCCGTACCCGCACCCCTCCCCGAACCCGTACCCTAAGCCGTACCCTAAGCCTAACCCTAAGCCTAACCCTAACCCTAGGCTACCCTTGACTGCTTCTGCCTCCAATAGATTTCCTAAGCACTAGTGTTTTAAGGAACAGCTTAAAAAGAGAATCCTAATGTGATTTCTTTATAATGGGTGTGTTCCTTATCTTATCCTAGTGTCTAAACTCTTCTCCATGGCTGGACCCCCAAATAATATTCCTTTACGTGCTAAGGGGTATCTAGAGAGTGGGATAGGTTTAATAACTACCCTAACCCTAACGCGTACCCTAACCCTAACCCCTACCCTAACCCTAACACGTACCCTAATCCTAACCCGTACCCTAAACCGAGCCCTAACCCTAACACTAACCCTAACCCTAACCCTAACCCATACCCTACACCGTACCCGAAACCCTCCCCGAACCCGTACCCTAAGCCGTACCCTAAGCCTAACCCTAAGCCTAACCCTAACCCTAGGCTACCCTTGACTGCTTCTGCCTCCAATAGATTTCCTAAGCACTAGTGTTTTAAGGAACAGCTTAAAAAGAGAATCCTAATGTGATTTCTTTATAATGGGTGTGTTCCTTATCTTATCCTAGTGTCTAAACTCTTCTCCATGGCTGGACCCTCAAATAATATTCCTTTACGTGCTAAGGGGTATCTAGAGAGTGGGATAGGTTTAATAACTACCCTAACCCTAACGCGTACCCTAACCCTAACCCCTACCCTAACCCTAACACGTACCCTAATACTAACCTGTACACTAAACCGAGCCCTAACCCTAACACTAACCCTAACCCTAACCCATACCCTACGCCGTACCCGCACCCCTCCCCGAACCCGTACCCTAAGCCGTACCCTAAGCCTAACCCTAAGCCTAACCCTAACCCTAGGCTACCCTTGACTGCTTCTGCCTCCAATAGATTTCCTAAGCACTAGTGTTTTAAGGAACAGCTTAAAAAGAGAATCCTAATGTGATTTCTTTATAATGGGTGTGTTCCTTATCTTATCCTAGTGTCTAAACTCTTCTCCATGGCTGGACCCCCAAATAATATTCCTTTACGTGCTAAGGGGTATCTAGAGAGTGGGATAGGTTTAATAACTACCCTAACCCTAACGCATACCCTAACCCTAACCCCTACCCTAACCCTAACACGTACCCTAATCCTAACCCGTACCCTAAACCGAGCCCTAACCCTAACACTAACCCTAACCCTAACCCTAACCCATACCCTATGCCGTACCCGAACCCCTCCCCGAACCCATTCCCCAAGCCGTCCCCTAAACATAACCCTAAGCCTAACCCTAACCCTAGGCTACCCTTGACTGCTTCTGCCTCCAATAGATTTCCTAAGCACTAGTGTTTTAAGGAACAGCTTAAAAAGAGAATCCTAATGTGATTTCTTTATAATGGGTGTGTTCCTTATCTTATCCTAGTGTCTAAACTCTTCTCCATGGCTGCACCCCCAAATAATATTGCCTTACGTGCTAAGGGGTATCTAGAGAGTGGGATAGGTTTAATAACTACCCTAACCCTAATGCGTACTCTAACCCTAACCCCTAACCTAACACTAACACGTACCCTAATCCTAACCCGTACACTAAACCGAGCCCTAACCCTAACACTAACACTAACCCTAACCCTAACCCATACCCTACGCCGTACCTGAACCCCTCCCCAAACCCGTACCGAAAGCCGTACCCTAAGCCTAACCCTAAACCTAACACTAACCCTAGGCTACCCTTGACTGCTTCTGCCTCCAATAGATTTCCTAAGCACTAGTGTTTTAAGCAACAGCTTAAAAAGAGAATCCTAATGTGATTTCTTTATAATGGGTGTGTTCCTTATCTTATCCTAGTGTCTAAATTCTTCTCCATGGCTGGAACCCCAAATAATATTCCTTTACGTGCTAAGGGGTATCTAGAGAGTGGGATAGGTTTACTAACTACCCTAACCCTAACGCGTACCCTAACCCTAACCCCTACCCTAAACCTAACACGTACCCTAATCCTAACCGTACCCTAAACCGAGCCCTAACCCTAACACTAACCCTAACCCTAACCCTAACCCATACCCTACGCCGTACCCGCACCTCTCCCCGAACCCGTAACCTAAGCCGTACCCTAAGCCTAACCCTAAGCCTAACCCTAACCCTAGGCTACCCTTGACTGCTTCTGCCTCCAATAGATTTCCTAAGCACTACTGTTTTAAGGAACAGCTTAAAAAGAGAATCCTAATGTGATTTCTTTATAATGGGTGTGTTCCTTATCTTATCCTAGTGTCTAAACTCTTCTCCATGGCTGCACCCCCAAATAATATTCCCTTACGTGCTAAGGGGTATCTAGAGAGTGGGATAGGTTTAATAACTACCCTAACCCTAACGCGTACCCTAACCCTAACCCCTACCCTAACCCTAACACGTACCCTAATCCTAACCTGTACCCTAAACCGAGGCCTAACCCTAACACTAACCCTAACCCTAACCCTAACCCATACCCTACGCCGTACCCGAAACCCTCCCCGAACCCGTACCCTAAGCCATACCCTAAACCTAACCCTAAGCCTAAGCCTAACCCTAGGCTACCCTTGACTGCTTCTGCCTCCAATAGATTTCCTAAGCACTAGTGATATAAGGAACAGCTTAAAAAGAGAATCCTAATGTGATTTCTTTATAATGGGTGTGTTCCTTATCTTATCCTAGTGTCTAAACTCTTCTCCATGGCTGCACCCCCAAATAATATTCCCTTACGTGCTAAGGGGTATCTAGAGAGTGGGATAGGTTTAATAACTACCCTAACCCTAACGCGTACCCTAACCCTAACCCCTACCCTAACCCTAACACGTACCCTAATCCTAACCTGTACCCTAAACCGAGGCCTAACCCTAACACTAACCCTAACCCTAATCCTAACCCATACCCTACGCCGTACCCGAAACCCTCCCCGAACCCGTACCCTAAGCCATACCCTAAACCTAACCCTAAGCCTAACCCTAACCCTAGGCTACCCTTGACTGCTTCTGCCTCCAATTGATTTCCTAAGCAGTAGTGTTTTAAGGAACAGCTTAAAAAGAGAATCCTAATGTGATTTCTTTATAATGGGTGTGTTCCTTATCTTATCCTAGTGTCTAAACTTTTCTCCATGGCTGGACCCTCAAATAATATTCCTTTACGTGCTAAGGGGTATCTAGAGATTGGGATAGGTTTAATAACTACCCTAACCCTAACGCGTACCCTAACCCTAACCCCTACCCTAACCCTAACACGTACCCTAATCCTAACCCGTACCCTAAACCGAGCCCTAACCCTAACACTAACCCTAACCCTAACCCTAACCCATACCCTACGCCGTACCCGCACCCCTCCCTGAACCCGTACCCTAAGCCGTACCCTAAGCCTAACCCTAAGCCTAACCCTAACCCTAGGCTACCCTTGACTGCTTCTGCCTCCAATAGATTTCCTAAGCACTAGTGTTTTAACGAACAGCTTAAAAAGAGAATCCTAAAGTGATTTCTTTATAATGGGTGTGTTCCTTATCTTATCCTAGTGTCTAAACTCTTCTCCATGGCTGGACCCCCAAATAATATTCCTTTACGTGCTAAGGGGTATCTAGAGAGTGGGATAGGTTTAATAACTACCCTAACCCTAACGCGCCCCTAACCCTAACCCCTACCCTAACCCTAACACGTACCCTAATCCTAACCCGTACCCTAAACCGAGCCCTAACCCTAACAGTAACCCTAACCCTAACCCATACCCTACGCCGTACCCGAAACCCTCCCCGAACCCGTACCCTAAGCCGTACCCTAAGCCTCACCCTAAGCCTAACCTTATCCTAGGCTACCCTTGACTGCTTCTGCCTCCAATAGATTTCCTAAGCACTAGTGTTTTAAGGAACAGCTTAAAAAGAGAATCCTAATGTGATTTCTTTATAATGGGTGTGTTCCTTATCTTATCCTAGTGTCTAAACTCTTCTCCATTGCTGGACCCTCAAATAATATTCCTTTACGTGCTAAGGGGTATCTAGAGAGTGGGATAGGTTTAATAACTACCCTAACCCTAACGCGTACCCTAACCCTAACCCCTACCCTAACCCTAACACGTACCCTAATCCTAACAGGTACCCTAAACCGAGCCCTAACCCTAACACTAACCCTAACCCTAACCCTAACCCATACCCTACGCCGTACACGAACACCTCCCCGAACCCGTACCCTAAGCCGTACCCTAAGCCTAACCCTAAGCCTAACCCTAACCCTAGGCTAACCTTGACTGCTTCTGCCTCCAATAGATTTCCTAAGCACTAGTGTTTTAAGGAACAGCTTAAAAAGAGAATCCTAATGTGATTTCTTTATAATGGGTGTGTTCCTTATCTTATCCTAGTGTCTAAACTCTTCTCCATGGCTGCACCCCCAAATAATATTGCCTTACGTGCTAAGGGGTATCTAGAGAGTGGGATAGGTTTAATAACTACCCTAAACCTAATGCGTACTCTAACCCTAACCCCTACCCTAACACTAACACGTACCCTAATCCTAACCCGTACCCTAAACCGAGCCCTAACCCTAACACTAACACTAACCCTAACCCTAACCCATACCCTATGCCGTACCTGAACCCCTCCCCAAACCCGTACCCTAAGCCGTACCCTAAGCCTAACCCTAAGCCTAACACTAACCCTAGGCTACCCTTGACTGCTTCTGCCTCCAATAGATTTCCTAAGCACTAGTGTTTTAAGCAACAGCTTAAAAAGAGAATCCTAATGTGATTTCTTTATAATGGGTGTGTTCCTTATCTTATCCTAGTGTCTAAATTCTTCTCCATGGCTGGAACCCCAAATAATATTCCTTTACGTGCTAAGGGGTATCTAGAGAGTGGGATAGGTTTACTAACTACCCTAACCCTAACGCGTACCCTAACCCTAACCCCTACCCTAACCCTAACACGTACCCTAATCCTAACCCGTACCCTAAACCGAGCCCTAACCCTAACAATAACCCTAACCCTAACCCTAACCCATACCCTACGCCGTACCCGAAACCCTCCCCGATCCCGTACCCTAAGGCGTACCCTAAGCCTAACCCTAAGCCTAACCCTAACCCTAGGTTACCCTTGACTGCTTCTGCCTCCAATAGATTTCCTAAGCACTAGTGTTTTAAGGAACAGCTTAAAAAGAGAATCCTAATGTGATTTCTTTATAATGGGTGTGTTCCTTATCTTATCCTAGTGTCTAAACTCTTCTCCATGGCTGGACCCTCAAATAATATTCCTTTACGTGCTAAGGGGTATCTAGAGAGTGGGATAGGTTTAATAACTACCCTAACCCTAACGCGTACCCTAACCCTAACCCCTACCCTAACCCTAACACGTACCCTAATCCTAACCCGTACCCTAAAGCGAACCCTAACCCTAACACTAACCCTAACCCTAACCCTAACCCATACCCTACGCCGTACCCGCACCCCTCCCTGAACCCGTACCCTAAGCCGTACCCTAAGCCTAACCCTAAGCCTAACCCTAACCCTAGGCTACCCTTGACTGCTTCTGCCTCCAATAGATTTCCTAAGCACTAGTGTTTTAACGAACAGCTTAAAAAGAGAATCCTAAAGTGATTTCTTTATAATGGGTGTGTTCCTTATCTTATCCTAGTGTCTAAACTCTTCTCCATGGCTGGACCCCCAAATAATATTCCTTTACGTGCTAAGGGGTATCTAGAGAGTGGGATAGGTTTAATAACTACCCTAACCCTAACGCGTACCCTAACCCTAACCCCTACCCTAACCCTAACACGTACCCTAATCCTAACCCGTACCCTAAACCGAGCCCTAACCCTAACACTAACCCTAACCCTAACCCATACCCTACGCCGTACCCGAAACCCTCCCCGAACCCGTACCCTAAGCCGTACCCTAAGCCTCACCCTAAGCCTAACCTTATCCTAGGCTACCCTTGACTGCTTCTGCCTCCAATAGATTTCCTAAGCACTACTGTTTTAAGGAACAGCTTAAAAAGAGAATCCTAATGTGATTTCTTTATAATGGGTGTGTTCCTTATCTTATCCTAGTGTCTAAACTCTTCTCCATGGCTGCACCCCCAAATAATATTCCCTTACGTGCTAAGGGGTATCTAGAGAGTGGGATAGGTTTAATAACTACCCTAACCCTAACGCGTACCCTAACCCTAACCACTACCCTAACCCTAACACGTACCCTAATCCTAACCTGTACCCTAAACCGAGGCCTAACCCTAACACTAACCCTAACCCTAACCCTAACCCATACCCTACGCCGTACCCGCACCCCTCCCCGAACCCGTACCCTAAGCCATACCCTAAACCTAACCCTAAGCCTAACCCTAACCCTAGGCTACCCTTGACTGCTTCTGCCTCCAATTGATTTCCTAAGCAGTAGTGTTTTAAGGAACAGCTTAAAAAGAGAATCCTAATGTGATTTCTTTATAATGGGTGTGTTCCTTATCTTATCCTAGTGTCTAAACTCTTCTCCATGGCTGGACCCCCAAATAATATTCCTTTACGTGCTAAGGGGGAGCTAGAGAGTGGGATAGGTTTACTAACTACCCTAGCCCTAACGCGTAACCTAACCCTAACCCCTACCCTAACCCTAACACGTACCCTAATCCTAACCCGTACCCTAAACCGAGCCCTAACCCTAACACTAACCCAAACCCTAACCCTAACCCATACCCTACGCCGTACACGAACACCTCCCCGAACCCATACCCCAAGCCGTACCCTAACCCTAACCCTAAGCCTAACCCTAACCCTAGGCTACCCTTGACTGCTTCTGCCTCCAATAGATTTCCTAAGCACTACTGTTTTAAGGAACAGCTTAAAAAGAGAATCCTAAAGTGATTTCTTTATAATGGGTGTGTTCCTTATCTTATCCTAGTGTCTAAACTCTTCTCCATGGCTGCACCCCCAAATAATATTCCTTTACGTGCTAAGGGGTATCTAGAGAGTGGGATAGGTTTAATAACTACCCTAACCCTAACGCGTACCCTAACCCTAACCCCTACCCTAACCCTAACACGTACCCTAATCCTAACCCGTACCCTAAACCGAGCCCTAACCCTAACACTAACCCTAACCCTAACCCTAACCCATACCCTACGCCGTACCCGAAACCCTCCCTGAACTCGTACCCTAAGCCGTACCCTAAGCCTAACCCTAAGCCTAACCCTAACCCTAGGCTACCCTTGACTGCTTCTGCCTCCAATAGATTTCCTAAGCACTAGTGTTTTAAGGAACAGCTTAAAAAGAGAATCCTAATGTGATTTCTTTATAATGGGTGTGTTCCTTATCTTATCCTAGTGTCTAAACTTTTCTCCATGGCTGGACCCTCAAATAATATTCCTTTACGTGCTAAGGGGTATCTAGAGATTGGGATAGGTTTAATAACTACCCTAACCCTAACGCGTACCCTAACCCTAACCCCTACCCTAACCCTAACACGTACCCTAATCCTAACCCGTACCCTAAACCGAGCCCTAACCCTAACACTAACCCTAACCCTAACCCTAACCCATACCCTACGCCGTACCCGCACCCCTCCCTGAACCCGTACCCTAAGCCGTACCCTAAGACTAACCCTAAGCCTAACACTAACCCTAGGCTACCCTTGACTGCTTCTGCCTCCAATAGATTTCCTAAGCACTAGTGTTTTAACGAACAGCTTAAAAAGAGAATCCTAAAGTGATTTCTTTATAATGGGTGTGTTCCTTATCTTATCCTAGTGTCTAAACTCTTCTCCATGGCTGGACCCCCAAATAATATTCCTTTACGTGCTAAGGGGTATCTAGAGAGTGGGATAGGTTTAATAACTACCCTAACCCTAACGCGTACCCTAACCCTAACCCCTACCCTAACCCTAACACGTACCCTAATCCTAACCCGTACCCTAAACCGAGCCCTAACCCTAACACTAACCCTAACCCTAACCCTAACCCATACCCTACGCCGTACCCGCACCCCTCCCCGAACCCGTACCCTAAGCCGAACCCTAAGCCTAACCCTAAGCCTAACCCTAACCCTAGGCTACCCTTGACTGCTTCTGCCTCCAATAGATTTCCTAAGCACTACTGTTTTAAGGAACAGCTTAAAAAGAGAATCCTAATGTGATTTCTTTATAATGGGTGTGTTCCTTATCTTATCCTAGTGTCTAAACTCTTCTCCATGGCTGCACCCCCAAATAATATTCCCTTACGTGCTAAGGGGTATCTAGAGAGTGGGATAGGTTTAATAACTACCCTAACCCTAACGCGTACCCTAACCCTAACCCCTACCCTAACCCTAACACGTACCCTAATCCTAACCTGTACCCTAAACCGAGCCCTAACGCTAACACTAACCCTAACCCTAACCCTAACCCATACCCTACGCCGTACCCGCACCCCTCCCCGAACTCGTACCCTAAGCCATACCCTAAACCTAACCCTAAGCCTAACCCTAACCCTAGGCTACCCTTGACTGCTTCTGCCTCCAATTGATTTCCTAAGCAGTAGTGTTTTAAGGAACAGCTTAAAAAGAGAATCCTAAAGTGATTTCTTTATAATGGGTGTGTTCCTTATCTTATCCTAGTGTCTAAACTCTTCTCCATGGCTGGACCCCCAAATAATATTCCTTTACGTGCTAAGGGGGAGCTAGAGAGTGGGATAGGTTTACTAACTACCCTAGCCCTAACGCGTAACCTAACCCTAACCCCTACCCTAACCCTAACACGTACCCTAATCCTAACCCGTACCCTAAACCGAGCCCTAACCCTAACACTAACCCAAACCCTAACCCTAACCCATACCCTACGCCGTACACGAACACCTCCCCGAACCCATACCCCAAACCGTACCCTAAACCTAACCCTAAGCCTAACCCTAACACTAGGCTACCCTTGACTGCTTCTGCCTCCAATAGATTTCCTAAGCACTAGTGTTTTAAGGAACAGCTTAAAAAGAGAATCCTAATGTGATTTCTTTATAATGGGTGTGTTCCTTATCTTATCCTAGTGTCTAAACTCTTCTCCATGGCTGCACCCCCAAATAATATTGCCTTACGTGCTAAGGGGTATCTAGAGAGTGGGATAGGTTTAATAACTACCCTAACCCTAATGCGTACTCTAACCCTAACCCCTACCCTAACACTAACACGTACCCTAATCCTAACCCGTACCCTAAACCGAGCCCTAACCCTAACACTAACACTAACCCTAACCCTAACCCATACCCTACGCCGTACCTGAACCCCTCCCCAAACTCGTACCCTAAGCCGTACCCTAAGCCTAACCCTAAGCCTAACACTAACCCTAGGCTACCCTTGACTGCTTCTGCCTCCAATAGATTTCCTAAGCACTAGTGTTTTAAGCAACAGCTTAAAAAGAGAATCCTAATGTGATTTCTTTATAATGGGTGTGTTCCTTATCTTATCCTAGTGTCTAAATTCTTCTCCATTGCTGGAACCCCAAATAATATTCCTTTACGTGCTAAGGGGTATCTAGAGAGTGGGATAGGTTTACTAACTACCCTAACCCTAACGCGTACCCTAACCCTAACCCCAACCCTAAACCTAACACGTACCCTAATCCTAACCGTACCCTAAACCGAGCCCTAACCCTAACACTAACCCTAACCCTAACCCTAACCCATACCCTACGCCGTACCCGAAACCCTCCCCGAACCCGTACCCTAAGCCGTACTCTAAGCCTAACCCTAAGCCTAACCCTAACCCTACGCTACCCTTGACTGCTTCTGCCTCCAATAGATTTCCTAAGCACTAGTGTTTTAAGGAACAGCTTAAAAAGAGAATCCTAATGTGATTTCTTTATAATGGGTGTGTTCCTTATCTTATCCTAGTGTCTAAACTCTTCTCCATGGCTGGACCCTCAAATAATATTCCTTTACGTGCTAAGGGGTATCTAGAGAGTGGGATAGGTTTACTAACTACCCTAACCCTAACGCGTACCCTAACCCTAACCCCTACCCTAACCCTAACACGTACCCTAATCCTAACCCGTACCCTAAACCGAGCCCTAACCCTAACAATAACCCTAACCCTAACCCTAACCCATACCCTACGCCGTACCCGAAACCCTCCCCGATCCCGTACCCTAAGCCGTACCCTAAGCCTAACCCTAAGCCTAACCCTAACCCTAGGTTACCCTTGACTGCTTCTGCCTCCAATAGATTTCCTAAGCACTAGTGTTTTAAGGAACAGCTTAAAAAGAGAATCCTAATGTGATTTCTTTATAATGGGTGTGTTCCTTATCTTATCCTAGTGTCTAAACTCTTCTCCATGGCTGGACCCTCAAATAATATTCCTTTACGTGCTAAGGGGTATCTAGAGAGTGGGATAGGTTTAATAACTACCCTAACCCTAACGCGTACCCTAACCCTAACCCCTACCCTAACCCTAACACGTACCCTAATCCTAACCCGTACCCTAAACCGAGCCCTAACCCTAACACTAACCCTAACCCTAACCCTAACCCATACCCTACGCCGTACCCGCACCCCTCCCTGAACCCGTACCCTAAGCCGTACCCTAAGCCTAACCCTAAGCCTAACCCTAACCCTAGGCTACCCTTGACTGCTTCTGCCTCCAATAGCTTTCCTAAGCACTAGTGTTTTAACGAACAGCTTAAAAAGAGAATCCTAAAGTGATTTCTTTATAATGGGTGTGTTCCTTATCTTATCCTAGTGTCTAAACTCTTCTCCATGGCTGGACCCCCAAATAATATTCCTTTACGTGCTAAGGGGTATCTAGAGAGTGGGATAGGTTTAATAACTACCCTAACCCTAACGCGTACCCTAACCCTAACCCCTACCCTAACCCTAACACGTACCCTAATCCTAACCCGTACCCTAAACCGAGCCCTAACCCTAACACTAACCCTAACCCTAACCCATACCCTACGCCGTACCCGAAACCCTCCCCGAACCCGTACCCTAAGCCGTACCCTAAGCCTCACCCTAAGCCTAACCCTAACCCTAGGCTACCCTTGACTGCTTCTGCCTCCAATAGATTTCCTAAGCACTACTGTTTTAAGGAACAGCTTAAAAAGAGAATCCTAATGTGATTTCTTTATAATGGGTGTGTTCCTTATCTTATCCTAGTGTCTAAACTCTTCTCCATGGCTGCACCCCCAAATAATATTCCCTTACGTGCTAAGGGGTATCTAGAGAGTGGGATAGGTTTAATAACTACCCTAACCCTAACGCGTACCCTAACCCTAACCCCTACCCTAACCCTAACACGTACCCTAATCCTAACCTGTACCCTAAACCGAGGCCTAACCCTAACACTAACCCTAACCCTAACCCTAACCCATACCCTACG
Source organism: Balaenoptera borealis (assembly GCF_965194805.1). Lineage (NCBI taxonomy): Eukaryota > Metazoa > Chordata > Mammalia > Artiodactyla > Balaenopteridae > Balaenoptera > Balaenoptera borealis. Next base: position 765,448 of record NW_028123925.1, read on the forward strand.
CCGTACCCGCACCCCTCCCCGAACCCGTACCCTAAGCCATACCCTAAACCTAACCCTAAGCCTAACCCTAACCCTAGGCTACCCTTGACTGCTTCTGCCTCCAATTGATTTCCTAAGCAGTAGTGTTTTAAGGAACAGCTTAAAAAGAGAATCCTAATGTGATTTCTTTATAATGGGTGTGTTCCTTATCTTATCCTAGTGTCTAAACTCTTCTCCATGGCTGGACCCCCAAATAATATTCCTTTACGTGCTAAGGGGGAGCTAGAGAGTGGGATAGGTTTACTAACTACCCTAGCCCTAACGCGTAACCTAACCCTAACCCCTACCCTAACCCTAACACGTACCCTAATCCTAACCCGTACCCTAAACCGAGCCCTAACCCTAACACTAACCCAAACCCTAACCCTAACCCATACCCTACGCCGTACACGAACACCTCCCCGAACCCATACCCCAAGCCGTACCCTAACCCTAACCCTAAGCCTAACACTAACCCTAGGCTACCCTTGACTGCTTCTGCCTCCAATAGATTTCCTAAGCACTACTGTTTTAAGGAACAGCTTAAAAAGAGAATCCTAAAGTGATTTCTTTATAATGGGTGTGTTCCTTATCTTATCCTAGTGTCTAAACTCTTCTCCATGGCTGCACCCCCAAATAATATTCCTTTACGTGCTAAGGGGTATCTAGAGAGTGGGAGAGGTTTACTAACTACCCTAGCCCTAACGCGTAACCTAACCCTAACCCCTACCCTAACCCTAACACGTACCCTAATCCTAACCCGTACCCTAAACCGAGCCCTAACCCTAACACTAACCCAAACCCTAACCCTAACCCATACCCTACGCCGTACCCGCACCCCTCCCCGAACCCGTACCCTAAGCCGAACCCTAAGCCTAACCCTAAGCCTAACCCTAACCCTAGGCTACCCTTGACTGCTTCTGCCTCCAATAGATTTCCTAAGCACTACTGTTTTAAGGAACAGCTTAAAAAGAGAATCCTAATGTGATTTCTTTATAATGGGTGTGTTCCTTATCTTATCCTAGTGTCTAAACTCTTCTCCATGGCTGCACCCCCAAATAATATTCCCTTACGTGCTAAGGGGTATCTAGAGAGTGGGATAGGTTTAATAACTACCCTAACCCTAACGCGTACCCTAACCCTAACCCCTACCCTAACCCTAACACGTACCCTAATCCTAACCTGTACCCTAAACCGAGCCCTAACCCTAACACTAACCCTAACCCTAACCCTAACCCATACCCTACGCCGTACCCGCACCCCTCCCCGAACTCGTACCCTAAACCATACCCTAAACCTAACCCTAAGCCTAACCCTAACCCTAGGCTACCCTTGAATGCTTCTGCCTCCAATTGATTTCCTAAGCAGTAGTCTTTTAAGGAACAGCTTAAAAAGAGAATCCTAAAGTGATTTCTTTATAATGGGTGTGTTCCTTATCTTATCCTAGTGTCTAAACTCTTCTCCATGGCTGGACCCCCAAATAATATTCCTTTACGTGCTAAGGGGGAGCTAGAGAGTGGGATAGGTTTACTAACTACCCTAGCCCTAACGCGTAACCTAACCCTAACCCCTACCCTAACCCTAACACGTACCCTAATCCTAACCCGTACCCTAAACCGAGCCCTAACCCTAACACTAACCCAAACCCTAACCCTAACCCATACCCTACGCCGTACACGAACACCTCCCCGAACCCATACCCCAAGCCGTACCCTAAACCTAACCCTAAGCCTAACCCTAACACTAGGCTACCCTTGACTGCTTCTGCCTCCAATAGATTTCCTAAGCACTAGTGTTTTAAGGAACAGCTTAAAAAGAGAATTCTAATGTGATTTCTTTATAATGGGTGTGTTCCTTATCTTATCCTAGAGTCTAAACTCTTCTCCATGGCTGCACCCCCAAATAATATTGCCTTACGTGCTAAGGGGTATCTAGAGAGTGGGATAGGTTTAATAACTACCCTAACCCTAATGCGTACTCTAACCCTAACCCCTACCCTAACACTAACACGTACCCTAATCCTAACCCGTACCCTAAACCGAGCCCTAACCCTAACACTAACACTAACCCTAACCCTAACCCATACCCTACGCCGTACCTGAACCCCTCCCCAAACCCGTACCCTAAGCCGTACCCTAAGCCTAACCCTAAGCCTAACACTAACCCTAGGCTACCCTTGACTGCTTCTGCCTCCAATAGATTTCCTAAGCACTAGTGTTTTAAGCAACAGCTTAAAAAGAGAATCCTAATGTGATTTCTTTATAATGGGTGTGTTCCTTATCTTATCCTAGTGTCTAAATTCTTCTCCATTGCTGGAACCCCAAATAATATTCCTTTACGTGCTAAGGGGTATCTAGAGAGTGGGATAGGTTTACTAACTACCCTAACCCTAACGCGTACCCTAACCCTAACCCCTACCATAAACCTAACACGTACCCTAATCCTAACCGTACCCTAAACCGAGCCCTAACCCTAACACTAACCCTAACCCTAACCCTAACCCATACCCTACGCCGTACCCGAAACCCTCCCCGAACCCGTACCCTAAGCCGTACTCTAAGCCTAACCCTAAGCCTAACCCTAACCCTACGCTACCCTTGACTGCTTCTGCCTCCAATAGATTTCCTAAGCACTAGTGTTTTAAGGAACAGCTTAAAAAGAGAATCCTAATGTGATTTCTTTATAATGGGTGTGTTCCTTATCTTATCCTAGTGTCTAAACTCTTCTCCATGGCTGGACCCTCAAATAATATTCCTTTACGTGCTAAGGGGTATCTAGAGAGTGGGATAGGTTTAATAACTACCCTAACCCTAACGCGTACCCTAACCCTAACCCCTACCCTAACCCTAACACGTACCCTAATCCTAACCCGTACCCTAAACCGAGCCCTAACCCTAACACTAACCCTAACCCTAACCCTAACCCATACCGTACACCGTACCCGCACCCCTCCCCGAACCCGTAACCTAAGCCGTACCCTAAGCCTAACCCTAAGCCTAACCCTAACCCTAGGCTACCCTTGACTGCTTCTGCCTCCAATAGATTTCCTAAGCACTACTGTTTTAAGGAACAGCTTAAAAAGAGAATCCTAATGTGATTTCTTTATAATGGGTGTGTTCCTTATCTTATCCTAGTGTCTAAACTCTTCTCCATGGCTGCACCCCCAAATAATATTCCCTTACGTGCTAAGGGGTATCTAGAGAGTGGGATAGGTTTAATAACTACCCTAACCCTAACGCGTACCCTAACCCTAACCCCTACCCTAACCCTAACACGTACCCTAATCCTAACCTGTACCCTAAACCGAGCCCTAACCCTAACACTAACCCTAACCCTAACCCTAACCCATACCCTACGCCGTACCCGCACCCCTCCCCGAACCCGTACCCTAAGCCATACCCTAAACGTAACCCTAAGCCTAACCCTAACCCTAGGCTACCCTTGACTGCTTCTGCCTCCAATTGATTTCCTAAGCAGTAGTGTTTTAAGGAACAGCTTAAAAAGAGAATCCTAAAGTGATTTCTTTATAATGGGTGTGTTCCTTATCTTATCCTAGTGTCTAAACTCTTCTCCATGGCTGGACCCCCAAATAATATTCCTTTACGTGCTAAGGGGGAGCTAGAGAGTGGGATAGGTTTACTAACTACCCTAGCCCTAACGCGTAACCTAACCCTAACCCCTACCCTAACCCTAACACGTACCCTAATCCTAACCCGTACCGTAAACCGAGCCCTAACCCTAACACTAACCCAAACCCTAACCCTAACCCATACCCTACGCCGTACACGAACACCTCCCCGAACCCATACCCCAAGCCGTATCCTAAACCTAACCCTAAGCCTAACCCTAACCCTAGGCTACCCTTGACTGCTTCTGCCTCCAATAGATTTCCTAAGCACTAGTGTTTTAAGGAACAGCTTAAAAATAGAATCCTAATGTGATTTCTTTATAATGGGTGTGTTCCTTATCTTATCCTAGTGTCTAAACTCTTCTCCATGGCTGGACCCCCAAATAATATTCCTTTACGTGCTAAGGGGTATCTAGAGAGTGGGATAGGTTTAATAACTACCCTAACCCTAACGCATACCCTAACCCTAACCCCTACCCTAACCCTAACACGTACCCTAATCCTAACCCGTACCCTAAACCGAGCCCTAACCCTAACACTAACCCTAACCCTAACCCTAACCCATACCCTACGCCGTACCCGAACCCCTCCCCGAACCCATTCCCCAAGCCGTACCCTAAACCTAACCCTAAGCCTAACCCTAACCCTAGGCTACCCTTGACTGCTTCTGCCTCCAATAGATTTCCTAAGCACTAGTGTTTTAAGGAACAGCTTAAAAAGAGAATCCTAATGTGATTTCTTTATAATGGGTGTGTTCCTTATCTTATCCTAGTGTCTAAACTCTTCTCCATGGCTGCACCCCCAAATAATATTGCCTTACGTGCTAAGGGGTATCTAGAGAGTGGGATAGGTTTAATAACTACCCTAACCCTAATGCGTACTCTAACCCTAACCCCTAACCTAACACTAACACGTACCCTAATCCTAACCCGTACCCTAAACCGAGCCCTAACCCTAACACTAACACTAACCCTAACCCTAACCCATACCCTACGCCGTACCTGAACCCCTCCCCAAACCCGTACCGTAAGCCGTACCCTAAGCCTAACCCTAAGCCTAACACTAACCCTAGGCTACCCTTGACTGCTTCTGCCTCCAATAGATTTCCTAAGCACTAGTGTTTTAAGCAACAGCTTAAAAAGAGAATCCTAATGTGATTTCTTTATAATGGGTGTGTTCCTTATCTTATCCTAGTGTCTAAATTCTTCTCCATGGCTGGAACCCCAAATAATATTCCTTTACGTGCTAAGGGGTATCTAGAGAGTGGGATAGGTTTACTAACTACCCTAACCCTAACGCGTACCCTAACCCTAACCCCTACCCTAAACCTAACACGTACCCTAATCCTAACCGTACCCTAAACCGAGCCCTAACCCTAACACTAACCCTAACCCTAACCCTAACCCATACCCTACGCCGTACCCGCACCCCTCCCCGAACCCGTAACCTAAGCCGTACCCTAAGCCTAACCCTAAGCCTAACCCTAACCCTAGGCTACCCTTGACTGCTTCTGCCTCCAATAGATTTCCTAAGCACTAGTGTTTTAAGCAACAGCTTAAAAAGAGAATCCTAAAGTGATTTCTTTATAATGGGTGTGTTCCTTATCTTATCCTAGTGTCTAAACTCTTCTCCATGGCTGGACCCCCAAATAATATTCCTTTACGTGCTAAGGGGTATCTAGAGAGTGGGATAGGTTTAATAACTACCCTAAACCTAACGCGTACCCTAACCCTAACCCCTACCCTAACCCTAACACGTACCCTAATCCTAACCCGTACCCTAAACCGAGCCCTAACCCTAACACTAACCCTAACCCTAACCCTAACCCATACCCTACGCCGTACCCGAAACCCTCCCCGAACTCGTACCCTAAGCCGTACCCTAAGCCTAACCCTAAGCCTAACCCTAACCCTAGGCTACCCTTGACTGCTTCTGCCTCCAATAGATTTCCTAAGCACTAGTGTTTTAAGGAACAGCTTAAAAAGAGAATCCTAATGTGATTTCTTTATAATGGGTGTGTTCCTTATCTTATCCTAGTGTCTAAACTCTTCTCCATGGCTGGACCCTCAAATAATACTCCTTTACGTGCTAAGGGGTATCTAGAGATTGGGATAGGTTTAATAACTACCCTAACCCTAACGCGTACCCTAACCCTAACCCCTACCCTAACCCTAACACGTACCCTAATCCTAACCCGTACCCTAAACCGAGCCCTAACCCTAACACTAACCCTAACCCTAACCCTAACCCATACCCTACGCCGTACCCGCACCCCTCCCTGAACCCGTACCCTAAGCCGTACCCTAAGACTAACCCTAAGCCTAACACTAACCCTAGGCTACCCTTGACTGCTTCTGCCTCCAATAGATTTCCTAAGCACTAGTGTTTTAACGAACAGCTTAAAAAGAGAATCCTAAAGTGATTTCTTTATAATGGGTGTGTTCCTTATCTTATCCTAGTGTCTAAACTCTTCTCCATGGCTGGACCCCCAAATAATATTCCTTTACGTGCTAAGGGGTATCTAGAGAGTGGGATAGGTTTAATAACTACCCTAACCCTAACGCGTACCCTAACCCTAACCCCTACCCTAACCCTAACACGTACCCTAATCCTAACCCGTACCCTAAACCGAGCCCTAACCCTAACACTAACCCTAACCCTAACCCATACCCTACGCCGTACCCGAAACCCTCCCCGAACCCGTACCCAAAGCCGTACCCTAAGCCTCACCCTAAGCCTAACCTTATCCTAGGCTACCCTTGACTGCTTCTGCCTCCAATAGATTTCCTAAGCACTAGTGTTTTAAGGAACAGCTTAAAAAGAGAATCCTAATGTGATTTCTTTATAATGGGTGTGTTCCTTATCTTATCCTAGTGTCTAAACTCTTCTCCATGGCTGGACCCTCAAATAATATTCCTTTACGTGCTAAGGGGTATCTAGAGAGTGGGATAGGTTTAATAACTACCCTAACCCTAACGCGTACCCTAACCCTAACCCCTACCCTAAACCTAACACGTACCCTAATCCTAACCCGTACCCTAAACCGAGCCCTAACCCTAACACTAACCCTAACACTAACCCTAACCCATACCCTACGCCGTACCCGCACCCCTCCCCGAACCCGTACCCTAAGCCGTACCCTAAGCCTAACCCTAAGCCTAACCCTAACCCTAGGCTACCCTTGACTGCTTCTGCCTCCAATAGATTTCCTAAGCACTACTGTTTTAAGGAACAGCTTAAAAAGAGAATCCTAATGTGATTTCTTTATAATGGGTGTGTTCCTTATCTTATCCTAGTGTCTAAACTCTTCTCCATGGCTGCACCCCCAAATAATATTCCCTTACGTGCTAAGGGGTATCTAGAGAGTGGGATAGGTTTAATAACTACCCTAACCCTAACGCGTACCCTAACCCTAACCCCTACCCTAACCCTAACACGTACCCTAATCCTAACCTGTACCCTAAACCGAGCCCTAACCCTAACACTAACCCTAACCCTAACCCTAACCCATACCCTACGCCGTACCCGCACCCCTCCCCGAACCCGTACCCTAAGCCATACCCTAAACCTAACCCTAAGCCTAACCCTAACCCTAGGCTACCCTTGACTGCTTCTGCCTCCAATTGATTTCCTAAGCAGTAGTGTTTTAAGGAACAGCTTAAAAAGAGAATCCTAAAGTGATTTCTTTATAATGGGTGTGTTCCTTATCTTATCCTAGTGTCTAAACTCTTCTCCATGGCTGGACCCCCAAATAATATTCCTTTACGTGCTAAGGGGGAGCTAGAGAGTGGGATAGGTTTACTAACTACCCTAGCCCTAACGCGTAACCTAACCCTAACCCCTACCCTAACCCTAACACGTACCCTAATCCTAACCCGTACCCTAAACCGAGCCCTAACCCTAACACTAACCCAAACCCTAACCCTAACCCATACCCTATGCCGTACACGAACACCTCCCCGAACCCATACCCCAAGCCGTACCCTAAACCTAACCCTAAGCCTAACCCTAACCCTAGGCTACCCTTGACTGCTTCTGCCTCCAATAGATTTCCTAAGCACTAGTGTTTTAAGGAACAGCTTAAAAAGAGAATCCTAATGTGATTTCTTTATAATGGGTGTGTTCCTTATCTTATCCTAGTGTCTAAACTCTTCTCCATGGCTGCACCCCCAAATAATATTGCCTTACGTGCTAAGGGGTATCTAGAGAGTGGGATAGGTTTAATAACTACCCTAACCCTAATGCGTACTCTAACCCTAACCCCTACCCTAACACTAACACGTACCCTAATCCTAACCCGTACCCTAAACCGAGCCCTAACCCTAACACTAACACTAACCCTAACCCTAACCCATACCCTACGCCGTACCTGAACCCCTCCCCAAACCCGTACCCTAAGCCGTACCCTAAGCCTAACCCTAAGCCTAACACTAACCCTAGGCTACCCTTGAGTGCTTCTGCCTCCAATAGATTTCCTAAGCACTACTGTTTTAAGGAACAGCTTAAAAAGAGAATCCTAATGTGATTTCTTTATAATGGGTGTGTTCCTTAGTTATCCTAGTGTCTAAACTCTTCTCCATGGCTGCACCCCCAAATAATATTCCCTTACGTGCTAAGGGGTATCTAGAGAGTGGGATAGGTTTAATAACTACCCTAACCCTAACGCGTACCCTAACCCTAACCCCTACCCTAACCCTAACACGTACCCTAATCCTAACCTGTACCCTAAACCGAGCCCTAACCCTAACACTAACCCTAACCCTAACCCTAACCCATACCCTACGCCGTACCCGCACCCCTCCCCGAACCCGTACCCTAAGCCATACCCTAAACCTAACCCTAAGCCTAACCCTAACCCTAGGCTACCCTTGACTGCTTCTGCCTCCAATTGATTTCCTAAGCAGTAGTGTTTTAAGGAACAGCTTAAAAAGAGAATCCTAAAGTGATTTCTTTATATTGGGTGTGTTCCTTATCTTATCCTAGTGTCTAAACTCTTCTCCATGGCTGGACCCCCAAATAATATTGCTTTACGTGCTAAGGGGGAGCTAGAGAGTGGGATAGGTTTACTAACTACCCTAGCCCTAACGCGTAACCTAACCCTAACCCCTACCCTAACACTAACACGTACCCTAATCCTAACCCGTACCCTAAACCGAGCCCTAACCCTAACACTAACCCTAACCCTAACCCTAACCCATACCCTACGCCGTACACGAACACCTCCCCGAACCCATACCCCAAGCCGTACCCTAAACCTAACCCTAAGCCTAACCCTAACCCTAGGCTACCCTTGACTGCTTCTGCCTCCAATAGATTTCCTAAGCACTAGTGTTTTAAGGAACAGCTTAAAAAGAGAATCCTAATGTGATTTCTTTATAATGGGTGTGTTCCTTATCTTATCCTAGTGTCTAAACTCTTCTCCATGGCTGCACCCCCAAATAATATTGCCTTACGTGCTAAGGGGTATCTAGAGAGTGGGATAGGTTTAATAACTACCCTAACCCTAATGCGTACTCTAACCCTAACCCCTACCCTAACACTAACACGTACCCTAATCCTAATCCGTACCCTAAACCGAGCCCTAACCCTAACACTAACCCTAACCCTAACCCATACCCTACGCCGTACCCGCACCCCTCCCCGAACCCGTAACCTAAGCCGTACCCTAAGCCTGACCCTAAGCCTAACCCTAACCCTAGGCTACCCTTGACTGCTTCTGCCTCCAATAGATTTCCTAAGCACTACTGTTTTAAGGAACAGCTTAAAAAGAGAATCCTAATGTGATTTCTTTATAATGGGTGTGTTCCTTACCTTATCCTAGTGTCTAAACTCTTCTCCATGGCTGCACCCCCAAATAATATTCCCTTACGTGCTAAGGGGTATCTAGAGAGTGGGATAGGTTTAATAACTACCCTAACCCTAACGCGTACCCTAACCCTAACCCCTACCCTAACCCTAACACGTACCCTAATCCTAACCTGTACCCTAAACCGAGCCCTAACCCTAACACTAACCCTAACCCTAACCCTAACCCATACCCTACGCCGTACCCGCACCCCTCCCCGAACCCGTACCCTAAGCCATACCCTAAACCTAACCCTAAGCCTAACCCTAACCCTAGGCTACCCTTGACTGCTTCTGCCTCCAATTGATTTCCTAAGCAGTAGTGTTTTAAGGAACAGCTTAAAAAGAGAATCCTAATGTGATTTCTTTATAATGGGTGTGTTCCTTATCTTATCCTAGTGTCTAAACACTTCTCCATGGCTGGACCCCCAAATAATATTCCTTTACGTGCTAAGGGGGAGCTAGAGAGTGGGATAGGTTTACTAACTACCCTAGCCCTAACGCGTAACCTAACCCTAACCCCTACCCTAACCCTAACACGTACCCTAATCCTAAGCCGTACCCTAAACCGAGCCCTAACCCTAACACTAACCCAAACCCTAACCCTAACCCATACCCTACGCCGTACACGAACACCTCCCCGAACCCATACCCCAAGCCGTACCCTAACCCTAACCCTAAGCCTAACCCTAACCCTAGGCTACCCTTGACTGCTTCTGCCTCCAATAGATTTCCTAAGCACTAGTGTTTTAAGAACAGCTTAAAAAGAGAATCCTAAAGTGATTTCTTTATAATGGGTGTGTTCCTTATCTTATCCTAGTGTCTAAACTCTTCTCCATGGCTGGACCCCCAAATAATATTCCTTTACGTGCTAAGGGGTATCTAGAGAGTGGGATAGGTTTAATAACTACCCTAACCCTAACGCGTACCCTAAGCCTAACCCCTACCCTAACCCTAACATGTACCCTAATCCTAACCCGTACCCTAAACCGAGCCCTAACCCTAACACTAACCCTAACCCTAACCCTAACCCATACCCTACGCCGTACCCGAAACCCTACCCGAACCCGTACCCTAAGCCGTACCCTAAGCCTAACCCTAAGCCTAACACTAACCCTAGGCTACCCTTGACTGCTTCTGCCTCCAATAGATTTCCTAAGCACTAGTGTTTTAAGCAACAGCTTAAAAAGAGAATCCTAATGTGATTTCTTTATAATGGGTGTGTTCCTTGTCTTATCCTAGTGTCTAAACTCTTCTCCATGGCTGGACCCCCAAATAATATTCCTTTACGTGCTAAGGGGTATCTAGAGAGTGGGATAGGTTTACTAACGACCCTAACCCTAATGCGTACCCTAACCCTAACCCCTACCCTAAACCTACCACGTACCCTAATCCTACCCGTACCCTAAACCGAGCCCTAACCCTAACACAAACCCTAACCCTAACGCTAACCCATACCCTACGCCGTACCCGAAACCCTCCCCGAACCCGTACCCTAAGCCGTACCCTAAGCCTAACCCTAAGCCTAACCCTAACCCTAGGCTACCCTTGACTGCTTCTGCCTCCAATAGATTTCCTAAGCACTAGTGTTTTAAGGAAGAGCTGAAAAAGAGAATCCTAATGTGATTTCTTTATAATGGGTGTGTTCCTTATCTTATCCTAGTGTCTAAACTCTTCTCCATGGCTGGACCCCCAAATAATATTCCTTTACGTGCTAAGGGGGAGCTAGAGAGTGGGATAGGTTTAACAACTACCCTAACCCTAACACGTACCCTAAACCTAACCCCTACCCTAACCCTAACACGTACCCTAATCCTAACCCGTACCCTAAACCGAGCCCTAACCCTAACACTAACACTAACCCTAACCCTAAACCATACCGTACGCCGTACCCGCACCCCTCCCCGAACTCGTACCCTAAGCCGTACCCTAAGCCGAACCCTAAGCCTAACCCTAACCCTAGCCTACCCTTGACTGCTTCTGCCTCCAATTGATTTCCTAAGCACTAGTGTTTTAAGGAACAGCTTAAAAAGAGAATCCTAATGTGATTTCTTTATAATGGGTGTGTTCCTTATCTTATCCTAGTGTCTAAACTCTTCTCCATGGCTGGACCCCCAAATAATACTCCTTTACGTGCTAAGGGGTATCTAGAGAGTGGAATAGGTTTAATAACTACCCTAACACTAACGCGTAACCTAACCCTAACCCCTACCCTAACCCTAACACGTACCCTAATCCTAACCCGTACCCTAAACCGATCCCTAACCCTAACACTAACTCTAACCCTAACCGAAACCCATACCCTACGCCGAACCCGTACCCTAAGCCGTACCCTAAGCCTAACCCTAAGCCTAACCCTAACCCTAGGCTACCCTTGACTGCTTCTGCCTCCAATAGATTTCCTAAGCACTAGTGTTTTAAGGAACAGCTTAAAAAGAGAATCCTAATGTGATTTCTTTATAATGGGTGTGTTCCTTATCTTATCCTAGTGCCTAAACTCTTCTCCATGGCTGGAACCCCAAATAATATTCCTTTACGTGCTAAGGGGTATCTAGAGAGTGGGATAGGTTTAATAACTACCCTAACCCTAACGCATACCCTAACCCTAACCCCTACCCTAAACCTAACACGTACCCTAATCCTAACCCGTACCCTGAACCGAGCCCTAACCCTAACACTAAACCTAACCCTAACCCTAACCCATACCCTACGCCGTACCCGAACCCCTCCCCGAACCCGTACCCTAAGCCGTACCCTAAGCCTAACCCTAAGCCTAACCCTAACCCTAGGCTACCCTTGACTGCTTCTGCCTCCAATAGATTTCCTAAGCACTAGTGTTTTAAGGAACAGCTGAAAAAGAGAATCCTAATGTGATTTCTTTATAATGGGTGTGTTCCTTATCTTATCCTAGTGTCTAAACTCTTCTCCATGCCTGGACCCCCAAATAATACTCCTTTACGTGCTAAGGGGTATCTAGAGAGTGGGATAGGTTTACTAACTACCCTAACCCTAACGCGTACCCTAACCCTAACCCCTACCCTAACCCTAACACGTACCCTAATCCTAACCCGTACCCTAAACCGATCCCTAACCCTAACACTAACCCTAACCCTAACCCAAACACATACCCTACGCCGAACCCGTACCCTAAGCCTTACCCTAAGCCTAACCCTAAGCCTAACCCTAACCCTAGGCTACCCTTGACTGCTTCTGCCTCCAATTGATTTCCTAAGCACTAGTGTTTTAAGGAAGAGCTTAAAAAGAGAATCCTAATGTGAGTTCTTTATAATGGGTGTGTTCCTTATCTTATCCTAGTGTTTAAACTCTTCTCCATGGCTGGACCCCCAAATAATATTCCTTTACGTGCTAAGGGGTATCTAGAGAGTGTGATAGGTTTAATAACTACCCTAACCCTAACGCGTACCGTAACCCTAAACCCTACCCTAACCCTATCACGTACCCTAATCCTAACCCGTACCCTGAACCGAGCCCTAACCCTAACACTAACCCTAACACTAACCCTAACCCATACCCTACGCCGTAACCGAACCCCTCCCCGAACCCGTACCCTAAGCCGTACCCTAAGCCTAACCCTAAGCCTAACCCTAACCCTAGGCTACCCTTGACTGCTTCTGCCTCCAATTGATTTCCTAAGCACTAGTGTTTTAAGGAACAGCTTAAAAAGAGAATCCTAATGTGATTTCTTTATAATGGGTGTGTTCCTTATCTTATCCTAGTGTCTAAACTCTTCTCCATGGCTGGACCCCCAAATAATATTCCTTTACGTGCTAAGGGGTATCTAGAGAGTGGGATAGGTTTAATAACTACCCTAACCCTAACGCGTACCCTAACCCTAACCCCTACCCTAACCCTAACACGTACCCTAATCCTAAACCGTACCCTAAACCGAGCTCTAAAGCTAAAACTAACCCTAACCCTAACCCTAACCCATACCCTACGCCGTACCCGAACCCCTCCCCGAACCCATACCCTAAGACGTACCCTAACCCTAACCCTAAGCCTAAACCTAACACTAGTCTACCCTTGACTGCTTCTGCCTCCAATAGATTTCCTAAGCACTAGTGTTTGAAGGAACAGAAATAAGTCACACAGAAAAGGACACTTCTCATAAGGTATCACTTATAGAGGGAATGTAAATACCGTTACACTTGAACTGAATTACAAAACAGAACAGAGTCACACATTCAGAAAACACACTATGGCTGCTTAACGGGAAAGGTGAGGTGGGGTGATACATAAAACAAGGGTTTCAAATTAGCTCAGATACCGTTCCATAAACCCAATATGTAATAGACAAGACCTACTCCTTGCTCAGAGAACTGGACTCAACACGCCCTATTCACCGCACAAGAATATATCCGACTAGTAATAATCTTAAAACCTATGTATTGATATCTCTCTGTTAGTGTGTCAAGTGGGTGTAAAGCGGCATAAACACAGCATTGAAAAGCAGCTAAACACCATTATAAAAATAAATTACTTTGAAAAACCCATGAAACAAAGACGGTGAAAGAGAGAGAAATTCTTACACAATGCCTTCAGGAGCTGTGATGCAACCTGGATTGACCATATCTAGACCCACAGCTGGATGAGACATAAGGGTGGACACTCTTGGGGCTGAGAGGTTTGGTGAGGTTGGGTGAGCAAACGCAGACCCTTTAAAGTAATACTGCGTGGTACCCATCGCATGGGTCCCAAATCTCCAGGTTCAAGGGCATCTTCCTACATCGAAAACATGCATGAGAAACCCAGAAGATGGTACACCGTGTGATGGGGAAAGGTTTCTAAAACGCACCTCATTTCTCATCTCCTTGTGCCCGGGTTCGCCATTCCAGCCGTTTTACTAGGAACCTCCCTACTTGGAGCATCAGCACCTTTAACCTCCTGTTCCGTACAGGTTGCAATTTGTCCTGAGGATGAACGGGAAGACGTGGAACCAACGAGAGACTAGCTCTTGGTGTTGGGACAGGCACAGGTCACTCTATTTTCCCATCAGGAAGAAGAATTAACCACAGGCTCAGCCTGCCCCTCGGAACCAGAACCGTGCCTGATGCCATCCTGTGCTTTTGTGGCCAGCTCCCAAAAACGCGAGTTGTAAAATGGGGGTTCAGGGCACTGCAATTCACAAACCTGCAGAGTTATAAATGATAACTCTCGTCCACAAATATATTCAGCGAAGGCAAAGAAGAGGATTTGAAATCAAGGCAGAATTGCAAGAAACAGATTTCAGGAGGTACATACGAATCGCCTTTAAAGCACATGAAAAGCGGCAAAACGTTGACAATGATGCCCTTGGCCAAAAAGGGCGTATGCGTTTTTTCCTGAATATATTCAGGAAAAAACGCATACGCCCTTTTTGGCCAACCAAGCAATCTGGAAATGCAAATCAGCGCTACAAAGAAGTCTCGCTTCCCATCGGTCAAAAGGGCCATGCTGAAAAAAGTGTCAAAACCAGAAATGCAGGACAGGCCATGGAGAAATGGGAGCCTTCCTACACTGATGGGCGGGATGTAAATTGCCAACAGCCACTCTGGAGAAGTGTACGGTGTGTCCTGAAGCATCTGAAAAACACAGCTTAGAGAGCACAGGGCACTTCCACTCATGGGGGTATAAATTGGGAAAATTAAAATCAGCAAGACACAAGCACCCCAAAGTTGAGGGCTGCTCTGTTGACAAGGACCTCCACTTCATTCCACCTTCAATATCCCAGGAAAAAGAAAAATGGATAAAGAAGTTGTGGTCCTTATGTACAATGGAATATCACTCAGCCATGAAATCAATGTCATAAGGCTAGTAGCAGCATGATGAGTGGATTTAGGTACGACGACTCTAAGTGAAATAAGTCACACAGAAAAGGACACTTCTCATAAGGTATCACTTACAGAGGGAATGTAAAAACCGTTACACTTGAACTGAATCACAAAACAGAACAGAGTCACACATGCAGAAAACACACTATGGCTCCTTAACGGGAAAGGTGAGGTGGGGTGATACATAAAACAAGGGTTTCAAATTAGCTCAGATACCGTTCCATAAACCCAATATGTAATAGACAAGACCTACTCCTTGCTCAGAGAACTGGACTCAACACGCCCTATTCACCACACAAGAATATATCTGACTAGTAATAATCTTAAAACCTATGTATTGATATCTCTCTGTTAGTGTGTCAAGTGGGTGTAAAGCGGCATAAACACAGCAGTGAAAAGCACCTAAACCTCATTATAAAAATAAATTACTTTTAAAAACCCATGAAACAAAGACGGTGAAAGAGAGAGAAATTCTTACACAATGCGTTCAGGGGCTGTGATGCAACCTGGATTGACCATACCTAGACCCACAGCTGGATGAGACATAAGGGTGGACACTCTTGGGGCTGAGAGGTTTGGTGAGGTTGGGTGAGCAAACGCAGACCCTTTAAAGTAATACTGCGTGGTACCCATCGCATGGGTCCCAAATCTCCAGGTTCAAGGGCATCTTCCTACATCGAAAACATGCATGAGAAACCCAGAAGATGGTACACCGTGTGATGGGGAAAGGTTTCTATAACGCACCTCATTTCTCATCTCCTTGTGCCCGGGTTCGCCATTCCAGCCGCTTTACTAGCAATCTCCCTACTTGGAGCATCAGCACCTTTAACCTCCTGTTTCGTACAGGTTGCAATTTGTCCTGAGGATGAACGGGAAGACGTGGAACCAACGAGAGACTAGCTCTTGGTGTTGGGACAGGCACAGGTCACTCTATTTTCCCATCAGGAAGAAGAATTAACCACAGGCTCAGCCAGCGCCCCGGAACAAGAACAGGGCCTGAAGCCATCCTGCGCTTTTGCGGCCAGCTCCCAAAAAAGCGAGTTGTAAAATGGAGCTTCAGGGCACTGCAATTCACAAACCTGCAGAGTTATAAATGATAACTCTCGTCCACAAATATATTGAGGGAAGGCAAAGAAGAGGATTTGAAATCAAGGCAGAATTGCAGGAAACAGATTTCAGGAGGTAGATTCGAATCTCCTTTAAAGCACATGAAAAGCGGCAAAATGTTGACAATGATGCCCTTGGCCAAAAAGGGCGTATGCGTTTTTTCCTGAATATATTCAGGAAAAAACGCATACGCACTTTTTGGCCAACCAAGCAACCTGGAAAGGCAAATCAGCGCTACAAAGAAGTCTCGCTTCCCATCGGTCAAAAGGGCCATGCTGAAAAAAGTGTCAAAACCAGAAATGCAGGACAGGCCATGGAGAAATGGGAGCCTTGCTACACTGATGGGCGGAATGTAAATTGCCAACAGCCACTCTGGAGAAGTGTACGGTGTGTCCTGAAACATCTGAAAAACACAGCTTAGAGAGCATAGGGCACTTCCACTCATGGGGGTATAAATTGGGAAAATGAAAAATCAGCAAGACACAAGCACCCCAAAGTTGAGGGCTGCTCTGTTGACAAGGACCTCCACTTCATTCCACCTTAAATATCCCAGGAAAAAGAAAAATGGATAAAGAAATTGTGGTCCTTATGTACAATGGAATATCACTCAGCCATGAAATCAATGTCATAAGGCTAGTAGCAGCATGATGAGTGGATTTAGGTACGACGATTCTAAGTGAAATAAGTCACACAGAAAAGGACACTTCTCATAAGGTATCACTTATAGAGGGAATGTAAAAACCGTTACACTTGAACTGAATTACAAAACAGAACAGAGTCACACATGCAGAAAACACACTATGGCTGTTTCACGGGAAAGGTGAGGTGGGGTGATACATAAAACAAGGGTTTCAAATTAGCTCAGATACCGTTCCATAAACCCAATATGTAATAGACAAGACCTACTCCTTGCTCAGAGAACTGGACTCAACACGCCCTATTCACCGCACAAGAATATATCTGAGTAGTAATAATCTTAAAACCTATGTATTGATATCTCTCTGTTAGTGTGTCAAGTGGGTGTAAAGCGGCATAAACACAGCAGTGAAAACCAGCTAAACCTCATTATAAAAATAAATTACTTTTAAAAACCCATGAAACAAAGACAGTGAAAGAGAGAGAAATACTTACACATTGCGTTCAGGGGCTGTGATGCAACCTGGATTGACCATACCTAGACCCACAGCTGGATGAGACATAAGGGTGGACACTCTTGGGGCTGAGAGGTTTGGTGAGGTTGGGTGAGCAAACGCAGACCCTTTAAAGTAATACTGCGTGGTACCCATCGCATGGGTCCCAACTCTCCAGGTTCAAGGGCATCTTCCTACATCGAAAACATGCATGAGAAACCCAGAAGATGGTACACCGTGTGATGGGGAAAGGTTTCTAAAACGCACCTCATTTCTCATCTCCTTGTGCCCGGGTTCGCCATTCCAGCCGTTTTACTAGGAACCTCCCTACTTGGAGCATCAGCACCTTTAACCTCCTGTTCCGTACAGGTTGCAATTTGTCCTGAGGATGAACGGGAAGACGTGGAACCAACGAGAGACTAGCTCTTGGTGTTGGGACAGGCACAGGTCACTCTATTTTCCCATCAGGAAGAAGAATTAACCACAGGCTCAGCCTGCCCCTCGGAACCAGAACAGGGCCTGATGCCATCCTGTGCTTTTGTGGCCAGCTCCCAAAAACGCGAGTTGTAAAATGGGGGTTCAGGGCACTGCAATTCACAAACCTGCAGAGTTATAAATGATAACTCTCGTCCACAAATATATTGAGGGAAGGCAAAGAAGAGGATTTGAAATCAAGGCAGAATTGCAAGAAACAGATTTCAGGAGGTACATACGAATCGCCTTTAAAGCACATGAAAAGCGGCAAAACGTTGACAATGATGCCCTTGGCTAAAAAGGGCGTATGCGTTTTTTCCTGAATATATTCAGGAAAAAACGCATACGCCCTTTTTGGCCAACCAAGCAATCTGGAAATGCAAATCAGCGCTACAAAGAAGTCTCGCTTCCCATCGGTCAAAAGGGCCATGCTGAAAAAAGTGTCAAAACCAGAAATGCAGGAGAGGCCATGGAGAAATGGGAGCCTTCCTACACTGATGGGCGGGATGTAAATTGCCAACAGCCACTCTGGAGAAGTGTACGGTGTGTCCTGAAGCATCTGAAAAACACAGCTTAGAGAGCATAGGGCACTTCCACTCATGGGGGTATAAATTGGGAAAATTAAAATCAGCAAGACACAAGCACCCCAAAGTTGAGGGCTGCTCTGTTGACAAGGACCTCCACTTCATTCCACCTTCAATATCCCAGGAAAGAGAAAAATGGATAAAGAAGTTGTGGTCCTTATGTACAATGGAATATCACTCTGCCATGAAATCAATGTCATAAGGCTAGTAGCAGCATGATGAGTGGATTTAGGTACGACGAATCTAAGTGAAATAAGTCACACAGAAAAGGACACTTCTCATAAGGTATCACTTACAGAGGGAATGTAAAAACCGTTACACTTGAACTGAATTACAAAACAGAACAGAGACACACATGCAGAAAACACACTATGGCTCCTTAACGGGAAAGGTGAGGTGGGGTGATACATAAAACAAGGGTTTCAAATTAGCTCAGATACCGTTCCATAAACCCAATATGTAATAGACAAGACCTACTCCTTGCTCAGAGAACTGGACTCAACACGCCCTATTCACCGCACAAGAATATATCTGAGTAGTAATAATCTTCAAACCTATGTATTGATATCTCTCTGTTAGTGTGTCAAGTGGGTGTAAAGCGGCATAAACACAGCAGTGAAAACCAGCTAAACCTCATTATAAAAATAAATTACTTTTAAAAACCAATGAAACAAAGACAGTGAAAGAGAGAGAAATACTTACACATTGCGTTCAGGGGCTGTGATGCAACCTGGATTGACCATACCTAGACCCACAGCTGGATGAGACATAAGGGTGGACACTCTTGGGGCTGAGAGGTTTGGTGAGGTTGGGTGAGCAAACGCAGACCCTTTAAAGTAATACTGCGTGGTACCCATCGCATGGGTCCCAAATCTCCAGGTTCAAGGGCATCTTCCTACATCGAAAACATGCATGAGAAACCCAGAAGATGGTACACCGTGTGATGGGGAAAGGTTTCTAAAACGCACCTCATTTCTCATCTCCTTGTGCCCGGGTTCGCCATTCCAGCCGTTTTACTAGGAACCTCCCTACTTGGAGCATCAGCACCTTTAACCTCCTGTTCCGTACAGGTTGCAATTTGTCCTGAGGATGAACGGGAAGACGTGGAACCAACGAGAGACTAGCTCTTGGTGTTGGGACAGGCACAGGTCACTCTATTTTCCCATCAGGAAGAAGAATTAACCACAGGCTCAGCCTGCCCCTCGGAACCAGAACAGGGCCTGATGCCATCCTGTGCTTTTGTGGCCAGCTCCCAAAAACGCGAGTTGTAAAATGGGGGTTCAGGGCACTGCAATTCACAAACCTGCAGAGTTATAAATGATAACTCTCGTCCACAAATATATTGAGGGAAGGCAAAGAAGAGGATTTGAAATCAAGGCAGAATTGCAAGAAACAGATTTCAGGAGGTACATACGAATCGCCTTTAAAGCACATGAAAAGCGGCAAAACGTTGACAATGATGCCCTTGGCTAAAAAGGGCGTATGCGTTTTTTCCTGAATATATTCAGGAAAAAACGCATACGCCCTTTTTGGCCAACCAAGCAATCTGGAAATGCAAATCAGCGCTACAAAGAAGTCTCGCTTCCCATCGGTCAAAAGGGCCATGCTGAAAAAAGTGTCAAAACCAGAAATGCAGGAGAGGCCATGGAGAAATGGGAGCCTTCCTACACTGATGGGCGGGATGTAAATTGCCAACAGCCACTCTGGAGAAGTGTACGGTGTGTCCTGAAGCATCTGAAAAACACAGCTTAGAGAGCATAGGGCACTTCCACTCATGGGGGTATAAATTGGGAAAATTAAAATCAGCAAGACACAAGCACCCCAAAGTTGAGGGCTGCTCTGTTGACAAGGACCTCCACTTCATTCCACCTTCAATATCCCAGGAAAGAGAAAAATGGATAAAGAAGTTGTGGTCCTTATGTACAATGGAATATCACTCTGCCATGAAATCAATGTCATAAGGCTAGTAGCAGCATGATGAGTGGATTTAGGTACGACGAATCTAAGTGAAATAAGTCACACAGAAAAGGACACTTCTCATAAGGTATCACTTACAGAGGGAATGTAAAAACCGTTACACTTGAACTGAATTACAAAACAGAACAGAGACACACATGCAGAAAACACACTAT
The DNA here is from genome assembly GCF_965194805.1 of Balaenoptera borealis. Taxonomy (NCBI): domain Eukaryota; kingdom Metazoa; phylum Chordata; class Mammalia; order Artiodactyla; family Balaenopteridae; genus Balaenoptera; species Balaenoptera borealis. Next base: position 786,196 of record NW_028123925.1, read on the forward strand.
GGCTCCTTAACGGGAAAGGTGAGGTGGGGTGATACATAAAACAAGGGTTTCAAATTAGCTCAGATACCGTTCCATAAACCCAATATGTAATAGACAAGACCTACTCCTTGCTCAGAGAACTGGACTCAACACGCCCTATTCACCGCACAAGAATATATCTGAGTAGTAATAATCTTCAAACCTATGTATTGATATCTCTCTGTTAGTGTGTCAAGTGGGTGTAAAGCGGCATAAACACAGCAGTGAAAACCAGCTAAACCTCATTATAAAAATAAATTACTTTTAAAAACCCATGAAACAAAGACAGTGAAAGAGAGAGAAATACTTACACATTGCGTTCAGGGGCTGTGATGCAACCTGGATTGACCATACCTAGACCCACAGCTGGATGAGACATAAGGGTGGACACTCTTGGGGCTGAGAGGTTTGGTGAGGTTGGGTGAGCAAACGCAGACCCTTTAAAGTAATACTGCGTGGTACCCATCGCATGGGTCCCAAATCTCCAGGTTCAAGGGCATCTTCCTACATCGAAAACATGCATGAGAAACCCAGAAGATGGTACACCGTGTGATGGGGAAAGGTTTCTAAAACGCACCTCATTTCTCATCTCCTTGTGCCCGGGTTCGCCATTCCAGCCGTTTTACTAGGAACCTCCCTACTTGGAGCATCAGCACCTTTAACCTCCTGTTCCGTACAGGTTGCAATTTGTCCTGAGGATGAACGGGAAGACGTGGAACCAACGAGAGACTAGCTCTTGGTGTTGGGACAGGCACAGGTCACTCTATTTTCCCATCAGGAAGAAGAATTAACCACAGGCTCAGCCTGCCCCTCGGAACCAGAACAGGGCCTGATGCCATCCTGTGCTTTTGTGGCCAGCTCCCAAAAACGCGAGTTGTAAAATGGGGGTTCAGGGCACTGCAATTCACAAACCTGCAGAGTTATAAATGATAACTCTCGTCCACAAATATATTGAGGGAAGGCAAAGAAGAGGATTTGAAATCAAGGCAGAATTGCAAGAAACAGATTTCAGGAGGTACATACGAATCGCCTTTAAAGCACATGAAAAGCGGCAAAACGTTGACAATGATGCCCTTGGCTAAAAAGGGCGTATGCGTTTTTTCCTGAATATATTCAGGAAAAAACGCATACGCCCTTTTTGGCCAACCAAGCAATCTGGAAATGCAAATCAGCGCTACAAAGAAGTCTCGCTTCCCATCGGTCAAAAGGGCCATGCTGAAAAAAGTGTCAAAACCAGAAATGCAGGAGAGGCCATGGAGAAATGGGAGCCTTCCTACACTGATGGGCGGGATGTAAATTGCCAACAGCCACTCTGGAGAAGTGTACGGTGTGTCCTGAAGCATCTGAAAAACACAGCTTAGAGAGCATAGGGCACTTCCACTCATGGGGGTATAAATTGGGAAAATTAAAATCAGCAAGACACAAGCACCCCAAAGTTGAGGGCTGCTCTGTTGACAAGGACCTCCACTTCATTCCACCTTCAATATCCCAGGAAAGAGAAAAATGGATAAAGAAGTTGTGGTCCTTATGTACAATGGAATATCACTCTGCCATGAAATCAATGTCATAAGGCTAGTAGCAGCATGATGAGTGGATTTAGGTACGACGAATCTAAGTGAAATAAGTCACACAGAAAAGGACACTTCTCATAAGGTATCACTTACAGAGGGAATGTAAAAACCGTTACACTTGAACTGAATTACAAAACAGAACAGAGACACACATGCAGAAAACACACTATGGCTCCTTAACGGGAAAGGTGAGGTGGGGTGATACATAAAACAAGGGTATCAAATTAGCTCAGATACCGTTCCATAAACCCAATATGTAATAGACAAGACCTACTCCTTGCTCAGAGAACTGGACTCAACACGCCCTATTCACCGCACAAGAATATATCTGACTAGTAATAATCTTAAAACCTATGTATTGATATCTCTCTGTTAGTGTGTCAAGTGGGTGTAAAGCGGCATAAACACAGCAGTGAAAAGCACCTAAACCTCATTATAAAAATAAATTACTTTTAAAAACCCATGAAACAATGACGGTGAAAGAGAGAGAAATTCTTACACAATGCGTTCAGGGGCTGTGATGCAACCTGGATTGACCATACCTAGACCCACAGCTGGATGAGACATAAGGGTGGACACTCTTGGGGCTGAGAGGTTTGGTGAGGTTGGGTGAGCAAACGCAGACCCTTTAAAGTAATACTGCGTGGTACCCATCGCATGGGTCCCAAATCTCCAGGTTCAAGGGCATCTTCCTACATCGAAAACATGCATGAGAAACCCAGAAGATGGTACACCGTGTGATGGGGAAAGGTTTCTATAACGCACCTCATTTCTCATCTCCTTGTGCCCGGGTTCGCCATTCCAGCCGCTTTACTAGCAATCTCCCTACTTGGAGCATCAGCACCTTTAACCTCCTGTTTCGTACAGGTTGCAATTTGTCCTGAGGATGAACGGGAAGACGTGGAACCAACGAGAGACTAGCTCTTGGTGTTGGGACAGGCACAGGTCACTCTATTTTCCCATCAGGAAGAAGAATTAACCACAGGCTCAGCCTGCCCCTCGGAACCAGAACAGGGCCTGATGCCATTGTGCTTTTGTGGCCAGCTCCCAAAAACGCGAGTTGTAAAATGGGGGTTCAGGGCACTGCAATTCACAAACCTGCAGAGTTATAAATGATAACTCTCGTCCACAAATATATTGAGGGAAGGCAAAGAAGAGGATTTGAAATCAAGGCAGAATTGCAAGAAACAGATTTCAGGAGGTACATACGAATCGCCTTTAAAGCACATGAAAAGCGGCAAAACGTTGACAATGATGCCCTTGGCCAAAAAGGGCGTATGCGTTTTTTCCTGAATATATTCAGGAAAAAACGCATACGCCCTTTTTGGCCAACCAAGCAATCTGGAAATGCAAATCAGCGCTACAAAGAAGTCTCGCTTCCCATCGGTCAAAAGGGCCATGCTGAAAAAAGTGTCAAAACCAGAAATGCAGGACAGGCCATGGAGAAATGGGAGCCTTGCTACACTGATGGGCGGGATGTAAATTGCCAACAGCCACTCTGGAGAAGTGTACGGTGTGTCCTGAAACATCTGAAAAACACAGCTTAGAGAGCATAGGGCACTTCCACTCATGGGGGTATAAATTGGGAAAATTAAAAATCAGCAAGACACAAGCACCCCAAAGTTTAGGGCTGCTCTGTTGACAAGGACCTCCACTTCATTCCACCTTCAATATCCCAGGAAAGAGAAAAATGGATAAAGAAGTTGTGGTCCTTATGTACAATGGAATATCACTCAGCCATGAAATCAATGTCATAAGGCTAGTAGCAGCATGATGAGTGGATTTAGGTACGACGATTCTAAGTGAAATAAGTCACACAGAAAAGGACACTTCTCATAAGGTATCACTTATAGAGGGAATGTAAAAACCGTTACACTTGAACTGAATTACAAAACAGAACAGAGTCACACATGCAGAAAACACACTATGGCTGCTTAACGGGAAAGGTGAGGTGGGGTGATACATAAAACAAGGGTTTCAAATTAGCTCAGATACCGTTCCATAAACCCAATATGTAATAGACAAGACCTACTCCTTGCTCAGAGAACTGGACTCAACACGCCCTATTCACCGCACAAGAATATATCTGACTAGTAATAATCTTAAAACCTATGTATTGATATCTCTCTGTTAGTGTGTCAAATGGGTGTAAAGCGGCATAAACACAGCAGTGAAAAGCAGCTAAACCCCATTATTAAAATAAATTACTTTGAAAAACCCATGAAACAACAACAGTGAAAGAGATAGAAATTGTTACACAATGCCTTCAGGGGCTGTGATGCAACCTGGATTCACCATATCTAGACCCACAGCTGGATGAGACATAAGGGTGGACACTCTTGGGGCTTAGAGGTTTGGTGAGGTTGGGTGAGCAAACGCAGACCCTTTAAAGTAATACTGCGTGGTACCCATCGCATGGGTCCCAAATCTACAGGTTCAAGGGCATCTTCCTACATCGAAAACATGCATGAGAAACCCAGAAGATGGTACACCGTGTGATGGGGAAAGGTTTCTAAAAAGCACCTCATTTCTCATCTCCTTGTGCCCGGGTTCGCCATTCCAGCAGCTTTACTAGCAATCTCCCTACTTGGAGCATCAGCACCTTTAACCTCCTGTTTCGTACAGGTTGCAATTTGTCCTGAGGAAGAACTGGAAGACGTGGAACCAATGAGAGACTAGCTCTTGGTGTTGGGAAAGACACAGGTCACTCTATTTTCCCATCAGGAAGAAGAATTAACCACAGGCTCAGCCTGCCCCCCGGAACCAGAACAGGGCCTGAAGCCATCATGCGCTTTTGCAGCCAGCTCCCAAAAAAGCGAGTTGTAATATTGAGGTTCAGGGCACTGCAATTCACAAACCTGCAGAGTTATAAATGATAACTCTCGTCCACAAATATATTGAGGGAAGGCAAAGAAGAGGATTTGAAATCAAGGCAGAATTGCAGGAAACAGATTTCAGGAGGTAGATTCGAATCGCCTTTAAAGCACATGAAAAGCGGCAAAATGTTGACAATGATGCCCTTGGCCAAAAAGGGCGTATGCGTTTTTTCCTGAATATATTCAGGAAAAAACGCATACGCCCTTTTTGGCCAACCAAGCAACCTGGAAAGGCAAATCAGAGCTACCAAAAAGTCTCGCTTCCCATTGGTCAAAAGGGCCATGCTGAAAAAAGTGTCAAAACCAGAAATGCAGGACAGGCCATGGAGAAATGGGAGCCTTGCTACACTGATGGGTGGGATGTAAATTGCCAACAGCCACTCTGGAGAAGTGTACGGTGTGTCCTGAAACATCTGAAAAACACAGCTTAGAGAGCATAGGGCACTTCCACTCATGGGGGTATAAATTGGGAAAATTAAAAATCAGCAAGACACAAGCACCCCAAAGTTGAGGGCTGCTCTGTTGACAAGGACCTCCACTTCATTCCACCTTAAATATCCCAGGAAAGAGAAAAATGGATAAAGAAGTTGTGGTCCTTATGTACAATGGAATATCACTCAGCCATGAAATCAATGTCATAAGGTTAGGAGCAGCATGATGAGTGGATTTAGGTATGACGATTCTAAGTGAAATAAGTCACACAGAAAAGGACACTTCTCATAAGGTATCACTGATAGAGGGAATGTAAAAACCGTTACACTTGAACTGAATTACAAAACAGAACAGAGTCACACATGCAGAAAACACACTATGGCTGCTTAACGGGAAAGGTGAGGTGGGGTGATACATAAAACAAGGGTATCAAATTAGCTCAGATACCGTTCCATAAACCCAATATGTAATAGACAAGACCTACTCCTTGCTCAGAGATCTGGACTCAACACGCCCTATTCACCACACAAGAATATATCTGACTAGTAATAATCTTAAAACCTATGTATTAATATCTCTCTGTTAGTGTGTCAAGTGGGTGTATAGCGGCATAAACACAGCAGTGAAAAGCAGCTAAACCCCATTATGAAAATAAATTACTTTGAAAAACCCATGAAACAAAGACGGTGAAAGAGAGAGAAATTCTTACACAATGCCTTCAGGAGCTGTGATGCAACCTGGATTGACCATATCTAGACCCACAGCTGGATGAGACATAAGGGTGGACACTCTTGGGGCTGAGAGGTTTGGTGAGGTTGGGTGAGCAAACGCAGACCCTTTAAAGTAATACTGCGTGGTACCCATCGCATGGGTCCCAAATCTCCAGGTTCAAGGGCATCTTCCTACATCGAAAACATGCATGAGAAACCCAGAAGATGGTGCACCGTGTGATGGGGAAAGGTTTCTAAAATGCACCTCATTTCTCATCTCCTTGTGCCCGGGTTCGCCATTCCAGCCGCTTTACTAGCAATCTCCCTACTTGGAGCATCAGCACCTTTAACCTCCTGTTTCGTACAGGTTGCAATTTGTCCTGAGGATGAACGGGAAGACGTGGAACCAATGAGAGACTAGCTCTTGGTGTTGGGAAAGACACAGGTCACTCTATTTTCCCATCAGGAAGAAGAATTAACCACAGGCTCAGCCTGCCCCCCGGAACCAGAACAGGGCCTGAAGCCATCATGCGCTTTTGCAGCCAGCTCCCAAAAAGCGAGTTGTAATATTGAGGTTCAGGGCACTGCAATTCACAAACCTGCAGAGTTATAAATGATAACTCTCGTCCACAAATATATTGAGGGAAGGCAAAGAAGAGGATTTGAAATCAAGGCAGAATTGCAGGAAACAGATTTCAGGAGGTAGATTCGAATCGCCTTTAAAGCACATGAAAAGCGGCAAAATGTTGACAATGATGCCCTTGGCCAAAAAGGGCGTATGCGTTTTTTCCTGAATATATTCAGGAAAAAACGCATACGCCCTTTTTGGCCAACCAAGCAACCTGGAAAGGCAAATCAGCGCTACAAAGAAGTCTCGCTTCCCATCGGTCAAAAGGGCCATGCTGAAAAAAGTCTCAAAACCAGAAATGCAGGACAGGCCATGGAGAAATGGGAGCCTTGCTACACTGATGGGCGGGATGTAAATTGCCAACAGCCACTCTGGAGAAGTGTACGGTGTGTCCTAAAACATCTGAAAAACACAGTTAGAGAGCATAGGGCACTTCCACTCATGGGGGTATAAATTGGGAAAATAAAAAATCTGCAAGACACAAGCACCCCAAAGTTGAGGGCTGCTCTGTTGGCAAGGACCTCCACTTCATTCCACCTTAAATATCCCAGGAAAGAGAAAAATGGATAAAGAAGTTGTGGTCCTTATGTACAATGGAATATCACTCAGCCATGAAATCAATGTCATAAGGTTAGTAGCAGCATGATGAGTGGATTTAGGTATGACGATTCTAAGTGAAATAAGTCACACAGAAAAGGACACTTCTCATAAGGTATCACTTATAGAGGGAATGTAAAAACCGTTACACTTGAACTGAATTACAGAACAGAACAGAGTCACACATGCAGAAAACAGACTATGGCTGCTTAACGGGAAAGGTGAGGTGGGGTGATACATAAAACAAGGGTATCAAATTAGCTCAGATACCGTTCCATAAACCCAATATGTAATAGACAACACCTACTCCTAGCTCAGAGAACTGGACTCAACACGCCCTATTCACCACACAAGAATATACCTGACTAGTAATAATCTTAAAACCTATGTATTAATATCTCTCTGTTAGTGTGTCAAATGGGTGTAAAGCGGCATAAACACAGCAGTGAAAAGCAGCTAAACCCCATTATGAAAATAAATTACTTTGAAAAACCCATGAAACAACAACAGTGAAAGAGATAGAAATTGTTACACAATGCCTTCAGGGGCTGTGATGCAACCTGGATTGACCATATCTAGACCCACAGCTGGATGAGACATAAGGGTGGACACTCTTGGGGCTGAGAGGTTTGGTGAGGTTGGGTGAGCAAACACAGACCCTTTAAAGTAATACTGCGTGGTACCCATCGCATGGGTCCCAAATCTCCAGGTTCAAGGGCATCTTCCTACATCGAAAACATGCATGAGAAACCCAGAAGATGGTACACCGTGTGATGGGGAAAGGTTTCTAAAATGCACCTCATTTCTCATCTCCTTGTGCCCGGGTTCGCCATTCCAGCCGCTTTACTAGCAATCTCCCTACTTGGAGCATCAGCACCTTTAACCTCCTGTTTCGTACAGGTTGCAATTTTTCCTGAGGATGAACGGGAAGACGTGGAACCAATGAGAGACTAGCTCTTGGTGTTGGGAAAGACACAGGTCACTCTATTTTCCCATCAGGAAGAAGAATTAACCACAGGCTCAGCCTGCCCCCCGGAACCAGAACAGGGCCTGAAGCCATCCTGCGCTTTTGCGGCCAGCTCCCAAAAAAGCGAGTTGGAAAATGGAGGTTCAGGGCACTGCAATTCACAAACCTGCAGAGTTATAAATGATAACTCTCGTCCACAAATATATTGAGGGAAGGCAAAGAAGAGGATTTGAAATCAAGGCAGAATTGTACGAAACAGATTTCAGGAGGTAGATACGAATCGCCTTTAAAGCACATGAAAAGCGGCAAAACGTTGACAATGATGCCCTTGGCCAAAAAGGGCGTATGCGTTTTTTCCTGAATATAATCAGGAAAAAACGCATACGCCCTTTTTGGCCAACGAAACAACCTGGAAAGTCAAATCAGCGCTACAAAGAAGTCTCGCTTCCCATCGGTCAAATGGGCCATGCTGAAAAAAGTGTCAAAACCAGAAATGCAGGACAGGCCATGGAGAAATGGGGGCCTTGCTACACTGATGGGCGGGGGTGTAAATTGCCAACAGCCACTCAGGAGAAGTGTACAGTGAGTCCTGAAACATCTGAAAAACAGAGCTTAGAGAGCATAGGGCACTTCAACTCATGGGGGTATAAATTGGGAAAATTAAAAATCAGCAAGACACAAGCACCCCAAAGTTTAGGGCTACTCTGTTGACAAGGACCTCCACTTCATTCCACCTTCAATATCCCAGGAAAGAGAAACAAGGATAAAGAAGTGTGGTCCTTATATACAATGGAATATCACTCAGCCATGAAATCAATGTCACAAGGCTACTAGCAGCATGATGAGTGGATTTAGGTACGACGATTCTAAGTGAAATAAGTCACACAGAAAAGGACACTTCTCATAAGGTATCACTGATAGAGGGAATGTAAAAACCGTTACACTTGAACTGAATTACAAAACAGAACAGAGTCACACATGCAGAAAACACACTATGGCTGCTTAACGGGAAAGGTGAGGTGGGGTGATACATAAAACAAGGGTTTCAAATTAGCTCAGATACCGTTCCATAAACCCAATATGTAATAGACAAGACCTACTCCTTGCTCAGAGAACTGGACTCAACACGCCCTATTCACCGCACAAGAATATATCTGACTAGTAATAATCTTAAAACCTATGTATTGATATCTCTCTGTTAGTGTGTCAAGTGGGTGTAAAGCGGCATAAACACAGCAGTGAAAAGCACCTAAACCTCATTATAAAAATAAATTACTTTTAAAAACCCATGAAACAAAGACAGTGAAAGAGAGAGAAATTCTTACACAATGCGTTCAGGGGCTGTGATGCAACCTGGATTGACCATACCTAGACCCACAGCTGGATGAGACATAAGGGTGGACACTCTTGGGGCTGAGAGGTTTGGTGAGGTTGGGTGAGCAAACGCAGACCCTTTAAAGTAATACTGCGTGGTACCCATCGCATGGGTCCCAAATCTCCAGGTTCAAGGGCATCTTCCTACATCGAAAACATGCATGAGAAACCCAGAAGATGGTACACCGTGTGATGGGGAAAGGTTTCTATAACGCACCTCATTTCTCATCTCCTTGTGCCCGGGTTCGCCATTCAAGCCACTTTACTAGCAATCTCCCTACTTGGAGCATCAGCACCTTTAACCTCCTGTTTCGTACAGGTTGCAATTTGTCCTGAGGATGAACGGGAAGACGTGGAACCAATGAGAGACTAGCTCTTGGTGTTGGGACAGGCACAGGTCACTCTATTTTCCCATCAGGAAGAAGAATTAACCACAGGCTCAGCCAGCGCCCCGGAACAAGAACAGGGCCTGAAGCCATCCTGCGCTTTTGCGGCCAGCTCCCAAAAAAGCGAGTTGGAAAATGGAGGTTCAGGGCACTGCAATTCACAAACCTGCAGAGTTATAAATGATAACTCTCGTCCACAAATATATTGAGGGAAGGCAAAGAAGAGGATTTGAAATCAAGGCAGAATTGTACGAAACAGATTTCAGGAGGTAGATACGAATCGCCTTTAAAGCACATGAAAAGCAGCAAAACGTTGACAATGATGCCCTTGGCCAAAAAGGGCGTATGCGTTTTTTCCTGAATATAATCAGGAAAAAACGCATACGCCCTTTTTGGCCAACGAAACAACCTGGAAAGTCAAATCAGCGCTACAAAGAAGTCTCGCTTCCCATCGGTCAAATGGGCCATGCTGAAAAAAGTGTCAAAACCAGAAATGCAGGACAGGCCATGGAGAAATGGGGGCCTTGCTACACTGATGGGCGGGGGTGTAAATTGCCAACAGCCACTCAGGAGAAGTGTACAGTGAGTCCTGAAACATCTGAAAAACAGAGCTTAGAGAGCATAGGGCACTTCAACTCATGGGGGTATAAATTGGGAAAATTAAAAATCAGCAAGACACAAGCACCCCAAAGTTTAGGGCTACTCTGTTGACAAGGACCTCCACTTCATTCCACCTTCAATATCCCAGGAAAGAGAAACAAGGATAAAGAAGTGTGGTCCTTATATACAATGGAATATCACTCAGCCATGAAATCAATGTCACAAGGCTACTAGCAGCATGATGAGTGGATTTAGGTACGACGATTCTAAGTGAAATAAGTCACACAGAAAAGGACACTTCTCATAAGGTATCACTGATAGAGGGAATGTAAAAACCGTTACACTTGAACTGAATTACAAAACAGAACAGAGTCACACATGCAGAAAACACACTATGGCTGCTTAACGGGAAAGGTGAGGTGGGGTGATACATAAAACAAGGGTTTCAAATTAGCTCAGATACCGTTCCATAAACCCAATATGTAATAGACAAGACCTACTCCTTGCTCAGAGAACTGGACTCAACACGCCCTATTCACCGCACAAGAATATATCTGACTAGTAATAATCTTAAAACCTATGTATTGATATCTCTCTGTTAGTGTGTCAAGTGGGTGTAAAGCGGCATAAACACAGCAGTGAAAAGCACCTAAACCTCATTATAAAAATAAATTACTTTTAAAAACCCATGAAACAAAGACAGTGAAAGAGAGAGAAATTCTTACACAATGCGTTCAGGGGCTGTGATGCAACCTGGATTGACCATACCTAGACCCACAGCTGGATGAGACATAAGGGTGGACACTCTTGGGGCTGAGAGGTTTGGTGAGGTTGGGTGAGCAAACGCAGACCCTTTAAAGTAATACTGCGTGGTACCCATCGCATGGGTCCCAAATCTCCAGGTTCAAGGGCATCTTCCTACATCGAAAACGTGCATGAGAAACCCAGAAGATCTTACACCGTGTGATGGGGAAAGGTTTCTAAAATGCACCTCATTTCTCATCTCCTTGTGCCCGGGTTCGCCATTCCAGCCGCTTTACTAGCAATCTCCCTACTTGGAGCATCAGCACCTTTAACCTCCTGTTCCGTACAGGTTGCAATTTGTCCTGAGGATGAACGGGAAGACGTGGAACCAATGAGAGACTAGCTCTTGGTGTTGGGAAAGACACAGGTCACTCTATTTTCCCATCAGGAAGAAGAATTAACCGCAGGCTCAGCCTGCCCCCCGGAACCAGAACAGGGCCTGAAGCGATCCTGTGCTTTTGCGGCCAGATCCGAAAAAAGCGAGTTGTAAAATGGAGGTTCAGGGCACTGCAATTCACAAACCTGCAGAGTTATAAATGATAACTCTCGTCCACAAATATATTGAGGGAAGGCAAAGAAGAGGATTTGAAATCAAGGCAGAATTGCAGGAAACAGATTTCAGGAGGTAGATTCGAATCGCCTTTAAAGCACATGAAAAGCGGGAAAATGTTGACAATGATGCCCATGGCCAAAAAGGGCATATGCGTTTTTTCGTGAATATATTCAGGAAAAAACGCATACGCCCTTTTTGGCCAACCAAGCAACCTGGAAAGGCAAATCAGAGCTACCAAAAAGTCTCGCTTCCCATTGGTCAAAAGGGCCATGCTGAAAAAAGTGTCAAAACCAGAAATGCAGGACAGGCCATGGAGAAATGGGAGCCTTGCTACACTGATGGGCGGGATGTAAATTGCCAACAGCCACTCTGGAGAAGTGTCCGGTGAGTCCTGAAACATCTGAAAAACACAGCTTAGAGAGCATAGGGCACTTCCACTCATGGGGGTATAAATTGGGAAAATTAAAAATCAGCAAGACACAAGCACCCCAAAGTTGAGGGCTGCTCTGTTGACAAGGACCTCCACTTCATTCCACCTTAAATATCCCAGGAAAGAGAAAAATGGATAAAGAAGTTGTGGTCCTTATGTACAAAGTAATATCACTCAGCCATGAAATCAATGTCATAAGGTTAGTACCAGCATGATGAGTGGATTTAGGTACGACGATTCTAAGTGAAATAAGTCACACAGAAAAGGACACTTCTCATATGGTATCACTTTTAGAGGGAATTTAAAAACCGTTACACTTGAACTGAATTACAAAACAGAACAGAGTCACACATACAGAAAACAGACTATGGCTGCTTAACGGGAAAGGTGAGGTGGGGTGATACATAAAACAAGGGTATCAAATTAGCTCAGATACCATTCCATAAACCCAATATGTAATAGACAAGACCTACTCCTTGCTCAGAGAACTGGACTCAACACGCCCTATTCACCGCACAAGAATATATCTGACTAGTAATAATCTTAAAAGCTATGTATTGATATCTGTCTGTTAGTGTGTCAAGTGGGTGTAAAGCGGCATAAACACAGCAGTGAAAAGCAGCTAAACCCCATTATAAAAATAAATTACTTTGAAAAACCCATGAAACAACGACAGTGAAAGAGATAGAAATTCATACACAATGAGTTCAGGGGCTGTGATGCAACCTGGATTGACCATATCTAGACCCACAGCTGGATGAGACATAAGGGTGGACACTCTTGGGGCCGAGAGATTTGGTGAGGTTGGGTGAGCAAACGCAGACTCTTTAAAGTAATACTGTGTGGTACCCATCGCATGGGTCCCAAATCTCCAGGTTCAAGGGCATCTTCCTACATCGAAAACATGCATGAGAAACCCAGAAGATGGTACACCGTGTGATGGGGAAAGGTTTCTAAAAGGCACCTCATTTCTCAACTCCTTGTGCCCGGGTTCGCTATTCCAGCCGCTTGACTAGCAATCTCCCTACTTGGAGCATCAGCACCTTTAACCTCCTGTTCCGTACAGGTTGCAATTTGTCCTGAGGATGAACGGGAAGACGTGGAACCAATGAGAGACTAGCTCTTGGTGTTGGGACAGGCACAGGTCACTCTATTTTCCCATCAGGAAGAAGAATTAACCACAGGCTCAGCCTGCCCCCCGGAACAAGAACAGGGCCTGAAGCCATCCTGCGCTTTTGCGGCCATCTCCCAAAAACGCGAGTTATAAAATGGAGGTTCAGGGCACAGCAATTCACAAACCTGCAGAGTTATAAATGATAACTCTCGTCCACAAATATATTGAGGGAAGGCAAAGAAGAGGATTTGAAATCAAGGCAGAATTGCAGGAAACAGATTTCAGGAGGTAGATTCCAATCGCCTTTAAAGCACATGAAAAGCGGCAAAACGTTGACAATGATGCCCTTGGCCAAAAAGGGCGTATGCGTTTTTTCCTGAATATATTCAGGAAAAAACGCATACGCCCTTTTTGGCCAACCAAGCAACCTGGAAAGGCAAATCAGCGCTACAAAGATGTCTCGCTTCCCATCGGTTAAAAAGGCCATGCTGAAAAAAGTGTCAAAACCAGAAATGCAGGACAGGCCATGGAGAAATGGGAGCCTTGCTACACTGATGGGCGGGATGTAAATTGCCAACAGCCACTCTGGAGAAGCGTACGGTGAGTCCTGAAACATCTAAAAAACAAAGCTTAGAGAGCATACGGCACTTCCACTCATGGGGTTATAAATTGGGAAAATTAAAAATCAGCAAGACACAAGCACCCCAAAGTTTAGGGCTGCTCTGTTGACAAGGACCTCCACTTCATTCCACCTTCAATATCCCAGGAAAGAGAAAAATGGATAAAGAAGTTGTGGTCCTTATGTACAATGGAATATCACTCAGCCGTGAAATCAATGTCATAAGGCTAGTAGCAGCATGATGAGTGGATTTAGGTACGACGACTCTAAGTGAAATAAGTCACACAGAAAAGGACACTTCTCATAAGGTATTACTTATAGAGGGAATGTAAAAACCGTTACACTTGAACTGAATTACAAAACAGAACAGAGTCACACATGCAGAAAACACACTATGGCTGCTTAACGGGAAAGGTGAGGTGGGGTGATACATAAAACAAGGGTTTCAAATTAGCTCAGATACCGTTCCATAAACCCAATATGTAATAGACAAGACCTACTCCTTGCTCAGAGAACTGGACTCAACACGCCCTATTCACCGCACAAGAATATATCTGACTAGTAATAATCTTAAAACCTATGTATTGATATCTCTCTGTTAGTGTGTCAAGTGGGTAAAAAGCGGCATAAACACAGCAGTGAAAAGCAGCTAAACCCCATTATAAAAATAAATTACTTTGAAAAACCCATGAAACAAAGACAGTGAAAGAGAGAGAAATTCTTACACAATGCGTTCACGGGCTGTGATGCAACCTGGATTGACCATATCTAGACCCACAGCTGGATGAGACATAAGGGTGGACACTCTTGGGGCTGAGAGGTTTGGTGAGGTTGGGTGAGCAAACGCAGACCCTTTAAAGTAATACTGCATGGTACCCATCGCATGGGTCCCAAATCTCCAGGTTCAAGGGCATCTTCCTACATCGAAAACATGCATGAGAAACCCAGAAGATGGTACACCGTGTGATGGGGAAAGGTTTCTAAAACGCACCTCATTTCTCATCTCCTTGTGCCTGGGTTCGCTATTCCAGCCGCTTTACTAGCAATCTCCCTACTTGGAGCATCATCACCTTTAACCTCCTGTTCCGTACAGGTTGCAATTTGTCCTGAGGATGAACGGGAAGACGTGGATCCAATGAGAGACTAGCTCTTCGTGTTGGGACAGGCACAGGTCACTCTATTTTCCCATCAGGAAGAAGAATCAACCACAGGCTCAGCCTGCCACCCGGAACCAGAACAGGGCCTGAAGCCATCCTGCGCTATTGCGGCCAGCTCCCTAAAAAGCGAGTTGTAAAATGGAGGTTCAGGGCACTGCAATTCACAAACCTGCAGAGTTATAAATGATAACTCTCGTCCACAAATATATTGAGGGAAGGCAAAGAAGAGGATTTGAAATCAAGGCAGAATTGCAGGAAACAGATTTCAGGAGGTAGATTCGAATCGCCTTTAAAGCACATGAAAAGCGGCAAAACGTTGACAATGATGCCCTTGGCCAAAAAGGGCGTATGCGTTTTTTCCTGAATATATTCAGGAAAAAACGCATACGCCCTTTTTGGCCAACCAAGCAACCTGGAAAGGCAAATCAGCGCTACAAAGATGTCGCGCTTCCCATCGGTTAAAAAGGCCATGCTGAAAAAAGTGTCAAAACCAGAAATGCAGGACAGGCCATGGAGAAATGGGAGCCTTGCTACACTGATGGGCGGGATGTAAATTGCCAACAGCCACTCTGGAGAAGCGTACGGTGTGTCCTGAAACATCTAAAAAACAAAGCTTCGAGAGCATACGGCACTTCCACTCATGGGGTTATAAATTGGGAAAATTAAAAATCAGCAAGACACAAGCACCCCAAAGTTTAGGACTGCTCTGTTGACAAGGACCTCCACTTCATTCCACCTTCAATATCGCAGGAAAGAGAAAAATGGATAAAGAAGTTGTGGTCCTTATGTACAAAGGAATATCACTCAGCCATGAAATCAATGTCATAAGGCTAGTAGCAGCATGATGAGTGGATTTAGGTACGACGATTCTAAGTGAAATAAGTCACACAGAAAAGGACACTTCTCATAAGGTATCACTTATAGAGGGAATGTAAAAACCGTTACACTTGAACTGAATTACAAAACAGAACAGAGTCACACATGCAGAAAACACACTATGGCTGCTTAACGGGAAAGGTGAGGTGGGGTGATACATAAAACAAGGGTTTCAAATTAGCTCAGATACCGTTCCATAAACCCAATATGTAATAGACAAGACCTACTCCTTGCTCAGAGAACTGGACTCAACACGCCCTATTCACCGCACAAGAATATATCTGACTAGTAATAATCTTAAAACCTATGTATTGATATCTCTCTGTTAGTGTGTCAAGTGGGTAAAAAGCGGCATAAACACAGCAGTGAAAAGCAGCTAAACCCCATTATAAAAATAAATTACTTTGAAAAACCCATGAAACAAAGACAGTGAAAGAGAGAGAAATTCTTACACAATGCGTTCAGGGGCTGTGATGCAACCTGGATTGACCATATCTAGACCCACAGCTGGATGAGACATAAGGGTGGACACTCTTGGGGCTGAGAGGTTTGGTGAGGTTGGGTGAGCAAACGCAGACCCTTTAAAGTAATACTGCATGGTACCCATCGCATGGGTCCCAAATCTCCAGGTTCAAGGGCATCTTCCTACATCGAAAACATGCATGAGAAACCCAGAAGATGGTACACCGTGTGATGGGGAAAGGTTTCTAAAACGCACCTCATTTCTCATCTGCTTGTGCCCGGGTTCGCTATTCCAGCCGCTTTACTAGCAATCTCCCTACTTGGAGCATCAGCACCTTTAACCTCCTGTTCCGTACAGGTTGCAATTTGTCCTGAGGATGAACGGGAAGACGTGGAACCAATGAGAGACTAGCTCTTGGTGTTGGGACAGGCACAGGTCACTCTATTTTCCCATCAGGAAGAAGAATTAACCACAGGCTCAGCCTGCCCCCCGGATCAAGAACAGGGCCTGAAGCCATCCTGCGCTTTTGCGGCCATCTCCCAAAAACGCGAGTTGTAAAATGGAGGTTCAGGGCACTGCAATTCACAAACCTGCAGAGTTATAAATGATAACTCTCGTCCACAAATATATTGAGGGAAGGCAAAGAAGAGGATTTGAAATCAAGGCAGAATTGCAGGAAACAGATTTCAGGAGGTAGATTCGAATCGCCTTTAAAGCACATGAAAAGCGGCAAAACGTTGACAATGATGCCCTTGGCCAAAAAGGGCGTATGCGTTTTTTCCTGAATATATTCAGGAAAAAACGCATACGCCCTTTTTGGCCAACCAAGCAACCTGGAAAGGCAAATCAGCGCTACAAAGAAGTCTCGCTTCCCATCGGTTAAAAGGGCCATGCTGAAAAAAGTGTCAAAACCAGAAATGCAGGACAGGCCATGGAGAAATGGGAGCCTTGCTACACTGATGGGCGGGATGTAAATTGCCAACAGCCACTCTGGAGAAGAGTACGGTGTGTCCTGAAACATCTAAAAAACACAGCTTAGAGAGCATAGGGCACTTCCACTCATGGGGGTATAAATTGGGAAAATGAAAAATCAGCAAGACACAAGCACCCCAAAGTTTAGGGCTGCTCTGTTGACAAGGACCTCCACTTCATTCCACCTTCAATATCCCAGGAAAGAGAAAAATGGATAAAGAAGTTGTGGTCCTTATGTACAATGGAATATCACTCTGCCATGAAATCAATGTCATAAGGCTAGTAGCAGCATGATGAGTGGATTTAGGTACGACGATTCTAAGTGAAATAAGTCACACAGAAAAGGACACTTCTCATAAGGTATCACTGATAGAGGGAATGTAAAAACCGTTACACTTGAACTGAATTACAAAACAGAACAGAGTCACACATGCAGAAAACACACTATGGCTGCTTAACGGGAAAGGTGAGGTGGGGTGATACATAAAACAAGGGTTTCAAATTAGCTCAGATACCGTTCCATAAACCCAATATGTAATAGACAAGACCTACTCCTTGCTCAGAGAACTGGACTCAACACGCCCTATTCACCGCACAAGAATATATCTGACTAGTAATAATCTTAAAACCTATGTATTGATATCTCTCTGTTAGTGTGTCAAGTGGGTGTAAAGCGGCATAAACACAGCAGTGAAAAGCAGCTAAACCCCATTATAAAAATAAATTACTTTGAAAAACCCATGAAACAAAGACAGTGAAAGAGATAGAAATTCTTACACAATGCGTACACGGGCTGTGATGCAACCTGGATTGACCATATCTAGACCCACAGCTGGATGAGACATAAGGGTGGACACTCTTGGGGCTGAGAGGTTTGGTGAGGTTGGGTGAGCAAACGCAGACCCTTTAAAGTAATACTGCATGGTACCCATCGCATGGGTCCCAAATCTCCAGTTTCAAGGGCATCTTCCTACATCGAAAACATGCATGAGAAACCCAGAAGATGGTACACCGTGTGATGGGGAAAGGTTTCTAAAACGTACCTCATTTCTCATCTCCTTGTGCCCGGGTTCGCTATTCCAGCCGCTTGACTAGCAATCTCCCTACTTGGAGCATCAGCACCTTTAACCTCCTGTTCCGTACAGGTTGCAATTTGTCCTGAGGATGAACGGGAAGACGTGGAACCAATGAGAGACTAGCTCTTGGTGTTGGGACAGGCACAGGTCACTCTATTTTCCCATCAGGAAGAAGAATTAACCACAGGCTCAGCCTGCCCCCCGGAACAAGAACAGGGCCTGAAGCCATCCTGTGCTTTTGCGGCCATCTCCCAAAAATGCGAGTTATAAAATGGAGGTTCAGGGCACTGCAATTCACAAACCTGCAGAGTTATAAATGATAACTCTCGTCCACAAATATATTGAGGGAAGGCAAAGAAGAGGATATGAAATCAAGGCAGAATTGCAGGAAACAGATTTCAGGAGGTAGATTCCAATCGCCTTTAAAGCACATGAAAAGCGGCAAAACGTTGACAATGATGCCCTTGGCCAAAAAGGGCGTATGCGTTTTTTCCTGAATATATTCAGGAAAAAACGCATACGCCCTTTTTGGCCAACCAAGCAACCTGGAAAGGCAAATCAGCGCTACAAAGATGTCTCGCTTCCCATCGGTTAAAAAGGCCATGCTGAAAAAAGTGTCAAAACCAGAAATGCGGGACAGGCCATGGAGAAATGGGAGCCTTGCTACACTGATGGGCGGGATGTAAATTGCCAACAGCCACTCTGGAGAAGCGTACGGTGAGTCCTGAAACATCTAAAAAACAAAGCTTAGAGAGCATACGGCACTTCCACTCATGGGGTTATAAATTGGGAAAATTAAAAATCAGCAAGACACAAGCACCCCAAAGTTTAGGGCTGCTCTGTTGACAAGGACCTCCACTTCATTCCACCTTCAATATCCCAGGAAAGAGAAAAATGGATAAAGAAGTTGTGGTCCTTATGTACAATGGAATATCACTCAGCCGTGAAATCAATGTCATAAGGCTAGTAGCAGCATGATGAGTGGATTTAGGTACGACGACTCTAAGTGAAATAAGTCACACAGAAAAGGACACTTCTCATAAGGTATCACTTATAGAGGGAATGTAAAAACCGTTACACTTGAACTGAATTACAAAACAGAACAGAGTCACACATGCAGAAAACACACTATGGCTGCTTAACGGGAAAGGTGAGGTGGGGTGATACATAAAACAAGGGTTTCAAATTAGCTCAGATACCGTTCCATAAACCCAATATGTAATAGACAAGACCTACTCCTTGCTCAGAGAACTGGACTCAACACGCCCTATTCACCGCACAAGAATATATCTGACTAGTAATAATCTTAAAACCTATGTATTGATATCTCTCTGTTAGTGTGTCAAGTGGGTAAAAAGCGGCATAAACTCAGCAGTGAAAAGCAGCTAAACCCCATTATAAAAATAAATTACTTTGAAAAACCCATGAAACAAAGACAGTGAAAGAGAGAGAAATTCTTACACAATGCGTTCAGGGGCTGTGATGCAACCTGGATTGACCATATCTAGACCCACAGCTGGATGAGACCTAAGGGTGGACACTGTTGCGGCTGAGAGGTTTGGTGAGGTTGGGTGAGCAAACGCAGACCCTTTAAATAATACTGCGTGGTACCCATCGCATGGGTCCCAAATCTCCAGGTTCAAGGGTATCTTCCTACATCGAAAACATGCATGAGATACCCAGAAGATGGTACACCGTGTGATGGGGAAAGGTTTCTAAAACGCACCTCATTTCTCATCTGCTTGTGCCCGGGTTCGCCATTCCAGCCACTTTACTAGCAATCTCCCTCCTTGGAGCATCAGCACCTTTAACCTCCTGTTCCGTACAGGTTGCAATTTGTACTGAGGATGAACGGGAAGACGTGGAACCAATGAAAGACTAGCTCTTGGTGTTGGGACAGGCACAGGTCACTCTATTTTCCCATCAGGAAGAAGAATTAACCACAGGCTCAGCCTGCCCCCCGGAACCAGAACAGGGCCTGAAGCCATCCTGCGCTTTTGCGGGCAGCTCCCTAAAAAGCGAGTTGTAAATTGGAGGTTCAGGGCACTGCAATTCACAAACCTGCAGAGTTATAAATGATAACTCTCATCCACAAATATATTGAGGGAAGGCAAAGAAGAGGATTTGAAATCAAGGCAGAATTGCAGGAAACAGATTTCAGGAGGTAGATTCGAATCGCCTTTAAAGCACATGAAAAGCGGCAAAACGTTGACAATGATGCCCTTGGCCAAAAAGGGCGTATGCGTTTTTTCCTGAATATATTCAGGAAAAAACGCATACGCCCTTTTTGGCCAACCAAGCAACCTGGAAAGACAAATCAGCGCTACAAAGATGTCTCGCTTCCCATCGGTCAAAAGGGCCATGCTGAAAAAAGTGTCAAAACCAGAAATGCAGGACAGGCCATGGAGAAATGGGAGCCTTGCTACACTGATGGGCGGGATGTAAATTGTCAACAGCCACTCTGGAGAAGTGTACGGTGAGTCCTGAAACGTCTAAAAAGCAAAGCTTAGAGAGCATAGGGCACTTCCACTCATGGGGGTATAAATTGGGAAAATTAAAAATCAGCAAGACACAAGCG
This sequence comes from Balaenoptera borealis, assembly GCF_965194805.1. Taxonomy (NCBI): domain Eukaryota; kingdom Metazoa; phylum Chordata; class Mammalia; order Artiodactyla; family Balaenopteridae; genus Balaenoptera; species Balaenoptera borealis. Next base: position 806,997 of record NW_028123925.1, read on the forward strand.
CCCCAAAGTTTAGGGCTGCGCTGTTGACAAGGACCTCCACTTCATTCCACCTTCAATATCCCAGGAAAGAGAAAAATGGATAAAGAAGTTGTGGTCCTTATGTACAATGGAATATCACTCAGCCATGAAATCAATGTCATAAGGCTAGTAGCAGCATGATGAGTGGATTTAGGTACAACGATTCTAAGTGAAATAAGTCACACAGAAAAGGACACTTCTCAAAAGGTATCACTGATAGAGGGAATGTAAAAACCGTTACACTTGAAGTGAATCAGAAAACAGAACAGAGTCACACATGTAGAAAACACACTATGGCTGCTTCACGGGAAAGGTGAGGTGGGGTGATACATAAAACAAGGGTTTCAAATTAGCTCAGATACCGTTCCATAAACCCAATATGTAATAGACAAGACCTACTCCTTGCTCAGAGAACTGGACTCAACACGCCCTATTCACCGCACAAGAATATATCTGACTAGTAATAATCTTAAAACCTATGTATTGATATCTCTCTGTTAGTGTGTCAAGTGGGTAAAAAGCGGCATAAACTCAGCAGTGAAAAGCAGCTAAACCCCATTATAAAAATAAATTACTTTGAAAAACCCATGAAACAAAGACAGTGAAAGAGAGAGAAATTCTTACACAATGCGTTCAGGGGCTGTGATGCAACCTGGATTGACCATATCTAGACCCACAGCTGGATGAGACCTAAGGGTGGACACTGTTGCGGCTGAGAGGTTTGGTGAGGTTGGGTGAGCAAACGCAGACCCTTTAAATAATACTGCGTGGTACCCATCGCATGGGTCCCAAATCTCCAGGTTCAAGGGTATCTTCCTACATCGAAAACATGCATGAGATACCCAGAAGATGGTACACCGTGTGATGGGGAAACGTTTCTAAAACGCACCTCATTTCTCATCTGCTTGTGCCCGGGTTCGCCATTCCAGCCACTTTACTAGCAATCTCCCTACTTGGAGCATCAGCACCTTTAACCTCCTGTTCCGTACAGGTTGCAATTTGTACTGAGGATGAACGGGAAGACGTGGAACCAATGAAAGACTAGCTCTTGGTGTTGGGACAGGCACAGGTCACTCTATTTTCCCATCAGGAAGAAGAATTAACCACAGGCTCAGCCTGCCCCCCGGAACCAGAACAGGGCCTGAAGCCATCCTGCGCTTTTGCGGCCAGCTCCCTAAAAAGCGAGTTGTAAAATGGAGGTTCAGGGCACTGCAGTTCACAAACCTGCAGAGTTATAAATGATAACTCTCATCCACAAATATATTGAGGGAAGGCAAAGAAGAGGATTTGAAATCAAGGCAGAATTGCAGGAAACAGATTTCAGGAGGTAGATTCGAATCGCCTTTAAAGCACATGAAAAGCGGCAAAACGTTGACAATGATGCCCTTGGCCAAAAAGGGCGTATGCGTTTTTTCCTGAATATATTCAGGAAAAAACGCATACGCCCTTTTTGGCCAACCAGGCAACCTGGAAAGGCAAATCAGCGCTACAAAGATGTCTCGCTTCCCATCGGTCAAAAGGGCCATGCTGAAAAAAGTGTCAACACCAGAAATGCAGGACAGGCCATGGAGAAATGGGAGCCTTGCTACACTGATGGGCGGGATGTAAATTGTCAACAGCCACTCTGGAGAAGTGTACGGTGAGTCCTGAAAGGTCTAAAAAGCAAAGCTTAGAGAGCATAGGGCACTTCCACTCCTAGGGGTATAAATTGGGAAAATTAAAAATCAGCAAGACACAAGCACCCCAAAGTTTAGGGCTGCTCTGTTGACAAGGACCTCCACTTCATTCCACCTTCAATATCCCAGGAAAGAGAAAAATGGATAAAGAAGTTGTGGTCCTTATGTACAATGGAATATCACTCAGCCGTGAAATCAATGTCATAAGGCTAGGAGCAGCATGATGAGTGGACTTAGGTACGACGGCTCTAAGTGAAATAAGTCACACAGAAAAGGACACTTCTCATAAGGTATCACTTATAGAGGGAATGTAAAAACCGTTACACTTGAACTGAATTACAAAACAGAACAGAGTCACACATGCAGAAAACACACTATGGCTGCTTAACGGGAAAGGTGAGGTGGGGTGATACATAAAACAAGGGTTTCAAATTAGCTCAGATACCGTTCCATAAACCCAATATGTAATAGACAAGACCTACTCCTTGCTCAGAGAACTGGACTCAACACGCCCTATTCACCGCACAAAAATATATCTGACTAGTAATAATCTTAAAACCTGTGTATTGATATCTCTCTGTTAGTGTGTCAAGTGGGTAAAAAGCGGCATAAACACAGCAGTGAAAAGCAGCTAAACCCCATTATAAAAATAAATTACTTTGAAAAACCCATGAAACAAAGACAGTGAAAGAGAGAGAAATTCTTACACAATGCGTTCAGGGGCTGTGATGCAACCTGGATTGACCATATCTAGACCCACAGCTGGATGAGACCTAAGGGTGGACACTGTTGCGGCTGAGAGGTTTGGTGAGGTTGGGTGAGCAAACGCAGACCCTTTAAATAATACTGCGTGGTACCCATCGCATGGGTCCCAAATCTCCAGGTTCAAGGGTATCTTCCTACATCGAAAACATGCATGAGAAACCCAGAAGATGGTACACCGTGTGATGGGGAAAGGTTTCTAAAACGCACCTCATTTCTCATCTGCTTGTGCCCGGGTTCGCCATTCCAGCCACTTTACTAGCAATCTCCCTCCTTGGAGCATCAGCACCTTTAACCTCCTGTTCCGTACAGGTTGCAATTTGTACTGAGGATGAACGGGAAGACGTGGAACCAATGAAAGACTAGCTCTTGGTGTTGGGACAGGCACAGGTCACTCTATTTTCCCATCAGGAAGAAGAATTAACCACAGGCTCAGCCTGTCCCCCGGAACCAGAACAGGGCCTGAAGCCATCCTGCGCTTTTGCGGCCAGCTCCCTAAAAAGCGAGTTGTAAAATGGAGGTTCAGGGCACTGCAGTTCACAAACCTGCAGAGTTATAAATGATAACTCTCATCCACAAATATATTGAGGGAAGGCAAAGAAGAGGATTTCAAATCAAGGCAGAATTGCAGGAAACAGAATTCAGGAGGTAGATTCGAATCGCCTTTAAAGCACATGAAAAGCGGCAAAACGTTGACAATGATGCCCTTGGCCAAAAAGGGCGTATGCGTTTTTTCCTGAATATATTCAGGAAAAAACGCATACGCCCTTTTTGGCCAACCAAGCAACCTGGAAAGGCAAATCAGCGCTACAAAGATGTCTCGCTTCCCATCGGTCAAAAGGGCCATGCTGAAAAAAGTGTCAACACCAGAAATGCAGGACAGGCCATGGAGAAATGGGAGCCTTGCTACACTGATGGGCGGGATGTAAATTGTCAACAGCCACTCTGGAGAAGTGTACGGTGAGTCCTGAAAGGTCTAAAAAGCAAAGCTTAGAGAGCATAGGGCACTTCCACTCATGGGGGTATAAATTGGGAAAATGAAAAATCAGCAAGACACAAGCACCCCAAAGTTTAGGGCTGCTCTGTTGACAAGGACCTCCACTTCATTCCACCTTCAATATCCCAGGAAAGAGAAAAATGGATAAAGAAGTTGTGGTCCTTATGTACAATGGAATATCACTCAGCCGTGAAATCAATGTCATAAGGCTAGGAGCAGCATGATGAGTGGATTTAGGTACGACGACTCTAAGTGAAATAAGTCACACAGAAAAGAACACTTCTCATAAGGTATCACTTATAGAGGGAATGTAAAAACCGTTACACTTGAACTGAATTACAAAACAGAACAGAGTCACACATGCAGAAAACACACTATGGCTGCTTAACGGGAAAGGTGAGGTGGGGTGATACATAAAACAAGGGTTTCAAATTAGCTCAGATACCGTTCCATAAACCCAATATGTAATAGACAAGACCTACTCCTTGCTCAGAGAACTGGACTCAACACGCCCTATTCACCGCACAAGAATATATCTGACTAGTAATAATCTTAAAACCTATGTATTGATATCTCTCTGTTAGTGTGTCAAGTGGGTAAAAAGCGGCATAAACACAGCAGTGAAAAGCAGCTAAACCCCATTATAAAAATAAATTACTTTGAAAAACCCATGAAACAAAGACAGTGAAAGAGAGAGAAATTCTTACACAATGCGTTCAGGGGCTGTGATGCAACCTGGATTGACCATATCTAGACCCACAGCTGGATGAGACATAAGGGTGGACACTCTTGGGGCTGAGAGGTTTGGTGAGGTTGGGTGAGCAAACGCAGACCCTTTAAAGTAATACTGCGTGGTACCCATCGCATGGGTCCCAAATCTCCAGGTTCAAGGGCATCTTCCTACATCGAAAACATGCATGAGATACCCAGAAGATGGTACACCGTGTGATGGGGAAAGGTTTCTAAAACGCACCTCATTTCTCATCTGCTTGTGCCCGGGTTCGCCATTCCAGCCACTTTACTAGCAATCTCCCTCCTTGGAGCATCAGCACCTTTAACCTCCTGTTCCGTACAGGTTGCAATTTGTACTGAGGATGAACGGGAAGACGTGGAACCAATGAAAGACTAGCTCTTGGTGTTGGGACAGGCACAGGTCACTCTATTTTCCCATCAGGAAGAAGAATTAACCACAGGCTCAGCCTGCCCCCCGGAACCAGAACCGGGCCTGAAGCCATCCTGCGCTTTTGCAGCCAGCTCCCTAAAAAGCGAGTTGTAAAATGGAGGTTCAGGGCACTGCAATTCACAAACCTGCAGAGTTATAAATGATAACTCTCATCCACAAATATATTGAGGGAAGGCAAAGAAGAGGATTTGAAATCAAGGCAGAATTGCAGGAAACAGATTTCAGGAGGTAGATTCGAATCGCCTTTAAAGCACATGAAAAGCGGCAAAACGTTGACAATGATGCCCTTGGCCAAAAAGGGCGTATGCGTTTTTTCCTGAATATATTCAGGAAAAAACGCATACGCCCTTTTTGGCCAACCAAGCAACCTGGAAAGGCAAATCAGCGCTACAAAGATGTCTCGCTTCCCATCGGTCAAAAGGGCCATGCTGAAAAAAGTGTCAAAACCAGAAATGCAGGACAGGCCATGGAGAAATGGGAGCCTTGCTACACTGATGGGCGGGATGTAAATTGTCAACAGCCACTCTGGAGAAGTGTACGGTGAGTCCTGAAACGTCTAAAAAGCAAAGCTTAGAGAGCATAGGGCACTTCCACTCATGGGGGTATAAATTGGGAAAATTAAAAATCAGCAAGACACAAGCACCCCAAAGTTTAGGGCTGCTCTGTTGACAAGGACCTCCACTTCATTCCACCTTAAATATCCCAGGAAAGAGAAAAATGGATAAAGAAGTTGTGGTCCTTATGTACAATGGAATATCACTCAGCCATGAAATCAATGTCATAAGGCTAGTAGCAGCATGATGAGTGGATTTAGGTACAACGATTCTAAGTGAAATAAGTCACACAGAAAAGGACACTTCTCAAAAGGTATCAGTGATAGAGGGAATGTAAAAACCGTTACACTTGAACTGAATTACAAAACAGAACAGAGTCACACATGCAGAAAACACACTATGGCTGCTTAACGGGAAAGGTGAGGTGGGGTGATACATAAAACAAGGGTTTCAAATTAGCTCAGATACCGTTCCATAAAACCAATATGTAATAGACAAGACCTACTCCTTGCTCAGAGAACTGGACTCAACACGCCCTATTCACCGCACAAGAATATATCTGACTAGTAATAATCTTAAAACCTATGTATTGATATCTCTCTGTTAGTGTGTCAAGTGGGTGTAAAGCGGCATAAACACAGCAGTGAAAAGCAGCTAAACCCCATTATAAAAATAAATTACTTTGAAAAACCCATGAAACAAAGACAGTGAAAGAGATAGAAATTCTTACACAATGCGTTCACGAGCTGTGATGCAACCTGGATTGACCATATCTAGACCCACAGCTGGATGAGACATAAGGGTGGACACTGTTGCGGCTGAGAGGTTTGGTGAGGTTGGGTGAGCAAACGCAGACCCTTTAAAGTAATACTGCATGTTGCCCATCGCATGGGTCCCAAATCTCCAGGTTCAAGGGCATCTTCCTACATCGAAAACATGCGTGAGAATCCCAGAAGATGGTACACTGTGTGATGTGGAAAGGTTTCTAAAACGCACCTCATTTCTCATCTCCTTGTGCCCGGGTTCGCTATTCCAGCCGCTTTACTAGCAATCTCCCTACTTGGAGCATCAGCACCTTTAACCTCCTGTTCCGTACAGGTTGCAATTTGTCCTGAGGATGAACGGGAAGACGTGGAACCAATGAGAGACTAGCTCTTGGTGTTGGGACAGGCACAGGTCACTCTATTTTCCCATCAGGAAGAAGAATTAACCACAGGCTCAGCCTGCCCCCCGGAACCAGAACAGGGCCTGAAGCCATCCTGCGCTTTTGCGGCCAGCTCCCAAAAAAGCGAGTTGTAAAATGGAGGTTCAGGGCACTGCAATTCACAAACCTGCAGAGTTATAAATGATAACTCTCGTCCACAAATATATTGACGGAAGGCAAAGAAGAGGATTTGAAATCAAGGCAGAATTGCAGGAAACAGATTTCAGGAGGTAGATTCGAGTCGCCTTTAAAGCACATGAAAAGTGGCAAAACGTTGACAATGATGCCCTTGGCCAAAAAGGGCGTATGCGTTTTTTCCTGAATGTATTCAGGAAAAAACGCATACGCCCTTTTTGGCCAACCAAGCAACCTGGAAAGGCAAATCAGCGCTACAAAGATTTCTCGCTTCCCATCGGTTAAAAAGGCCATGCTGAAAAAAATGTCAAAACCAGAAATGCAGGACAGGCCATGGAGAAATGGGAGCCTTCCTACACTGATGGGCGGGATGTAAATTGCCAACAGCCACTCTGGAGAAGCGTACGGTGAGTCCTGAAACATCTAAAAAACAAAGCTTAGAGAGCATAGGGCACTTCCACTCATGGGGTTATAAACTGGGAAAATTAAAAATCAGCAAGACACAAGCACCCCAAAGTTTAGGGCTGCTCTGTTGACAAGGACCTCCACTTCATTCCACCTTCAATATCCCAGGAAAGAGAAAAATGGATAAAGAAGTTGTGGTCCTTATGTACAATGGAATATCACTCAGCCGTGAAATCAATGTCATAAGGCTAGTAGCAGCATGATGAGTGGATTTAGGTATGACGACTCTAAGTGAAATAAGTCACACAGAAAAGGACACTTCTCATAAGGTATCACTTATAGAGGGAATGTAAAAACCGTTACACTTGAACTGAATTACAAAACAGAACAGAGTCACACATGCAGAAAACACACTATGGCTGCTTAACGGGAAAGGTGAGGTGGGGTGATACATAAAACAAGGGTTTCAAATTAGCTCAGATACCGTTCCATAAACCCAATATGTAATAGACAACACCTACTCCTTGCTCAGAGAACTGGACTCAACACGCCCTATTCACCGCACAAGAATATATCTGACAAGTAATAATCTTAAAACCTATGTATTGATATCTCTCTGTTAGTGTGTCAAGTGGGTAAAAAGCGGCATAAACACAGCAGTGAAAAGCAGCTAAACCCCATTATAAAAATAAATTACTTTGAAAAACCCATGAAACAAAGACAGTGAAAGAGAGCGAAATTCTTACACAATGCGTTCAGGGGCTGTGATGCCACCTGTATTGACCATATCCAGACCCACAGCTGGATGAGACCTAAGGGTGGACACTGTTGCGGCTGAGAGGTTTGGTGAGGTTGGGTGAGCAAACGCAGACCCTTTAAAGTAATACTGCGTGGTACCCATCGCATGGGTCCCAAATCTCCAGGTTCAAGGGCATCTTCCTACATCGAAAACATGCATGAGAAACCCAGAAGATGGTACTTCGTGTGATGTGGAAAGGTTTCTAAAACGCACCTCATTTCTCATCTCCTTGTGCCCGGGTTCGCTATTCCAGCCGCTTTACTAGCAATCTCCCTACTTGGAGCATCAGCACCTTTAACCTCCTGTTCCGTACAGGTTGCAATTTGTCCTGAGGATGAACGGGAAGACGTGGAACCAATGAGAGACTAGCTCTTGGTGTTGGGACAGGCACAGGTCACTCTATTTTCCCATCAGGAAGAAGAATTAACCACAGGCTCAGCCTGCCCCCCGGAACCAGAACAGGGCCTGAAGCCATCCTGCACTTTTGCGGCCAGCTCCCTAAAAAGCGAGTTGTAAAATGGAGGTTCAGGGCACTGCAATTCACAAACCTGCAGAGTTATAAATGATAACTCTCATCCACAAATATATTGAGGGAAGGCAAAGAAGAGGATTTGAAATCAAGGCAGAATTGCAGGAAACAGATTTCAGGAGGTAGATTCGAATCGCCTTTAAAGCACATGAAAAGCGGCAAAACGTTGACAATGATGCCCTTGGCCAAAAAGGGCGTATGCGTTTTTTCCTGAATATATTCAGGAAAAAACGCATACGCCCTTTTTGGCCAACCAAGCAACCTGGAAAGGCAAATCAGCGCTACAAAGATGTCTCGCTTCCCATCGGTCAAAAGGGCCATGCTGAAAAAAGTGTCAACACCAGAAATGCAGGACAGGCCATGGAGAAATGGGAGCCTTGCTACACTGATGGGCGGGATGTAAATTGTCAACAGCCACTCTGGAGAAGTGTACGGTGAGTCCTGAAACGTCTAAAAAGCAAAGCTTAGAGAGCATAGGGCACTTCCACTCATGGGGGTATAAATTGGGAAAATGAAAAATCAGCAAGACACAAGCACCCCAAAGTTTAGGGCTGCTCTGTTGACAAGGACCTCCACTTCATTCCACCTTCAATATCCCAGGAAAGAGAAAAATGGATAAAGAAGTTGTGGTCCTTATGTACAATGGAATATCACTCAGCCATGAAATCAATGTCATAAGGCTAGTAGCAGCATGATGAGTGGATTTAGGTACGACGATTCTAAGTGAAATAAGTCACACAGAAAAGGACACTTCTCATAAGGTATCACTGATAGAGGGAATGTAAAAACCGTTACACTTGAACTGAATTACAAAACAGAACAGAGTCACACATGCAGAAAACACACTATGGCTGCTTAACGGGAAAGGTGAGGTGGGGTGATACATAAAACAAGGGTTTCAAATTAGCTCAGATACCGTTCCATAAAACCAATATGTAATAGACAAGACCTACTCCTTGCTCAGAGAACTGGACTCAACACGCCCTATTCACCGCACAAGAATATATCTGACTAGTAATAATCTTAAAACCTATGTATTGATATCTCTCTGTTAGTGTGTCAAGTGGGTGTAAAGCGGCATAAACACAGCAGTGAAAAGCAGCTAAACCCCATTATAAAAATAAATTACTTTGAAAAACCCATGAAACAAAGACAGTGAAAGAGATAGAAATTCCTACGCAATGCGTTCACGGGCTGTGATGCAACCTGGATTGACCATATCTAGACCCACAGCTGGATGAGACATAAGGGTGGACACTCTTGGGGCTGAGAGGTTTGGTGAGGTTGGGTGAGCAAACGCAGACCCTTTAAAGTAATACTGCATGGTAACCATCGCATGGGTCGCAAATCGCCAGGTTCAAGGGCATCTTCCTACATCGAAAACATGCATGAGAAACCCAGAAGATGGTACACCGTGTGATGTGGAAAGGTTTCTAAAACGCACCTCATTTCTCATCTCCTTGTGCCCGGGTTCGCTATTCCAGCCGCTTTACTAGCAATCTCCCTACTTGGAGCATCAGCACCTTTAACCTCCTGTTCCGTACAGGTTGCAATTTGTCCTGAGGATGAACGGGAAGACGTGGAACCAATGACAGACTAGCTCTTGGTGTTGGGACAGGCACAGGTCACTCTATTTTCCCATCAGGAAGAAGAATTAACCACAGGCTCAGCCTGCCCCCCGGAACAAGAACAGGGCCTGAAGCCATCCTGCGCTTTTGCGGCCATCTCCCAAAAACGCGTGTTGTAAAATGGAGGTTCAGGGCACTGCAATTCACAAACCTGCAGAGTTATAAATGATAACTCTCGTCCACAAATATATTGAGGGAAGGCAAAGAAGAGGATTTGAAATCAAGGCAGAATTGCAGGAAACAGATTTCAGGAGGTAGATTCGAATTGCCTTTAAAGCACATGAAAACCGGCAAAACGTTGACAATGATGCCCTTGGCCAAAAAGGGCGTATGCGTTTTTTCCTGAATATATTCAGGAAAAAACGCATACGCCCTTTTTGGCCAACCAAGCAACCTGGAAAGGCAAATCAGCGCTACAAAGAAGTCTCGCTTCCCATCGGTTAAAAAGGCCATGCTGAAAAAAGTGTCAAAACCAGAAATGCAGGACAGGCCATGGAGAAATGGGAGCCTTGCTACACTGATGGGCGGGATGTAAATTGCCAACAGCCACTCTGGAGAAGAGTACGGTGTGTCCTGAAACATCTAAAAAACACAGCTTAGAGAGCATAGGGCACTTCCACTCATGGGGGTATAAATTGGGAAAATTAAAAATCAGCAAGACACAAGCACCCCAAAGTTTAGGACTGCTCTGTTGACAAGGACCTCCACTTCATTCCACCTTCAATATCCCAGGAAAGAGAAAAATGGATAAAGAAGTTGTGGTCCTTATGTACAATGGAATATCACTCAGCCAGGAAATCAATGTCATAAGGCTAGTAGCAGCATGATGAGTGGATTTAGGTACGACGATTCTAAGTGAAATAAGGCACACAGAAAAGGACACTTCTAATAAGGTATCACTGATAGAGGGAATGTAAAAACCGTTACACTTGAACTGAATTACAAAACAGAACAGAGTCACACATGCAGAAAACACACTATGGCTGCTTAACGGGAAAGGTGAGGTGGGGTGATACATAAAACAAGGGTTTCAAATTAGCTCAGATACCGTTCCATAAAACCAATATGTAATAGACAAGACCTACTCCTTGCTCAGAGAACTGGACTCAACACGCCCTATTCACCGCAAAAGAATATATCTGACTAGTAATAATCTTAAAACCTATGTATTGATATCTCTCTGTTAGTGTGTCAAGTGGGTGAAAAGCGGCATAAACACAGCAGTGAAAAGCAGCTAAACCCATTTATAAAAATAAATTACTTTGAAAAACCCATGAAACAAAGACAGTGAAAGAGATAGAAATTCTTACACAATGCGTTCACGGGCTGTGATGCAACCTGGATTGACCATATCTAGACCCACAGCTGGATGAGACATAAGGGTGGACACTCTTGGGGCTGAGAGGTTTGGTGAGGTTGGGTGAGCAAACGCAAACCCTTTAAAGTAATACTGCGTGGTACCCATCGCATGGGTCCCAAATCTCCAGGTTCAAGGGCATCTTCCTACATCGAAAACATGCATGAGAAACCCAGAAGATGGTACACCGTGTGATGGGGAAAGGTTTCTAAAACGCACCTCATTTCTCATCTCTTTGTGCTCGGGTTCGCCATTCCAGCCACTTTACTAGCAATCTCCCTCCTTGGAGCATCATCACGTTTAACCTCCTGTTCCGTACAGGTTGATATTTGTCCTGAGGATGAACGGGAAGACGTGGAACCAATGAGAGACTAGCTCTTGGTGTTGGGACAGGCACAGGTCACTCTATTTTCCCATCAGGAAGAAGAATTAACCACAGGCTCAGCCTGCCCCCCGGAACAAGAACAGGGCCTGAAGCCATCCTGCGCTTTTGCGGCCAGCTCCCAAAAACGCGAGTTGTAAAATGGAGGTTCAGGGCACTGCAATTCACAAACCTGCAGAGTTATAAATGATAACTCTCGTCCACAAATATATTGAGGGAAGGCAAAGAAGAGGATTTGAAATCAAGGCAGAATTGCAGGAAACAGATTTCAGGAGGTAGATTCGAATCGCCTTTAAAGCACATGAAAAGCGGCAAAACGTTGACAATGATGCCCTTGGCCAAAAAGGGCGTATGCGTTTTTTCCTGAATATATTCAGGAAAAAACGCATACGCCCTTTTTGGCCAACCAAGCAACCTGGAAAGGCAAATCAGCGCTACAAAGATGTCTCGCTTCCCATCGGTTAAAAAGGCCATGCTGAAAAAAGTGTCAAAACCAGAAATGCAGGACAGGCCATGGAGAAATGGGAGCCTTGCTACACTGATGGGCGGGATGTAAATTGCCAACAGCCACTCTGGAGAAGCGTACGGTGAGTCGTGAAACATCTAAAAAACAAAGCTTAGAGAGCATAGGGCACTTCCACTCATGGGGGTATAAATTGGGAAAATTAAAAATCAGCAAGACACAAGCACCCCAAAGTTTAGGGCTGCTCTGTTGACAAGGACCTCCACTTCATTCCACCTTCAATATCCCAGGAAAGAGAAAAATGGATAAAGAAGTTGTGGTCCTTATGTACAATGGAATATCACTCAGCCGTGAAATCAATGTCATAAGGCTAGTAGCAGCATGATGAGTGGATTTAGGTACGACGAATCTAAGTGAAATAAGTCACACAGAAAAGGACACTTCTCATAAGGTATCACTTATAGAGGGAATGTAAAAACCGTTACACTTGAACTGAATTACAAAACAGAACAGAGTCACACATGCAGAAAACACACTATGGCTGCTTAACGGGAAAGGTGAGGTGGGGTGATACATAAAACAAGGGTTTCAAATTAGCTCAGATACCGTTCCATAAACCCAATATGTAATAGACAAGACCTACTCCTTGCTCAGAGAACTGGACTCAACACGCCCTATTCACCGCACAAGAATATATCTGACTAGTCATAATCTTAAAACCTATGTATTGATATCTCTCTGTTAGTGTGTCAAGTGGGTAAAAAGCGGCATAAACACAGCAGTGAAAAGCAGCTAAACCCCATTATAAAAATAAATTACTTTGAAAAACCCATGAAAGAAAGACAGTGAAAGAGAGAGAAATTCTTACACAATGCGTTCAGGGGCTGTGATGCAACCTGGATTGACCATATCTAGACCCACAGCTGGATGAGACATAAGGGTGGACACTGTTGCGGCTGAGAGGTTTGGTGAGGTTGGGTGAGCAAACGCAGACCCTTTAAAGTAATACTGCGTGGTACCCATCGCATGGGTCCCAAATCTCCAGGTTCAAGGGCATCTTCCTACATCGAAAACATGCATGAGATACCCAGAAGATGGTACACTGTGTGATGTGGAAAGGTTTCTAAAACGCACCTCATTTCTCATCTGCTTGTGCCCGGGTTTGCCATTCCAGCCACTTTACTAGCAATCTCCCTCCTTGGAGCATCAGCACCTTTAACCTCCTGTTCCGTACAGGTTGCAATTTGTACTGAGGATGAACGGGAAGACGTGGAACCAATGAAAGACTAGCTCTTGGTGTTGGGACAGGCACAGGTCACTCTATTTTCCCATCAGGAAGAAGAATTAACCACAGGCTCAGCCTGCCCCCCGGAACCAGAACAGGGCCTGAAGCCATCCTGCGCTTTTGCGGCCAGCTCCCTAAAAAGCGAGTTGTAAATTGGAGGTTCAGGGCACTGCAATTCACAAACCTGCAGAGTTATAAATGATAACTCTCATCCACAAATATATTGAGGGAAGGCAAAGAAGAGGATTTGAAATCAAGGCAGAATTGCAGGAAACAGATTTCAGGAGGTAGATTCGAATCGCCTTTAAAGCACATGAAAAGCGGCAAAACGTTGACAATGATGCCCTTGGCCAAAAAGGGCGTATGCGTTTTTTCCTGAATATATTCAGGAAAAAACGCATACGCCCTTTTTGGCCAACCAAGCAACCTGGAAAGGCAAATCAGCGCTACAAAGATGTCTCGCTTCCCATCGGTCAAAAGGGCCATGCTGAAAAAAGTGTCAACACCAGAAATGCAGGACAGGCCATGGAGAAATGGGAGCCTTGCTACACTGATGGGCGGGATGTAAATTGTCAACAGCCACTCTGGAGAAGTGTACGGTGAGTCCTGAAACGTCTAAAAAGCAAAGCTTAGAGAGCATAGGGCACTTCCACTCATGGGGGTATAAATTGGGAAAATTAAAAATCAGCAAGACACAAGCACCCCAAAGTTTAGGGCTGCTCTGTTGACAAGGACCTCCACTTTATTCCACCTTAAATATCCCAGGAAAGAGAAAAATGGATAAAGAAGTTGTGGTCCTTATGTACAATGGAATATCACTCAGCCGTGAAATCAATGTCATAAGGCTAGTAGCAGCATGATGAGTGGATTTAGGTACGACGATTCTAAGTGAAATAAGTCACACAGAAAAGGACACTTCTCATAAGGTATCACTTATAGAGGGAATGTAAAAACCGTTACACTTGAACTGAATTACAAAACAGAACAGAGTCACACATGCAGAAAACACACTATGGCTGCTTAACGGGAAAGGTGAGGTGGGGTGATACATAAAACAAGGGTTTCAAATTAGCTCAGATACCGTTCCATAAACCCAATATGTAATAGACAAGACCTACTCCTTGCTCAGAGAACTGGACTCAACACGCCCTATTCACCGCACAAGAATATATCTGACTAGTAATAATCTTAAAACCTATGTATTGATATCTCTCTGTTAGTGTGTCAAGTGGGTAAAAAGCGGCATAAACACAACAGTGAAAAGCAGCTAAACCCCATTATAAAAATAAATTACTTTGAAAAACCCATGAAACAAAGACAGTGAAAGAGAGAGAAATTCTTACACAATGCGTTCAGGGGCTGTGATGCAACCTGGATTGACCATATCTAGACCCACAGCTGGATGAGTCATAAGGGTGGACACTCTTGGGGCTGAGAGGTTTGGTGAGGTTGGGTGAGCAAACGCAGACCCTTTAAAGTAATACTGCGTGGTACCCATCGCATGGGTCCCAAATCTCCAGGTTCAAGGGCATCTTCCTACATCGAAAACATGCATGAGAAACCCAGAAGATGGTACACCGTGTGATGGGGAAAGGTTTCTAAAACGCACCTCATTTCTCATCTGCTTGTGCTCGGGTTCGCGATTGCAGCCACTTTACTAGCAATCTCCCTCCTTGGAGCATCACCACGTTTAACCTCCTGTTCCGTACAGGTTGATATTTGTCCTGAGGATGAACGGGAAGTCGTGGAACCAATGAGAGACTAGCTCTTGGTGTTGGGACAGGCACAGGTCACTCTATTTTCCCATCAGGAAGAAGAATTAACCACAGGCTCAGCCTGCCCCCCGGAACAAGAACAGGGCCTGAAGCCATCCTGCGCTTTTGCGGGCATCTCCCAAAAACGCGAGTTGTAAAATGGAGGTTCAGGGCACTGCAATTCACAAACCTGCAGAGTTATAAATGATAACTCTCGTCCACAAATATATTGAGGGAAGGCAAAGAAGAGGATTTGAAATCAAGGCAGAATTGCAGGAAACAGATTTCAGGAGGTAGATTCGAATCGCCTTTAAAGCACATGAAAAGCGGCAAAACGTTGACAATGATGCCCTTGGCCAAAAAGGGCGTATGCGTTTTTTCCTGAATATATTCAGGAAAAAACGCATACGCCCTTTTTGGCCAACCAAGCAACCTGGAAAGGCAAATCAGCGCTACAAAGAAGTCTCGCTTCCCATCGGTCAAAAGGGCCATGCTGAAAAAAGTGTCAAAACCAGAAATGCAGGACAGGCCATGGAGAAATGGGAGCCTTGCTACACTGATGGGCGGGATGTAAATTGCCAAGAGCCACTCTGGAGAAGTGTCTGGTGAGTCCTGAAACATCTGAAAAACACAGCTTAGAGAGCATAGGGCACTTCCACTCATGGGGGTATAAATTGGGAAAATTAAAAATCAGCAAGACACAAGCACCCCAAAGTTTAGGGCTGCTCTGTTGACCAGGACCTCCACTTCATTCCACCTTAAATATCCCAGGAAAGAGAAAAATGGATAAAGAAGTTGTGGTCCTTATGTACAATGGAATATCACTCAGCCAGGAAATCAATGTCGTAAGGTTAGTAGCAGCATGATGAGTGGATTTAGGTACGACGATTCTAAGTGAAATAAGTCACACAGAAAAGGACACTTCTCATAAGGTATCACTGTTAGAGGGAATGTAAAAACTGTTACACTTGAACTGAATTACAAAACAGAACAGAGTCACACATGCAGAAAACACACTATGGCTGCTTAACGGGAAAGGTGAGGTGGGGTGATACATAAAACAAGGGTATCAAATTAGCTCAGATACCATTCCATAAACCCAATATGTAATAGACAAGACCTACTCCTTGCTCAGAGAACTGGACTCAACACGCCCTATTCACCGCACAAGAATATATCTGACTAATAATAATCGTAAAACCTATGTATTGATATCTCTCTGTTAGTGTGTCAAGTGGGTGTAAAGCCGCATAAACACAGCAGTGAAAAGCAGCTAAACCTCATTATAAAAATAAATTACTTTGAAACACCCATGAAACAAAGACAGTGAAAGAGAGAGAAATTCTTACACAATGCGTTCAGGGGCTGTGATGCAACCTGGATTGACCATATCTAGACGCACAGCTGGATGAGACATAAGGTTGGACACTCTTGGGGCTGAGAGGTTTGGTGAGGTTGGGTGAGCAAACGCAGACCCTTTAAAGTAATACTGCGTGGTACCCATCGCATGGGTCCCAAATCTCCAGGTTCAAGGGCATCTTCCTACATCAAAAACATGCATGAGAAACCCAGAAGATGGTACACCGTGTGATGGGGAAAGGTTTCTAAAACGCACCTCATTTCTCATCTCCTTGTGCCCGGGTTCGCCATTCCAGCCGCTTTACTAGCAAGCTCCCTACTTGGAGCATCAGCACCTTTAACCTCCTGTTCCGTACAGGTTGCAATTTGTCCTGAGGATAAACGGGAAGACGTGGAACCAACGAGAGACTAGCTCTTGGTGTTGGGACAGGCACAGGTCACTCTATTTTCCCATCAGAAAGAAGAAATAACCACAGGCTCAGCCTGCCCCCCGGAACAAGAACAGGGCCTGAAGCCATCCTGCGCTTTTGCGGGCATCTCCCAAAAACGCGAGTTGTAAAATGGAGGTTCAGGGCACTGCAATTCACAAACCTGCAGAGTTATAAATGATAACTCTCGTCCACAAATATATTGAGGGAAGGCAAAGAAGAGGATTTGAAATCAAGGCAGAATTGCAGGAAACAGATTTCAGGAGGTAGATTCGAATCGCCTTTAAAGCACATGAAAAGCGGCAAAACGTTGACAATGATGCCCTTGGCCAAAAAGGGCGTATGCGTTTTTTCCTGAATATATTCAGGAAAAAACGCATACGCCCTTTTTGGCCAACCAAGCAACCTGGAAAGGCAAATCAGCGCTACAAAGAAGTCTCGCTTCCCATCGGTCAAAAGGGCCATGCTGAAAAAAGTGTCAAAACCAGAAATGCAGGACAGGCCATGGAGAAATGGGAGCCTTGCTACACTGATGGGCGGGATGTAAATTGCCAAGAGCCACTCTGGAGAAGTGTCTGGTGAGTCCTGAAACATCTGAAAAACACAGCTTAGAGAGCATAGGGCACTTCCACTCATGGGGGTATAAATTGGGAAAATTAAAAATCAGCAAGACACAAGCACCCCAAAGTTTAGGGCTGCTCTGTTGACCAGGACCTCCACTTCATTCCACCTTAAATATCCCAGGAAAGAGAAAAATGGATAAAGAAGTTGTGGTCCTTATGTACAATGGAATATCACTCAGCCAGGAAATCAATGTCGTAAGGTTAGTAGCAGCATGATGAGTGGATTTAGGTACGACGATTCTAAGTGAAATAAGTCACACAGAAAAGGACACTTCTCATAAGGTATCACTGTTAGAGGGAATGTAAAAACTGTTACACTTGAACTGAATTACAAAACAGAACAGAGTCACACATGCAGAAAACACACTATGGCTGCTTAACGGGAAAGGTGAGGTGGGGTGATACATAAAACAAGGGTATCAAATTAGCTCAGATACCATTCCATAAACCCAATATGTAATAGACAAGACCTACTCCTTGCTCAGAGAACTGGACTCAACACGCCCTATTCACCGCACAAGAATATATCTGACTAATAATAATCGTAAAACCTATGTATTGATATCTCTCTGTTAGTGTGTCAAGTGGGTGTAAAGCCGCATAAACACAGCAGTGAAAAGCAGCTAAACCTCATTATAAAAATAAATTACTTTGAAACACCCATGAAACAAAGACAGTGAAAGAGAGAGAAATTCTTACACAATGCGTTCAGGGGCTGTGATGCAACCTGGATTGACCATATCTAGACGCACAGCTGGATGAGACATAAGGTTGGACACTCTTGGGGCTGAGAGGTTTGGTGAGGTTGGGTGAGCAAACGCAGACCCTTTAAAGTAATACTGCGTGGTACCCATCGCATGGGTCCCAAATCTCCAGGTTCAAGGGCATCTTCCTACATCAAAAACATGCATGAGAAACCCAGAAGATGGTACACCGTGTGATGGGGAAAGGTTTCTAAAACGCACCTCATTTCTCATCTCCTTGTGCCCGGGTTCGCCATTCCAGCCGCTTTACTAGCAAGCTCCCTACTTGGAGCATCAGCACCTTTAACCTCCTGTTCCGTACAGGTTGCAATTTGTCCTGAGGATAAACGGGAAGACGTGGAACCAACGAGAGACTAGCTCTTGGTGTTGGGACAGGCACAGGTCACTCTATTTTCCCATCAGAAAGAAGAAATAACCACAGGCTCAGCCTGCCCCCCGGAACAAGAACAGGGCCTGAAGCCATCCTGCGCTTTTGCGGGCATCTCCCAAAAACGCGAGTTGTAAAATGGAGGTTCAGGGCACTGCAATTCACAAACCTGCAGAGTTATAAATGATAACTCTCGTCCACAAATATATTGAGGGAAGGCAAAGAAGAGGATTTGAAATCAAGGCAGAATTGCAGGAAACAGATTTCAGGAGGTAGATTCGAATCGCCTTTAAAGCACATGAAAAGCGGCAAAACGTTGACAATGATGCCCTTGGCCAAAAAGGGCGTATGCGTTTTTTCCTGAATATATTCAGGAAAAAACGCATACGCCCTTTTTGGCCAACCAAGCAACCTGGAAAGGCAAATCAGCGCTACAAAGAAGTCTCGCTTCCCATCGGTCAAAAGGGCCATGCTGAAAAAAGTGTCAAAACCAGAAATGCAGGACAGGCCATGGAGAAATGGGAGCCTTGCTACACTGATGGGCGGGATGTAAATTGCCAAGAGCCACTCTGGAGAAGTGTCTGGTGAGTCCTGAAACATCTGAAAAACACAGCTTAGAGAGCATAGGGCACTTCCACTCATGGGGGTATAAATTGGGAAAATTAAAAATCAGCAAGACACAAGCACCCCAAAGTTTAGGGCTGCTCTGTTGACCAGGACCTCCACTTCATTCCACCTTAAATATCCCAGGAAAGAGAAAAATGGATAAAGAAGTTGTGGTCCTTATGTACAATGGAATATCACTCAGCCAGGAAATCAATGTCGTAAGGTTAGTAGCAGCATGATGAGTGGATTTAGGTACGACGATTCTAAGTGAAATAAGTCACACAGAAAAGGACACTTCTCATAAGGTATCACTGTTAGAGGGAATGTAAAAACTGTTACACTTGAACTGAATTACAAAACAGAACAGAGTCACACATGCAGAAAACACACTATGGCTGCTTAACGGGAAAGGTGAGGTGGGGTGATACATAAAACAAGGGTATCAAATTAGCTCAGATACCATTCCATAAACCCAATATGTAATAGACAAGACCTACTCCTTGCTCAGAGAACTGGACTCAACACGCCCTATTCACCGCACAAGAATATATCTGACTAATAATAATCGTAAAACCTATGTATTGATATCTCTCTGTTAGTGTGTCAAGTGGGTGTAAAGCCGCATAAACACAGCAGTGAAAAGCAGCTAAACCTCATTATAAAAATAAATTACTTTGAAACACCCATGAAACAAAGACAGTGAAAGAGAGAGAAATTCTTACACAATGCGTTCAGGGGCTGTGATGCAACCTGGATTGACCATATCTAGACGCACAGCTGGATGAGACATAAGGTTGGACACTCTTGGGGCTGAGAGGTTTGGTGAGGTTGGGTGAGCAAACGCAGACCCTTTAAAGTAATACTGCGTGGTACCCATCGCATGGGTCCCAAATCTCCAGGTTCAAGGGCATCTTCCTACATCAAAAACATGCATGAGAAACCCAGAAGATGGTACACCGTGTGATGGGGAAAGGTTTCTAAAACGCACCTCATTTCTCATCTCCTTGTGCCCGGGTTCGCCATTCCAGCCGCTTTACTAGCAAGCTCCCTACTTGGAGCATCAGCACCTTTAACCTCCTGTTCCGTACAGGTTGCAATTTGTCCTGAGGATAAACGGGAAGACGTGGAACCAACGAGAGACTAGCTCTTGGTGTTGGGACAGGCACAGGTCACTCTATTTTCCCATCAGAAAGAAGAAATAACCACAGGCTCAGCCTGACACCCGGAACCAGAACAGGGCCTGAAGCCATTCTGCGATTTTGTGGCCAGCTCCCATAAAAACGAGTTGTAAAATGGAGGTTCAGGGCACTGCAATTCACAAACCTGCAGAGTTATAAATGATAACTCTCATCCACAAATATATTGAGGGAAGGCAAAGAAGAGGATTTGAAATCAAGGCAGAATTGCAGGAAACAGATTTCAGGAGGTAGATACGAATCGCCTTTAAAGCACATGAAAAGCGGCAAAACGTTGACAATGATGCCCTTGGCCAAAAAGGGCGTATGCGTTTTTTCCTGAATATATTCAGGAAAAAACGCATACGCCCTTTTTGGCCAACCAAGCAACCTGGAAAGGCAAATCAGCGCTACAAAGAAGTCTCGCTTCCCATCGGTCAAAAGGGCCATGCTGAAAAAAGTGTCAAAACCAGAAATGCAGGACAGGCCATGGAGAAATGGGAGCCTTGCTACACTGATGGGCGGGATGTAAATTGCCAAGAGCCACTCTGGAGAAGTGTCCGGTGAGTCCTGAAACATCTGAAAAACACAGCTTAGAGAACATAGGGCACTTCCACTCATGGGGGTATAAATTGGGAAAATTAAAAATCAGCAAGACACAAGCACCCCAAAGTTTAGGGCTGCTCTGTTAACCAGGACCTCCACTTCATTCCACCTTAAATATCCCAGGAAAGAGAAAAATGGATAAAGAAGTTGTGGTCCTTATGTACAATGGAATATCACTCAGCCAGGAAATCAATGTCGTAAGGTTAGTAGCAGCATGATGAGTGGATTTAGGTACGACGATTCTAAGTGAAATAAGTCACACAGAAAAGGACACTTCTCATAAGGTATCACTGATAGAGGGAATGTAAAAACCGTTACACTTGAACTGAATTACAAAACAGAACAGAGTCACACATGCAGAAAACACACTATGGCTGCTTAACGGGAAAGGTGAGGTGGGGTGATACATAAAACAAGGGTATCAAATTAGCTCAGATACCGTTCCATAAACCCAATATGTAATAGACAAAACCTACTCCTTGCTCAGAGAACTGGACTCAACACGCCCTATTCACCGCACAAGAATATATCTGACTAATAATAATCGTAAAACCTATGTATTGATATCTCTCTGTTAGTGTGTCAAGTGGGTGTAAAGCCGCATAAACACAGCAGTGAAAAGCAGCTAAACCCCATTATAAAAATAAATTACTTTGAAACAACCATGAAACAAAGACAGTGAAAGAGAGAGAAATTCTTACACAATGCGTTCAGGGGCTGTGATGCAACCTGGATTGACCATATCTAGACGCACAGCTGGATGAGACATAAGGGTGGACACTCTTGGGGCTGAGAGGTTTGGTGAGGTTGGGTGAGCAAACGCAGACCCTTTAAAGGAATACTGCGTGGTACCCATCGCATGGGTCCCAAATCTCCAGGTTCAAGGGCATCTTCCTACATCAAAAACATGCATGAGAAACCCAGAAGACGGTACACCGTGTGATGGGGAAAGGTTTCTAAAACTTACCTCATTTCTCATCTCCTTGTGCCCGGGTTCGCCGTTCCAGCCGCTTTACTAGCAAGCTCCCTACTTGGAGCATCAGCACCTTTAACCTCCTGTTCCGTACAGGTTGCAATTTGTCCTGAGGATAAACGGGAAGACGTGGAACCAACGAGAGACTAGCTCTTGGTGTTGGGACAGGCACAGGTCACTCTATTTTCCCATCAGAAAGAAGAATTAACCACAGGCTCAGCCTGACCCCCGGAACCAGAACAGGGCCTGAAGCCATTCTGCGATTTTGCGGCCAGCTCCCATAAAAACGAGTTGTAAAATGGAGGTTCAGGGCACTGCAATTCACAAACCTGCAGAGTTATAAATGATAACTCTCGTCCACAAATATATTGAGGGAAGGCAAAGAAGAGGATTTGAAATCAAGTCAGAATTGCAGGAAACAGATTTCAGGAGGTAGATACGAATCACCTTTAAAGCACATGAAAAGCGGCAAAACGTTGACAATGATGCCCTTGGCCAAAAAGGGCGTATGCGTTTTTTCCTGAATATATTCAGGAAAAAACGCATACGCCCTTTTTGGCCAACCAAGCAACCTGGAAAGGCAAATCAGCGCTACAAAGAAGTCTCGCTTCCCATCGGTCAAAAGGGCCATGCTGAAAAAAGTGTCAAAACCAGAAATGCAGGACAGGCCATGGAGAAATGGGAGCCTTGCTACACTGATGGGCGGGATGTAAATTGCCAAGAGCCACTCTGGAGAAGTGTCTGGTGAGTCCTGAAACATCTGAAAAACACAGCTTAGAGAGCATAGGGCACTTCCACTCATGGGGGTATAAATTGGGAAAATTAAAAATCACCAAGACACAAGCACCCCAAAGTTTAGGGCTGCTCTGTTGACCAGGACCTCCACTTCATTCCACCTTAAATATCCCAGGAAAGAGAAAAATGGATAAAGAAGTTGTGGTCCTTATGTACAATGGAATATCACTCAGCCAGGAAATCAATGTCGTAAGGTTAGTAGCAGCATGATGAGTGGATTTAGGTACGACGATTCTAAGTGAAATAAGTCACACAGAAAAGGACACTTCTCATAAGGTATCACTGTTAGAGGGAATGTAAAAACTGTTACACTTGAACTGAATTACAAAACAGAACAGAGTCACACATGCAGAAAACACACTATGGCTGCTTAACGGGAAAGGTGAGGTGGGGTGATACATAAAACAAGGGTATCAAATTAGCTCAGATACCATTCCATAAACCCAATATGTAATAGACAAGACCTACTCCTTGCTCAGAGAACTGGACTCAACACGCCCTATTCACCACACAAGAATATATCTGACTAATAATAATCGTAAAACCTATGTATTGATATCTCTCTGTTAGTGTGTCAAGTGGGTGTAAAGCCGCATAAACACAGCAGTGAAAAGCAGCTAAACCCCATTATAAAAATAAATTACTTTGAAACACCCATGAAACAAAGACAGTGAAAGAGAGAGAAATTCTTACACAATGCGTTCAGGGGCTGTGATGCAACCTGGATTGACCATATCTAGACGCACAGCTGGATGAGACATAAGGGTGGACACTCTTGGGGCTGAGAGGTTTGGTGAGGTTGGGTGAGCAAACGCAGACCCTTTAAAGTAATACTGCGTGGTACCCATCGCATGGGTCCCAAATCTCCAGGTTCAAGGGCATCTTCCTACATCAAAAACATGCATGAGAAACCCAGAAGATGGTACACCGTGTGATGGGGAAAGGTTTCTAAAACGCACCTCATTTCTCATCTCCTTGTGCCCGGGTTCGCCATTCCAGCCGCTTTACTAGCAAGCTCCCTACTTGGAGCATCAGCACCTTTAACCTCCTGTTCCGTACAGGTTGCAATTTGTCCTGAGGATAAATGGGAAGACGTGGAACCAACGAGAGACTAGCTCTTGGTGTTGGGACAGGCACAGGTCACTCTATTTTCCCATCAGAAAGAAGAAATAACCACAGGCTCAGCCTGACCCCCGGAACCAGAACAGGGCCTGAAGCCATTCTGCGATTTTGTGGCCAGCTCCCATAAAAACGAGTTGTAAAATGGAGGTTCAGGGCACTGCAATTCACAAACCTGCAGAGTTATAAATGATAACTCTCGTCCACAAATATATTGAGGGAAGGCAAAGAAGAGGATTTGAAATCAAGGCAGAATTGCAGGAAACAGATTTCAGGAGGTAGATACGAATCGCCTTTAAAGCACATGAAAAGCGGCAAAACGTTGACAATGATGCCCTTGGCCAAAAAGGGCGTATGCGTTTTTTCCTGAATATATTCAGGAAAAAACGCATACGCCCTTTTTGGCCAACCAAGCAACCTGGAAAGGCAAATCAGCGCTACAAAGAAGTCTCGCTTCCCATCTGTCAAAAGGGCCATGCTGAAAAAAGTGTCAAAACCAGAAATGCAGGACAGGCCATGGAGAAATGGGAGCCTTGCTACACTGATGGGCGGGATGTAAATTGCCAAGAGCCACTCTGGAGAAGTGTCCGGTGAGTCCTGAAACATCTGAAAAACACAGCTTAGAGAACATAGGGCACTTCCACTCATGGGGGTATAAATTGGGAAAATTAAAAATCAGCAAGACACAAGCACCCCAAAGTTTAGGGCTGCTCTGTTAACCAGGACCTCCACTTCATTCCACCTTAAATATCCCAGGAAAGAGAAAAATGGATAAAGAAGTTGTGGTCCTTATGTACAATGGAATATCCCTCAGCCAGGAAATCAATGTCGTAAGGTTAGTAGCAGCATGATGAGTGGATTTAGGTACGACGATTCTAAGTGAAATAAGTCACACAGAAAAGGACACTTCTCATAAGGTATCACTGATAGAGGGAATGTAAAAACCGTTACACTTGAACTGAATTACAAAACAGAACAGAGTCACACATGCAGAAAACACACTATGGCTGCTTAACGGGAAAGGTGAGGTGGGGTGATACATAAAACAAGGGTATCAAATTAGCTCAGATACCGTTCCATAAACCCAATATGTAATAGACAAAACCTACTCCTTGCTCAGAGAACTGGACTCAACACGCCCTATTCACCGCACAAGAATATATCTGACTAATAATAATCGTAAAACCTATGTATTGATATCTCTCTGTTAGTGTGTCAAGTGGGTGTAAAGCCGCATAAACACAGCAGTGAAAAGCAGCTAAACCCCATTATAAAAATAAATTACTTTGAAACAACCATGAAACAAAGACAGTGAAAGAGAGAGAAATTCTTACACAATGCGTTCAGGGGCTGTGATGCAACCTGGATTGACCATATCTAGACGCACAGCTGGATGAGACATAAGGGTGGACACTCTTGGGGCTGAGAGGTTTGGTGAGGTTGGGTGAGCAAACGCAGACCCTTTAAAGGAATACTGCGTGGTACCCATCGCATGGGTCCCAAATCTCCAGGTTCAAGGGCATCTTCCTACATCAAAAACATGCATGAGAAACCCAGAAGACGGTACACCGTGTGATGGGGAAAGGTTTCTAAAACTTACCTCATTTCTCATCTCCTTGTGCCCGGGTTCGCCGTTCCAGCCGCTTTACTAGCAAGCTCCCTACTTGGAGCATCAGCACCTTTAACCTCCTGTTCCGTACAGGTTGCAATTTGTCCTGAGGATAAACGGGAAGACGTGGAACCAACGAGAGACTAGCTCTTGGTGTTGGGACAGGCACAGGTCACTCTATTTTCCCATCAGAAAGAAGAATTAACCACAGGCTCAGCCTGACCCCCGGAACCAGAACAGGGCCTGAAGCCATTCTGCGATTTTGCGGCCAGCTCCCATAAAAACGAGTTGTAAAATGGAGGTTCAGGGCACTGCAATTCACAAACCTGCAGAGTTATAAATGATAACTCTCGTCCACAAATATATTGAGGGAAGGCAAAGAAGAGGATTTGAAATCAAGGCAGAATTGCAGGAAACAGATTTCAGGAGGTAGATACGAATCGCCTTTAAAGCACATGAAAAGCGGCAAAACGTTGACAATGATGCCCTTGGCCAAAAAGGGCGTATGCGTTTTTTCCTGAATATATTCAGGAAAAAACGCATACGCCCTTTTTGGCCAACCAAGCAACCTGGAAAGGCAAATCAGGGCTACAAAGAAGACTCGCTTCCCATTGGTCAAAAGGGCCATGCTGAAAAAAGTGTCAAAACCAGAAATGCAGGACAGGCCATGGAGAAATGGGAGCCTTGCTACACTGATGGGCGGGATGTAAATTGCCAAGAGCCACTCTGGAGAAGTGTCCGGTGAGTCCTGAAACATCTGAAAAACACAGCTTAGAGAACATAGGGCACTTCCACTCATGGGGGTATAAATTGGGAAAATTAAAAATCAGCAAGACACAAGCACCCCAAAGTTTAGGGCTGCTCTGTTGACCAGGACCTCCACTTCATTCCACCTTAAATATCCCAGGAAAGAGAAAAATGGATAAAGAAGTTGTGGTCCTTATGTACAATGGAATATCACTCAGCCAGGAAATCAATGTCGTAAGGTTAGTAGCAGCATGATGAGTGGATTCAGGTACGACGATTCTAACTGAAATAAGTCACACAGAAAAGGACACTTCTCATAAGGTATCACTGATAGAGGGAATGTAAAAACCGTTACACTTGAACTGAATTACAAAACAGAACAGAGTCACACATGCAGAAAACACACTATGGCTGCTTAACGGGAAAGGTGAGGTGGGGTGATACATAAAACAAGGGTATCAAATTAGCTCAGATACCATTCCATAAACCCAATATGTAATAGACAAGACCTACTCCTTGCTCAGAGAACTGGACTCAACACGCCCTATTCACCGCACAAGAATATATCTGACTAATAATAATCGTAAAACCTATGTATTGATATCTCTCTGTTAGTGTGTCAAGTGGGTGTAAAGCGGCATAAACACAGCAGTGAAAAGCAGCTAAACCCCATTATAAAAATAAATTACTTTGAAACACCCATGAAACAAAGACAGTGAAAGAGAGAGAAATTCTTACACAATGCGTTCAGGGGCTGTGATGCAACCTGGATTGACCATATCTAGACGCACAGCTGGATGAGACATAAGGGTGGACACTCTTGGGGCTGAGAGGTTTGGTGAGGTTGGGTGAGCAAACGCAGACCCTTTAAAGTAATACTGCGTGGTCCCCATCGCATGGGTCCCAAATCTCCAGGTTCAATGGCATCTTCCTACATCAAAAACATGCATGAGAAACCCAGAAGATGGTACACCGTGTGATGGGGAAAGGTTTCTAAAACACACCTCATTTCTCATCTCCTTGTGCCCGGGTTCGCCATTCCAGCCGCTTTACTAGCAAGCTCCCTACTTGGAGCATCAGCACCTTTAACCTCCTGTTCCGTACAGGTTGCAATTTGTCCTGAGGATAAACGGGAAGACGTGGAACCAACGAGAGACTAGCTCTTGGTGTTGGGACAGGCACAGGTCACTCTATTTTCCCATCAGAAAGAAGAATTAACCACAGGCTCAGCCTGACCCCCGGAACCAGAATAGGGCCTGAAGCCATTCTGCGATTTTGCGGCCAGCTCCCATAAAAACGAGTTGTAAAATGGAGGTTCAGGGCACTGCAATTCACAAACCTGCAGAGTTATAAATGATAACTCTCGTCCACAAATATATTGAGGGAAGGCAAAGAAGAGGATTTGAAATCAAGTCAGAATTGCAGGAAACAGATTTCAGGAGGTAGACACGAATCACCTTTAAAGCACATGAAAAGCGGCAAAACGTTGACAATGATGCCCTTGGCCAAAAAGGGCGTATGCGTTTTTTCCTGAATATATTCAGGAAAAAACGCATACGCCCTTTTTGGCCAACCAAGCAACCTGGAAAGGCAAATCAGCGCTACAAAGAAGTCTCGCTTCCCATCGGTCAAAAGGGCCATGCTGAAAAAAGTGTCAAAACCAGAAATGCAGGACAGGCCATGGAGAAATGGGAGCCTTGCTACACTGATGGGCGGGATGTAAATTTCCAAGAGCCACTCTGGAGAAGTGTCTGGTGAGTCCTGAAACATCTGAAAAACACAGCTTAGAGAGCATAGGGCACTTCCACTCATGGGGGTATAAATTGGGAAAATTAAAAATCACCAAGACACAAGCACCCCAAAGTTTAGGGCTGCTCTGTTGACCAGGACCTCCACTTCATTCCACCTTAAATATCCCAGGAAAGAGAAAAAAGGATAAAGAAGTTGTGGTCCTTATGTACAATGGAATATCACTCAGCCAGGAAATCAATGTCGTAAGGTTAGTAGCAGCATGATGAGTGGATTTAGGTACGACGATTCTAAGTGAAATAAGTCACACAGAAAAGGACACTTCTCATAAGGTATCACTGTTAGAGGGAATGTAAAAACTGTTACACTTGAACTGAATTACAAAACAGAACAGAGTCACACATGCAGAAAACACACTATGGCTGCTTAACGGGAAAGGTGAGGTGGGGTGATACATAAAACAAGGGTATCAAATTAGCTCAGATACCGTTCCATAAACCCAATATGTAATAGACAAGACCTACTCCTTGCTCAGAGAACTGGACTCAACACGCCCTATTCACCGCACAAGAATATATCTGACTAATAATAATCGTAAAACCTATGTATTGATATCTCTCTGTTAGTGTGTCAAGTGGGTGTAAAGCCGCATAAACACAGCAGTGAAAAGCAGCTAAACCCCATTATAAAAATAAATTACTTTGAAACACCCATGAAACAAAGACAGTGAAAGAGAGAGAAATTCTTACACAATGCGTTCAGGGGCTGTGATGCAACCTGGATTGACCATATCTAGACGCACAGCTGGATGAGACATAAGGGTGGACACTCTTGGGGCTGAGAGGTTTGGTGAGGTTGGGTGAGCAAACGCAGACCATTTAAAGTAATACTGCGTGGTACCCATCGCATGGGTCCCAAATCTCCAGGTTCAAGGGCATCTTCCTACATCAAAAACATGCATGAGAAACCCAGAAGATGGTACACCGTGTGATGGGGAAAGGTTTCTAAAACGCACCTCATTTCTCATCTCCTTGTGCCCGGGTTCGCCATTCCAGCCGCTTTACTAGCAAGCTCCCTACTTGGAGCATCAGCACCTTTAACCTCCTGTTCCGTACAGGTTGCAATTTGTCCTGAGGATAAACGGGAAGACGTGGAACCAACGAGAGACTAGCTCTTGGTGTTGGGACAGGCACAGGTCACTCTATTTTCCCATCAGAAAGAAGAAATAACCACAGGCTCAGCCTGACCCCCGGAACCAGAACAGGGCCTGAAGCCATTCTGCGATTTTGTGGCCAGCTCCCATAAAAACGAGTTGTAAAATGGAGGTTCAGGGCACTGCAATTCACAAACCTGCAGAGTTATAAATGATAACTCTCGTCCACAAATATATTGAGGGAAGGCAAAGAAGAGGATTTGAAATCAAGGCAGAATTGCAGGAAACAGATTTCAGGAGGTAGATACGAATCGCCTTTAAAGCACATGAAAAGCGGCAAAACGTTGACAATGATGCCCTTGGCCAAAAAGGGCGTATGCGTTTTTTCCTGAATATATTCAGGAAAAAACGCATACGCCCTTTTTGGCCAACCAAGCAACCTGGAAAGGCAAATCAGGGCTACAAAGAAGACTCGCTTCCCATTGGTCAAAAGGGCCATGCTGAAAAAAGTGTCAAAACCAGAAATGCAGGACAGGCCATGGAGAAATGGGAGCCTTGCTACACTGATGGGCGGGATGTAAATTGCCAAGAGCCACTCTGGAGAAGTGTCCGGTGAGTCCTGAAACATCTGAAAAACACAGCTTAGAGAACATAGGGCACTTCCACTCATGGGGGTATAAATTGGGAAAATTAAAAATCAGCAAGACACAAGCACCCCAAAGTTTAGGGCTGCTCTGTTGACCAGGACCTCCACTTCATTCCACCTTAAATATCCCAGGAAAGAGAAAAATGGATAAAGAAGTTGTGGTCCTTATGTACAATGGAATATCACTCAGCCAGGAAATCAATGTCGTAAGGTTAG
This sequence comes from Balaenoptera borealis, assembly GCF_965194805.1. Classification (NCBI taxonomy): domain Eukaryota; kingdom Metazoa; phylum Chordata; class Mammalia; order Artiodactyla; family Balaenopteridae; genus Balaenoptera; species Balaenoptera borealis. The sequence continues at coordinate 837,063 of NW_028123925.1, forward strand.
TAGCAGCATGATGAGTGGATTTAGGTACGACGATTCTAAGTGAAATAAGTCACACAGAAAAGGACACTTCTCATAAGGTATCACTGATAGAGGGAATGTAAAAACCGTTACACTTGAACTGAATTACAAAACAGAACAGAGTCACACATGCAGAAAACACACTATGGCTGCTTAACGGGAAAGGTGAGGTGGGGTGATACATAAAACAAGGGTATCAAATTAGCTCAGATACCATTCCATAAACCCAATATGTAATAGACAAGACCTACTCCTTGCTCAGAGAACTGGACTCAACACGCCCTATTCACCGCACAAGAATATATCTGACTAATAATAATCGTAAAACCTATGTATTGATATCTCTCTGTTAGTGTGTCAAGTGGGTGTAAAGCGGCATAAACACAGCAGTGAAAAGCAGCTAAACCCCATTATAAAAATAAATTACTTTGAAACACCCATGAAACAAAGACAGTGAAAGAGAGAGAAATTCTTACACAATGCGTTCAGGGGCTGTGATGCAACCTGGATTGACCATATCTAGACGCACAGCTGGATGAGACATAAGGGTGGACACTCTTGGGGCTGAGAGGTTTGGTGAGGTTGGGTGAGCAAACGCAGACCCTTTAAAGTAATACTGCGTGGTCCCCATCGCATGGGTCCCAAATCTCCAGGTTCAAGGGCATCTTCCTACATCAAAAACATGCATGAGAAACCCAGAAGATGGTACACCGTGTGATGGGGAAAGGTTTCTAAAACACACCTCATTTCTCATCTCCTTGTGCCCGGGTTCGCCATTCCAGCCGCTTTACTAGCAAGCTCCCTACTTGGAGCATCAGCACCTTTAACCTCCTGTTCCGTACAGGTTGCAATTTGTCCTGAGGATAAACGGGAAGAAGTGGAACCAACGAGAGACTAGCTCTTGGTGTTGGGACAGGCACAGGTCACTCTATTTTCCCATCAGAAAGAAGAATTAACCACAGGCTCAGCCTGACCCCCGGAACCAGAATAGGGCCTGAAGCCATTCTGCGATTTTGCGGCCAGCTCCCATAAAAACGAGTTGTAAAATGGAGGTTCAGGGCACTGCAATTCACAAACCTGCAGAGTTATAAATGATAACTCTCGTCCACAAATATATTGAGGGAAGGCAAAGAAGAGGATTTGAAATCAAGTCAGAATTGCAGGAAACAGATTTCAGGAGGTAGATACGAATCACCTTTAAAGCACATGAAAAGCGGCAAAACGTTGACAATGATGCCCTTGGCCAAAAAGGGCGTATGCGTTTTTTCCTGAATATATTCAGGAAAAAACGCATACGCCCTTTTTGGCCAACCAAGCAACCTGGAAAGGCAAATCAGCGCTACAAAGAAGTCTCGCTTCCCATCGGTCAAAAGGGCCATGCTGAAAAAAGTGTCAAAACCAGAAATGCAGGACAGGCCATGGAGAAATGGGAGCCTTGCTACACTGATGGGCGGGATGTAAATTGCCAAGAGCCACTCTGGAGAAGTGTCTGGTGAGTCCTGAAACATCTGAAAAACACAGCTTAGAGAGCATAGGGCACTTCCACTCATTGGGGTATAAATTGGGAAAATTAAAAATCACCAAGACACAAGCACCCCAAAGTTTAGGGCTGCTCTGTTGACCAGGACCTCCACTTCATTCCACCTTAAATATCCCAGGAAAGAGAAAAAAGGATAAAGAAGTTGTGGTCCTTATGTACAATGGAATATCACTCAGCCAGGAAATCAATGTCGTAAGGTTAGTAGCAGCATGATGAGTGGATTTAGGTACGACGATTCTAAGTGAAATAAGTCACACAGAAAAGGACACTTCTCATAAGGTATCACTGTTAGAGGGAATGTAAAAACTGTTACACTTGAACTGAATTACAAAACAGAACAGAGTCACACATGCAGAAAACACACTATGGCTGCTTAACGGGAAAGGTGAGGTGGGGTGATACATAAAACAAGGGTATCAAATTAGCTCAGATACCGTTCCATAAACCCAATATGTAATAGACAAGACCTACTCCTTGCTCAGAGAACTGAACTCAACACGCCCTATTCACCGCACAAGAATATATCTGACTAATAATAATCGTAAAACCTATGTATTGATATCTCTCTGTTAGTGTGTCAAGTGGGTGTAAAGCCGCATAAACACAGCAGTGAAAAGCAGCTAAACCCCATTATAAAAATAAATTACTTTGAAACACCCATGTAACAAAGACAGTGAAAGAGAGAGAAATTCTTACACAATGCGTTCAGGGGCTGTGATGCAACCTGGATTGACCATATCTAGACGCACAGCTGGATGAGACATAAGGGTGGACACTCTTGGGGCTGAGAGGTTTGGTGAGGTTGGGTGAGCAAACGCAGACCATTTAAAGTAATACTGCGTGGTACCCATCGCATGGGTCCCAAATCTCCAGGTTCAAGGGCATCTTCCTACATCAAAAACATGCATGAGAAACCCAGAAGATGGTACACCGTGTGATGGGGAAAGGTTTCTAAAACGCACCTCATTTCTCATCTCCTTGTGCCCGGGTTCGCCATTCCAGCCGCTTTACTAGCAAGCTCCCTACTTGGAGCATCAGCACCTTTAACCTCCTGTTCCGTACAGGTTGCAATTTGTCCTGAGGATAAACGGGAAGACGTGGAACCAACGAGAGACTAGCTCTTGGTGTTGGGACAGGCACAGGTCACTCTATTTTCCCATCAGAAAGAAGAAATAACCACAGGCTCAGCCTGACCCCCGGAACCAGAACAGGGCCTGAAGCCATTCTGCGATTTTGTGGCCAGCTCCCATAAAAACGAGTTGTAAAATGGAGGTTCAGGGCACTGCAATTCACAAACCTGCAGAGTTATAAATGATAACTCTCGTCCACAAATATATTGAGGGAAGGCAAAGAAGAGGATTTGAAATCAAGGCAGAATTGCAGGAAACAGATTTCAGGAGGTAGATACGAATCGCCTTTAAAGCACATGAAAAGCGGCAAAACGTTGACAATGATGCCCTTGGCCAAAAAGGGCGTATGCGTTTTTTCCTGAATATATTCAGGAAAAAACGCATACGCCCTTTTTGGCCAACCAAGCAACCTGGAAAGGCAAATCAGCGCTACAAAGAAGTCTCGCTTCCCATCGGTCAAAAGGGCCATGCTGAAAAAAGTGTCAAAACCAGAAATGCAGGACAGGCCATGGAGAAATGGGAGCCTTGCTACACTGATGGGCGGGATGTAAATTGCCAAGAGCCACTCTGGAGAAGTGTCCGGTGAGTCCTGAAACATCTGAAAAACACAGCTTAGAGAACATAGGGCACTTCCACTCATGGGGGTATAAATTGGGAAAATTAAAAATCAGCAAGACACAAGCACCCCAAAGTTTAGGGCTGCTCTGTTAACCAGGACCTCCACTTCATTCCACCTTAAATATCCCAGGAAAGAGAAAAATGGATAAAGAAGTTGTGGTCCTTATGTACAATGGAATATCACTCAGCCAGGAAATCAATGTCGTAAGGTTAGTAGCAGCATGATGAGTGGATTTAGGTACGACGATTCTAAGTGAAATAAGTCACACAGAAAAGGACACTTCTCATAAGGTATCAGTGATAGAGGGAATGTAAAAACCGTTACACTTGAACTGAATTACAAAACAGAACAGAGTCACACATGCAGAAAACACACTATGGCTGCTTAACGGGAAAGGTGAGGTGGGGTGATACATAAAACAAGGGTATCAAATTAGCTCAGATACCGTTCCATAAACCCAATATGTAATAGACAAAACCTACTCCTTGCTCAGAGAACTGGACTCAACACGCCCTATTCACCGCACAAGAATATATCTGACTAATAATAATCGTAAAACCTATGTATTGATATCTCTCTGTTAGTGTGTCAAGTGGGTGTAAAGCCGCATAAACACAGCAGTGAAAAGCAGCTAAACCCCATTATAAAAATAAATTACTTTGAAACAACCATGAAACAAAGACAGTGAAAGAGAGAGAAATTCTTACACAATGCGTTCAGGGGCTGTGATGCAACCTGGATTGACCATATCTAGATGCACAGCTGGATGAGACATAAGGGTGGACACTCTTGGGGCTGAGAGGTTTGGTGAGGTTGGGTGAGCAAACGCAGACCCTTTAAAGTAATACTGCTTGGTACCCATCGCATGGGTCCCAAATCTCCAGGTTCAAGGGCATCTTCCTACATCAAAAACATGCATGAGAAACCCAGAAGACGGTACACCGTGTGATGGGGAAAGGTTTCTAAAACTTACCTCATTTCTCATCTCCTTGTGCCCGGGTTCGCCGTTCCAGCCGCTTTACTAGCAAGCTCCCTACTTGGAGCATCAGCACCTTTAACCTCCTGTTCCGTACAGGTTGCAATTTGTCCTGAGGATAAACGGGAAGACGTGGAACCAACGAGAGACTAGCTCTTGGTGTTGGGACAGGCACAGGTCACTCTATTTTCCCATCAGAAAGAAGAATTAACCACAGGCTCAGCCTGACCCCCGGAACCAGAACAGGGCCTGAAGCCATTCTGCGATTTTGCGGCCAGCTCCCATAAAAACGAGTTGTAAAATGGAGGTTCAGGGCACTGCAATTCACAAACCTGCAGAGTTATAAATGATAACTCTCGTCCACAAATATATTGAGGGAAGGCAAAGAAGAGGATTTGAAATCAAGGCAGAATTGCAGGAAACAGATTTCAGGAGGTAGATACGAATCGCCTTTAAAGCACATGAAAAGCGGCAAAACGTTGACAATGATGCCCTTGGCCAAAAAGGGCGTATGCGTTTTTTCCTGAATATATTCAGGAAAAAACGCATACGCCCTTTTTGGCCAACCAAGCAACCTGGAAAGGCAAATCAGGGCTACAAAGAAGACTCGCTTCCCATTGGTCAAAAGGGCCATGCTGAAAAAAGTGTCAAAACCAGAAATGCAGGACAGGCCATGGAGAAATGGGAGCCTTGCTACACTGATGGGCGGGATGAAAATTGCCAAGAGCCACTCTGGAGAAGTGTCCGGTGAGTCCTGAAACATCTGAAAAACACAGCTTAGAGAACATAGGGCACTTCCACTCATGGGGGTATAAATTGGGAAAATTAAAAATCAGCAAGACACAAGCACCCCAAAGTTTAGGGCTGCTCTGTTGACCAGGACCTCCACTTCATTCCACCTTCAATATCCCAGGAAAGAGAAAAATGGATAAAGAAGTTGTGGTCCTTATGTACAATGGAATATCACTCAGCCAGGAAATCAATGTCGTAAGGTTAGTAGCAGCATGATGAGTGGATTTAGGTACGACGATTCTAAGTGAAATAAGTCACACAGAAAAGGACACTTCTCATATGGTATCACTGATAGAGGGAATGTAAAAACCGTTACACTTGAACTGAATTACAAAACAGAACAGAGTCACACATGCAGAAAACACACTATGGCTGCTTAACGGGAAAGGTGAGGTGGGGTGATACATAAAACAAGGGTATCAAATTAGCTCAGATACCATTCCATAAACCCAATATGTAATAGACAAGACCTACTCCTTGCTCAGAGAACTGGACTCAACACGCCCTATTCACCACACAAGAATATATCTGAATAATAATAATCGTAAAACCTATGTATTGATATCTCTCTGTTAGTGTGTCAAGTGGGTGTAAAGCGGCATAAAGACAGCAGTGAAAAGCAGCTAAACCCCATTATAAAAATAAATTACTTTGAAACACCCATGAAACAAAGACAGTGAAAGAGAGAGAAATTCTTACACAATGCGTTCAGGGGCTGTGATGCAACCTGGATTGACCATATCTAGACGCACAGCTGGATGAGACATAAGGGTGGACACTCTTGGGGCTGAGAGGTTTGGTGAGGTTGGGTGAGCAAACGCAGACCCTTTAAAGTAATACTGCGTGGTACCCATCGCATGGGTCCCAAATCTCCAGGTTCAAGGGCATCTTCCTACATCAAAAACATGCATGAGAAACCCAGAAGATGGTACACCGTGTGATGGGGAAAGGTTTCTAAAACGCACCTCATTTCTCATCTCCTTGTGCCCGGGTTCGCCATTCCAGCCGCTTTACTAGCAAGCTCCCTACTTGGAGCATCAGCACCTTTAACCTCCTGTTCCGTACAGGTTGCAATTTGTCCTGAGGATAAACGGGAAGACGTGGAACCAACGAGAGACTAGCTCTTGGTGTTGGGACAGGCACAGGTCACTCTATTTTCCCATCAGAAAGAAGAATTAACCACAGGCTCAGCCTGACCCCCGGAACCAAAACAGGGCCTGAAGCCATTCTGCGATTTTGTGGCCAGCTCCCATAAAAACGAGTTGTAAAATGGAGGTTCAGGGCACTGCAATTCACAAACCTGCAGAGTTATAAATGATAACTCTCGTCCACAAATATATTGAGGGAAGGCAAAGAAGAGGATTTGAAATCAAGGCAGAATTGCAGGAAACAGATTTCAGGAGGTAGATACGAATCGCCTTTAAAGCACATGAAAAGCGGCAAAACGTTGACAATGATGCCCTTGGCCAAAAAGGGCGTATGCGTTTTTTCCTGAATATATTCAGGAAAAAACGCATACTCCCTTTTTGGCCAACCAAGCAACCTGGAAAGGCAAATCAGCGCTACAAAGAAGTCTCGCTTCCCATCGGTCAAAAGGGCCATGCTGAAAAAAGTGTCAAAACCAGAAATGCAGGACAGGCCATGGAGAAATGGGAGCCTTGCTACACTGATGGGCGGGATGTAAATTGCCAAGAGCCACTCTGGAGAAGTGTCCGGTGAGTCCTGAAACATCTGAAAAACACAGCTTAGAGAGCATAGGGCACTTCCACTCATGGGGGTATAAATTGGGAAAATGAAAAATCAGCAAGACACAAGCACCCCAAAGTTTAGGGCTGCTCTGTTGACCAGGACCTCCACTTCATTCCACCTTAAATATCCCAGGAAAGAGAAAAATGGATAAAGAAGTTGTGGTCCTTATGTACAATGGAATATCACTCAGCCATGAAATCAATGTCATAAGGTTAGTAGCAGTATGATGAGTGGATTTAGGTACGACGATTCTAAGTGAAATAAGTCACACAGAAAAGGACACTTCTCCTAAGGTATCACTGATAGAGGGAATGTAAATCCGTTACACTTGAACTGAATTACAAAACAGAAGAGAGTCACACATGCAGAAAACACACTATGGCTGCTTAACGGGAAAGGTGAGGTGGGGTGATACAGAAAACAAGGGTATCAAATTAGCTCAGATACCGTTCCATAAACCCAATATGTAATAGACAAGACCTACTCCTTGCTCAGAGAACTGGACTCAACACGCCCTATTCACCGCACAAGAATATATCTGACTAATAATAATCGTAAAACCTATGCATTGATATCTCTCTGTTAGTGTGTCAAGTGGGTGTAAAGCGGCATAAACACAGCATTGAAAAGCAGCTAAACCCCATTATAAAAATAAATTACTTTGAAACACCCATGAAACAAAGACAGTGAAAGAGAGAGAAATTCTTACACAATGCGTTCAGGGGCTGTGATGCAACCTGGATTGACCATATCTAGACGCACAGCTGGATGAGACATAAGGGTGGACACTCTTGGGGCTGAGAGGTTTGGTGAGGTTGGGTGAGCAAATGCAGACCCTTTAAAGTAATACTGCGTGGTACCCATCGCATGGGTCCCAAATCTCCAGGTTCAAGGGCATCTTCCTACATCAAAAACATGCATGAGAAACCCAGAAGATGGTACACCGTGTGATGGGGAAAGGTTTCTAAAACACACCTCATTTCTCATCTCCTTGTGCCCGGGTTCGCCATTCCAGCCGCTTTAGTAGCAATCTCCCTACTTGGAGCATCAGCACCTTTAACCTCCTGTTCCGTACAGGTTGCAATTTGTCCTGAGGATAAACGGGAAGACGTGGAACCAACGAGAGACTAGCTCTTGGTGTTGGGACAGGCACAGGTCACTCTATTTTCCCATCAGAAAGAAGAATTAACCACAGGCTCAGCCTGACCCCCGGAACCAGAATAGGGCCTGAAGCCATTCTGAGATTTTGCGGCCAGCTCCCATAAAAACGAGTTGTAAAATGGAGGTTCAGGGCACTGCAATTCACAAACCTGCAGAGTTATAAATGATAACTCTCGTCCACAAATATATTGAGGGAAGGCAAAGAAGAGGATTTGAAATCAAGGCAGAATTGCAGGAAACAGATTTCAGGAGGTAGATACGAATCGCCTTTAAAGCACATGAAAAGCGGCAAAACGTTGACAATGATGCCCTTGGCCAAAAAGGGCGTATGCGTTTTTTCCTGAATATATTCAGGAAAAAACGCATACGCCCTTTTTGGCCAACCAAGCAACCTGGAAAGGCAAATCAGCGCTACAAAGAGGTCTCGCTTCCCATCGGTCAAAAGGGCCATGCTGAAAAAAGTGTCAAAACCAGAAATGCAGGACAGGCCATGGAGAAATGGGAGCCTTGCTACACTGATGGGCGGTATGTAAATTGCCAAGAGCCACTCTGGAGAAGTGTCCGGTGAGTCCTGAAACATCTGAAAAACAGAGCTTAGAGAGCATAGGGCACTTCCACTCATGGGGGTATAAATTGGGAAAATGAAAAATCAGCAAGACACAAGCACCCCAAAGTTTAGGGCTGCTCTGTTGACCAGGACCTCCACTTCATTCCACCTTAAATATCCCAGGAAAGAGAAAAATGGATAAAGAAGTTGTGGTCCTTATGTACAATGGAATATCACTCAGCCAGGAAATCAATGTCGTAAGGTTAGTAGCAGCATGATGAGTGGATTTAGGTACGACGATTCTAAGTGAAATAAGTCACACAGAAAAGGACACTTCTCATAAGGTATCACTGTTAGAGGGAATGTAAAAACTGTTACACTTGAACTGAATTACAAAACAGAACAGAGTCACACATGCAGAAAACACACTATGGCTGCTTAACGGGAAAGGTGAGGTGGGGTGATACATAAAACAAGGGTATCAAATTAGCTCAGATACCGTTCCATAAACCCAATATGTAATAGACAAGACCTACTCCTTGCTCAGAGAACTGGACTCAACACGCCCTATTCACCGCACAAGAATATATCTGACTAATAATAATCGTAAAACCTATGTATTGATATCTCTCTGTTAGTGTGTCAAGTGGGTGTAAAGCCGCATAAACACAGCAGTGAAAAGCAGCTAAACCCCATTATAAAAATAAATTACTTTGAAACAACCATGAAACAAAGACAGTGAAAGAGAGAGAAATTCTTACACAATGCGTTCAGGGGCTGTGATGCAACCTGGATTGACCATATCTAGACGCACAGCTGGATGAGACATAAGGGTGGACACTCTTGGGGCTGAGAGGTTTGGTGAGGTTGGGTGAGCAAACGCAGACCCTTTAAAGTAATACTGCGTGGTACCCATCGCATGGGTCCCAAATCTCCAGGTTCAAGGGCATCTTCCTACATCAAAAACATGCATGAGAAACCCAGAAGATGGTACACCGTGTGATGGGGAAAGGTTTCTAAAACACACCTCATTTCTCATCTCCTTGTGCCCGGGTTCGCCATTCCAGCCGCTTTACTAGCAAGCTCCCTACTTGGAGCATCAGCACCTTTAACCTCCTGTTCCGTACAGGTTGCAATTTGTCCTGAGGATAAACGGGAAGACGTGGAACCAACGAGAGACTAGCTCTTGGTGTTGGGACAGGCACAGGTCACTCTATTTTCCCATCAGAAAGAAGAATTAACCACAGGCTCAGCCTGACCCCCGGAACCAAAACAGGGCCTGAAGCCATTCTGCGATTTTGTGGCCAGCTCCCATAAAAACGAGTTGTAAAATGGAGGTTCAGGGCACTGCAATTCACAAACCTGCAGAGTTATAAATGATAACTCTCGTCCACAAATATATTGAGGGAAGGCAAAGAAGAGGATTTGAAATCAAGGCAGAATTGCAGGAAACAGATTTCAGGAGGTAGATACGAATCGCCTTTAAAGCACATGAAAAGCGGCAAAACGTTGACAATGATGCCCTTGGCCAAAAAGGGCGTATGCGTTTTTTCCTGAATATATTCAGGAAAAAACGCATACGCCCTTTTTGGCCAACCAAGCAACCTGGAAAGGCAAATCAGCGCTACAAAGAAGTCTCGCTTCCCATCGGTCAAAAGGGCCATGCTGAAAAAAGTGTCAAAACCAGAAATGCAGGACAGGCCATGGAGAAATGGGAGCCTTGCTACACTGATGGGCGGGATGTAAATTGCCAAGAGCCACTCTGGAGAAGTGTCCGGTGAGTCCTGAAACATCTGAAAAACACAGCGTAGAGAACATAGGGCACTTCCACTCATGGGGGTATAAATTGGGAAAATTAAAAATCAGCAAGACACAAGCACCCCAAAGTTTAGGGCTGCTCTGTTAACCAGGACCTCCACTTCATTCCACCTTAAATATCCCAGGAAAGAGAAAAATGGATAAAGAAGTTGTGGTCCTTATGTACAATGGAATATCACTCAGCCAGGAAATCAATGTCGTAAGGTTAGTAGCAGCATGATGAGTGGATTTAGGTACGACGATTCTAAGTGAAATAAGTCACACAGAAAAGGACACTTCTCATAAGGTATCACTGATAGAGGGAATGTAAAAACCGTTACACTTGAACTGAATTACAAAACAGAACAGAGTCACACATGCAGAAAACACACTATGGCTGCTTAACGGGAAAGGTGAGGTGGGGTGATACATAAAACAAGGGTATCAAATTAGCTCAGATACCGTTCCATAAACCCAATATGTAATAGACAAAACCTACTCCTTGCTCAGAGAACTGGACTCAACACGCCCTATTCACCGCACAAGAATATATCTGACTAATAATAATCGTAAAACCTATGTATTGATATCTCTCTGTTAGTGTGTCAAGTGGGTGTAAAGCGGCATAAACACAGCAGTGAAAAGCAGCTAAACCCCATTATAAAAATAAATTACTTTGAAACACCCATGAAACAAAGACAGTGAAAGAGAGAGAAATTCTTACACAATGCGTTCAGGGGCTGTGATGCAACCTGGATTGACCATATCTAGACGCACAGCTGGATGAGACATAAGGGTGGACACTCTTGGGGCTGAGAGGTTTGGTGAGGTTGGGTGAGCAAACGCAGACCCTTTAAAGGAATACTGCGTGGTACCCATCGCATGGGTCCCAAATCTCCAGGTTCAAGGGCATCTTCCTACATCAAAAACATGCATGAGAAACCCAGAAGATGGTACACCGTGTGATGGGGAAAGGTTTCTAAAACGTACCTCATTTCTCATCTCCTTGTGCCCGGGTTCGCCGTTCCAGCCGCTTTACTAGCAAGCTCCCTACTTGGAGCAACAGCACCTTTAACCTCCTGTTCCGTACAGGTTGCAATTTGTCCTGAGGATAAACGGGAAGCCGTGGAACCAACGAGAGACTAGCTCTTGGTGTTGGGACAGGCACAGGTCACTCTATTTTCCCATCAGAAAGAAGAATTAACCACAGGCTCAGCCTGACCCCCGGAACCAGAACAGGGCCTGAAGCCATTCTGCGATTTTGCGGCCAGCTCCCATAAAAACGAGTTGTAAAATGGAGGTTCAGGGCACTGCAATTCACAAACCTGCAGAGTTATAAATGATAACTCTCGTCCACAAATATATTGAGGGAAGGCAAAGAAGAGGATTTGAAATCAAGGCAGAATTGCAGGAAACAGATTTCAGGAGGTAGATACGAATCGCCTTTAAAGCACATGAAAAGCGGCAAAACGTTGACAATGATGCCCTTGGCCAAAAAGGGCGTATGCGTTTTTTCCTGAATATATTCAGGAAAAAACGCATACGTCCTTTTTGGCCAACCAAGCAACCTGGAAAGGCAAATCAGGGCTACAAAGAAGACTCGCTTCCCATTGGTCAAAAGGGCCATGCTGAAAAAGTGTCAAAACCAGAAATGCAGGACAGGCCATGGAGAAATGGGAGCCTTGCTACACTGATGGGCGGGATGTAAATTGCCAAGAGCCACTCTGGAGAAGTGTCCGGTGAGTCCTGAAACATCTGAAAAACACAGCTTAGAGAACATAGGGCACTTCCACTCATGGGGTTATAAATTGGGAAAATTAAAAATCAGCAAGACACAAGCACCCCAAAGTTTAGGGCTGCTCTGTTGACCAGGACCTCCACTTCATTCCACCTTAAATATCCCAGGAAAGAGAAAAATGGATAAAGAAGTTGTGGTCCTTATGTACAATGGAATATCACTCAGCCAGGAAATCAATGTCGTAAGGTTAGTAGCAGCATGATGAGTGGATTTAGGTACGACGATTCTAAGTGAAATAAGTCACACAGAAAAGGACACTTCTCATATGGTATCACTGATAGAGGGAATGTAAAAACCGTTACACTTGGACTGAATTACAAAACAGAACAGAGTCACACATGCAGAAAACACACTATGGCTGCTTAACGGGAAAGGTGAGGTGGGGTGATACATAAAACAAGGGTATCAAATTAGCTCAGATACCATTCCATAAACCCAATATGTAATAGACAAGACCTACTCCTTGCTCAGAGAACTGGACTCAACACGCCCTATTCACCGCACAAGAATATATCTAATAATAATCGTAAAACCTATGTATTGATATCTCTCTGTTAGTGTGTCAAGTGGGTGTAAAGCGGCATAAACACAGCAGTGAAAAGCAGCTAAACCCCATTATAAAAATAAATTACTTTGAAACACCCATGAAACAAAGACAGTGAAAGAGAGAGAAATTCTTACACAATGCGTTCAGGGGCTGTGATGCAACCTGGATTGACCATATCTAGACGCACAGCTGGATGAGACATAAGGGTGGACACTCTTGGGGCTGAGAGGTTTGGTGAGGTTGGGTGAGCAAACGCAGACCCTTTAAAGGAAAACTGCGTGGTACCCATCGCATGGGTCCCAAATCTCCAGGTTCAAGGGCATCTTCCTACATCAAAAACATGCATGAGAAACCCAGAAGATGGTACACCGTGTGATGGGGAAAGGTTTCTAAAACGCACCTCATTTCTCATCTCCTTGTGCCCGGGTTCGCCATTCCAGCCGCTTTACTAGCAAGCTCCCTACTTGGAGCATCAGCACCTTTAACCTCCTGTTCCGTACAGGTTGAAATTTGTCCTGAGGATAAACGGGAAGACGGGGAACCAACGAGAGACTAGCTCTTGGTGTTGGGACAGGCACAGGTCACTCTATTTTCCCATCAGAAAGAAGAATTAACCACAGGCTCAGCCTGACCCCCGGAACCAAAACAGGGCCTGAAGCCATTCTGCGATTTTGTGGCCAGCTCCCATAAAAACGAGTTGTAAAATGGAGGTTCAGGGCACTGCAATTCACAAACCTGCAGAGTTATAAATGATAACTCTCGTCCACAAATATATTGAGGGAAGGCAAAGAAGAGGATTTGAAATCAAGGCAGAATTGCAGGAAACAGATTTCAGGAGGTAGATACGAATCGCCTTTAAAGCACATGAAAAGCGGCAAAACGTTGACAATGATGCCCTTGGCCAAAAAGGGCGTATGCGTTTTTTCCTGAATATATTCAGGAAAAAACGCATACGCCCTTTTTGGCCAACCAAGCAACCTGGAAAGGCAAATCAGCGCTACAAAGAAGTCTCGCTTCCCATCGGTCAAAAGGGCCATGCTGAAAAGAGTGTCAAAACCAGAAATGCAGGACAGGCCATGGAGAAATGGGAGCCTTGCTACACTGATGGGCGGGATGTAAATTGCCAAGAGCCACTCTGGAGAAGTGTCCGGTGAGTCCTGAAACATCTGAAAAACACAGCTTAGAGAGCATAGGGCACTTCCACTCATGGGGGTATAAATTGGGAAAATGAAAAATCAGCAAGACACAAGCACCCCAAAGTTTAGGGCTGCTCTGTTGACCAGGACCTCCACTTCATTCCACCTTAAATATCCCAGGAAAGAGAAAAATGGATAAAGAAGTTGTGGTCCTTATGTACAATGGAATATCACTCAGCCATGAAATCAATGTCATAAGGTTAGTAGCAGTATGATGAGTGGATTTAGGTACGATGATTCTAAGTGAAATAAGTCACACAGAAAAGGACACTTCTCCTAAGGTATCACTGATAGAGGGAATGTAAATCCGTTACACTTGAACTGAATTACAAAACAGAAGAGAGTCACACATGCAGAAAACACACTATGGCTGCTTAACGGGAAAGGTGAGGTGGGGTGATACAGAAAACAAGGGTATCAAATTAGCTCAGATACCGTTCCATAAACCCAATATGTAATAGACAAAACCTACTCCTTGCTCAGAGAACTGGACTCAACACGCCCTATTCACCGCACAAGAATATATCTAATAATAATCGTAAAACCTATGCATTGATATCTCTCTGTTAGTGTGTCAAGTGGGTGTAAAGCGGCATAAACACAGCATTGAAAAGCAGCTAAACCCCATTATAAAAATAAATTACTTTGAAACACCCATGAAACAAAGACAGTGAAAGAGAGAGAAATTCTTACACAATGCGTTCAGGGGCTGTGATGCAACCTGGATTGACCATATCTAGACGCACAGCTGGATGAGACATAAGGGTGGACACTCTTGGGGCTGAGAGGTTTGGTGAGGTTGGGTGAGCAAACGCAGACCCTTTAAAGTAATACTGCGTGGTACCCATCGCATGGGTCCCAAATCTCCAGGTTCAAGGGCATCTTCCTACATCAAAAACATGCATGAGAAACCCAGAAGATGGTACACCGTGTGATGGGGAAAGGTTTCTAAAACGCACCTCATTTCTCATCTCCTTGTGCCCGGGTTCGCCATTCCAGCCGCTTTACTAGCAATCTCCCTACTTGGAGCATCAGCACCTTTAACCTCCTGTTCCGTACAGGTTGCAATTTGTCCTGAGGATAAACGGGAAGACGTGGAACCAACGAGAGACTAGCTCTTGGTGTTGGGACAGGCACAGGTCACTCTATTTTCCCATCAGAAAGAAGAATTAACCACAGGCTCAGCCTGACCCCCGGAACCAGAACAGGGCCTGAAGCCATTCTGCGATTTTGCGGCCAGCTCCCATAAAAACGAGTTGTAAAATGGAGGTTCAGGGCACTGCAATTCACAAACCTGCAGAGTTATAAATGATAACTCTCGTCCACAAATATATTGAGGGAAGGCAAAGAAGAGGATTTGAAATCAAGGCAGAATTGCAGGAAACAGATTTCAGGAGGTAGATACAAATCGCCTTTAAAGCACATGAAAAGCGGCAAAACGTTGACAATGATGCCCTTGGCCAAAAAGGGCGTATGCGTTTTTTCCTGAATATATTCAGGAAAAAACGCATACGCCCTTTTTGGCCAACCAAGCAACCTGGAAAGGCAAATCAGGGCTACAAAGAAGACTCGCTTCCCATTGGTCAAAAGGGCCATGCTGAAAAAAGTGTCAAAACCAGAAATGCAGGACAGGCCATGGAGAAATGGGAGCCTTGCTACACTGATGGGCGGGATGTAAATTGCCAAGAGCCACTCTGGAGAAGTGTCCGGTGAGTCCTGAAACATCTGAAAAACACAGCTTAGAGAACATAGGGCACTTCCACTCATGGGGGTATAAATTGGGAAAATTAAAAATCAGCAAGACACAAGCACCCCAAAGTTTAGGGCTGCTCTGTTGACCAGGACCTCCACTTCATTCCACCTTAAATATCCCAGGAAAGAGAAAAATGGATAAAGAAGTTGTGGTCCTTATGTACAATGGAATATCACTCAGCCAGGAAATCAATGTCGTAAGGTTAGTAGCAGCATGATGAGTGGATTTAGGTACGACGATTCTAAGTGAAATAAGTCACACAGAAAAGGACACTTCTCCTAAGGTATCACTGATAGAGGGAATGTAAATCCGTTACACTTGAACTGAATTACAAAACAGAAGAGAGTCACACATGCAGAAAACACACTATGGCTGCTTAACGGGAAAGGTGAGGTGGGGTGATACAGAAAACAAGGGTATCAAATTAGCTCAGATACCGTTCCATAAACCCAATATGTAATAGACAAAACCTACTCCTTGCTCAGAGAACTGGACTCAACACGCCCTATTCACCGCACAAGAATATATCTGACTAATAATAATCGTAAAACCTATGCATTGATATCTCTCTGTTAGTGTGTCAAGTGGGTGTAAAGCGGCATAAACACAGCATTGAAAAGCAGCTAAACCCCATTATAAAAATAAATTACTTTGAAACACCCATGAAACAAAGACAGTGAAAGAGAGAGAAATTCTTACACAATGCGTTCAGGGGCTGTGATGCAACCTGGATTGACCATATCTAGACGCACAGCTGGATGAGACATAAGGGTGGACACTCTTGGGGCTGAGAGGTTTGGTGAGGTTGGGTGAGCAAACGCAGACCCTTTAAAGTAATACTGCGTGGTACCCATCGCATGGGTCCCAAATCTCCAGGTTCAAGGGCATCTTCCTACATCAAAAACATGCATGAGAAACCCAGAAGATGGTACACCGTGTGATGGGGAAAGGTTTCTAAAACGCACCTCATTTCTCATCTCCTTGTGCCCGGGTTCGCCATTCCAGCCGCTTTACTAGCAATCTCCCTACTTGGAGCATCAGCACCTTTAACCTCCTGTTCCGTACAGGTTGCAATTTGTCCTGAGGATAAACGGGAAGACGTGGAACCAACGAGAGACTAGCTCTTGGTGTTGGGACAGGCACAGGTCACTCTATTTTCCCATCAGAAAGAAGAATTAACCACAGGCTCAGCCTGACCCCCGGAACCAGAACAGGGCCTGAAGCCATTCTGCGATTTTGCGGCCAGCTCCCATAAAAACGAGTTGTAAAATGGAGGTTCAGGGCACTGCAATTCACAAACCTGCAGAGTTATAAATGATAACTCTCGTCCACAAATATATTGAGGGAAGGCAAAGAAGAGGATTTGAAATCAAGGCAGAATTGCAGGAAACAGATTTCAGGAGGTAGATACAAATCGCCTTTAAAGCACATGAAAAGCGGCAAAACGTTGACAATGATGCCCTTGGCCAAAAAGGGCGTATGCGTTTTTTCCTGAATATATTCAGGAAAAAACGCATACGCCCTTTTTGGCCAACCAAGCAACCTGGAAAGGCAAATCAGGGCTACAAAGAAGACTCGCTTCCCATTGGTCAAAAGGGCCATGCTGAAAAAAGTGTCAAAACCAGAAATGCAGGACAGGCCATGGAGAAATGGGAGCCTTGCTACACTGATGGGCGGGATGTAAATTGCCAAGAGCCACTCTGGAGAAGTGTCCGGTGAGTCCTGAAACATCTGAAAAACACAGCTTAGAGAACATAGGGCACTTCCACTCATGGGGGTATACATTGGGAAAATTAAAAATCAGCAAGACACAAGCACCCCAAAGTTTAGGGCTGCTCTGTTGACCAGGACCTCCACTTCATTCCACCTTAAATATCCCAGGAAAGAGAAAAATGGATAAAGAAGTTGTGGTCCTTATGTACAATGGAATATCACTCAGCCAGGAAATCAATGTCGTAAGGTTAGTAGCAGCATGATGAGTGGATTTAGGTACGACGATTCTAAGTGAAATAAGTCACACAGAAAAGGACACTTCTCCTAAGGTATCACTGATAGAGGGAATGTAAATCCGTTACACTTGAACTGAATTACAAAACAGAAGAGAGTCACACATGCAGAAAACACACTATGGCTGCTTAACGGGAAAGGTGAGGTGGGGTGATACAGAAAACAAGGGTATCAAATTAGCTCAGATACCGTTCCATAAACCCAATATGTAATAGACAAAACCTACTCCTTGCTCAGAGAACTGGACTCAACACGCCCTATTCACCGCACAAGAATATATCTGACTAATAATAATCGTAAAACCTATGCATTGATATCTCTCTGTTAGTGTGTCAAGTGGGTGTAAAGCGGCATAAACACAGCATTGAAAAGCAGCTAAACCCCATTATAAAAATAAATTACTTTGAAACACCCATGAAACAAAGACAGTGAAAGAGAGAGAAATTCTTACACAATGCGTTCAGGGGCTGTGATGCAACCTGGATTGACCATATCTAGACGCACAGCTGGATGAGACATAAGGGTGGACACTCTTGGGGCTGAGAGGTTTGGTGAGGTTGGGTGAGCAAACGCAGACCCTTTAAAGTAATACTGCGTGGTACCCATCGCATGGGTCCCAAATCTCCAGGTTCAAGGGCATCTTCCTACATCAAAAACATGCATGAGAAACCCAGAAGATGGTACACCGTGTGATGGGGAAAGGTTTCTAAAACGCACCTCATTTCTCATCTCCTTGTGCCCGGGTTCGCCATTCCAGCCGCTTTACTAGCAATCTCCCTACTTGGAGCATCAGCACCTTTAACCTCCTGTTCCGTACAGGTTGCAATTTGTCCTGAGGATAAACGGGAAGACGTGGAACCAACGAGAGACTAGCTCTTGGTGTTGGGACAGGCACAGGTCACTCTATTTTCCCATCAGAAAGAAGAATTAACCACAGGCTCAGCCTGACCCCCGGAACCAGAACAGGGCCTGAAGCCATTCTGCGATTTTGCGGCCAGCTCCCATAAAAACGAGTTGTAAAATGGAGGTTCAGGGCACTGCAATTCACAAACCTGCAGAGTTATAAATGATAACTCTCGTCCACAAATATATTGAGGGAAGGCAAAGAAGAGGATTTGAAATCAAGGCAGAATTGCAGGAAACAGATTTCAGGAGGTAGATACAAATCGCCTTTAAAGCACATGAAAAGCGGCAAAACGTTGACAATGATGCCCTTGGCCAAAAAGGGCGTATGCGTTTTTTCCTGAATATATTCAGGAAAAAACGCATACGCCCTTTTTGGCCAACCAAGCAACCTGGAAAGGCAAATCAGGGCTACAAAGAAGACTCGCTTCCCATTGGTCAAAAGGGCCATGCTGAAAAAAGTGTCAAAACCAGAAATGCAGGACAGGCCATGGAGAAATGGGAGCCTTGCTACACTGATGGGCGGGATGTAAATTGCCAAGAGCCACTCTGGAGAAGTGTCCGGTGAGTCCTGAAACATCTGAAAAACACAGCTTAGAGAACATAGGGCACTTCCACTCATGGGGGTATAAATTGGGAAAATTAAAAATCAGCAAGACACAAGCACCCCAAAGTTTAGGGCTGCTCTGTTGACCAGGACCTCCACTTCATTCCACCTTAAATATCCCAGGAAAGAGAAAAATGGATAAAGAAGTTGTGGTCCTTATGTACAATGGAATATCACTCAGCCAGGAAATCAATGTCGTAAGGTTAGTAGCAGCATGATGAGTGGATTTAGGTACGACGATTCTAAGTGAAATAAGTCACACAGAAAAGGACACTTCTCATAAGGTATCACTGATAGAGGGAATGTAAAAACCGTTACACTTGAACTGAATTACAAAACAGAACAGAGTCACACATGCAGAAAACACACTATGGCTGCTTAACGGGAAAGGTGAGGTGGGGTGATACATAAAACAAGGGTATCAAATTAGCTCATATACCGTTCCATAAACCCAATATGTAATAGACAAGACCTACTCCTTGCTCAGAGAACTGGACTCAACACGCCCTATTCACCGCACAAGAATATATCTGACTAATAATAATCGTAAAACCTATGTATTGATATCTCTCTGTTAGTGTGTCAAGTGGGTGTAAAGCGGCATAAACACAGCAGTGAAAAGCAGCTAAACCCCATTATAAAAATAAATTACTTTGAAACACCCATGAAACAAAGACAGTGAAAGAGAGAGAAATTCTTACACAATGCGTTCAGGGGCTGTGATGCATCCTGGATTGACCATATCTAGACGCACAGCTGGATGAGACATAAGGGTGGACACTCTTGGGGCTGAGAGGTTTGGTGAGGTTGGGTGAGCAAACGCAGACCCTTTAAAGGAATACTGCGTGGTACCCATCGCATGGGTCCCAAATCTCCAGGTTCAAGGGCATCTTCCTACATCAAAAACATGCATGAGAAACCCAGAAGATGGTACACCGTGTGATGGGGAAAGGTTTCTAAAACGCACCTCATTTCTCATCTCCTTGTGCCCGGGTTCGCCATTCCAGCCGCTTTACTAGCAAGCTCCCTACTTGGAGCATCAGCACCTTTAACCTCCTGTTCCGTACAGGTTGCAATTTGTCCTGAGGATAAACGGGAAGACGTGGAAGCAACGAGAGACTAGCTCTTGGTGTTGGGACAGGCACAGGTCACTCTATTTTCCCATCAGAAAGAAGAATTAACCACAGGCTCAGCCTGACCCCCGGAACCAGAACAGGGCCTGAAGCCATTCTGCGATTTTGCGGCCAGCTCCCATAAAAACGAGTTGTAAAATGGAGGTTCAGGGCACTGCAATTCACAAACCTGCAGAGTTATAAATGATAACTCTCGTCCACAAATATATTGAGGGAAGGCAAAGAAGAGGATTTGAAATCAAGGCAGAATTGCAGGAAACAGATTTCAGGAGGTAGATACGAATCGCCTTTAAAGCACATGAAAAGCGGCAAAACGTTGACAATGATGCCCTTGGCCAAAAAGGGCGTATGCGTTTTTTCCTGAATATATTCAGGAAAAAACGCATACGCCCTTTTTGGCCAACCAAGCAACCTGGAAAGGCAAATCAGGGCTACAAAGAAGACTCGCTTCCCATTGGTCAAAAGGGCCATGCTGAAAAAAGTGTCAAAACCAGAAATGCAGGACAGGCCATGGAGAAATGGGAGCCTTGCTACACTGATGGGCGGGATGTAAATTGCCAAGAGCCACTCTGGAGAAGTGTCCGGTGAGTCCTGAAACATCTGAAAAACACAGCTTAGAGAACATAGGGCACTTCCACTCATGGGGGTATAAATTGGGAAAATGAAAAATCAGCAAGACACAAGCACCCCAAAGTTTAGGGCTGCTCTGTTGACCAGGACCTCCACTTCATTCCACCTTAAATATCCCAGGAAAGAGAAAAATGGATAAAGAAGTTGTGGTCCTTATGTACAATGGAATATCACTCAGCCAGGAAATCAATGTCGTAAGGTTAGTAGCAGCATGATGAGTGGATTTAGGTACGACGATTCTAAGTGAAATAAGTCACACAGAAAAGGACACTTCTCATAAGGTATCACTGATAGAGGGAATGTAAAAACCGTTACACTTGAACTGAATTACAAAACAGAACAGAGTCACACATGCAGAAAACACACTATGGCTGCTTAACGGGAAAGGTGAGGTGGGGTGATACATAAAACAAGGGTATCAAATTAGCTCAGATACCGTTCCATAAACCCAATATGTAATAGACAAGACCTACTCCTTGCTCAGAGAACTGGACTCAACACGCCCTATTCACCGCACAAGAATATATCTGACTAATAATAATCGTAAAACCTATGTATTGATATCTCTCTGTTAGTGTGTCAAGTGGGTGTAAAGCGGCATAAACACAGCAGTGAAAAGCAGCTAAACCCCATTATAAAAATAAATTACTTTGAAACACCCATGAAACAAAGACAGTGAAAGAGAGAGAAATTCTTACACAATGCGTTCAGGGGCTGTGATGCAACCTGGATTGACCATATCTAGACGCACAGCTGGATGAGACATAAGGGTGGACACTCTTGGGGCTGAGAGGTTTGGTGAGGTTGGGTGAGCAAACGCAGACGCTTTAAAGGAAAACTGCGTGGTACCCATCGCATGGGTCCCAAATCTCCAGGTTCAAGGGCATCTTCCTACATCAAAAACATGCATGAGAAACCCAGAAGATGGTACACCGTGTGATGGGGAAAGGTTTCTAAAACGCACCTCATTTCTCATCTCCTTGTGCCCGGGTTCGCCATTCCAGCCACTTTACTAGCAAGCTCCCTACTTGGAGCATCAGCACCTTTAACCTCCTGTTCCGTACAGGTTGCAATTTGTCCTGAGGATAAACGGGAAGACGTGGAACCAACGAGAGACTAGCTCTTGGTGTTGGGACAGGCACAGGTCACTCTATTTTCCCATCAGAAAGAAGAATTAACCACAGGCTCAGCCTGACCCCCGGAACCAGAACAGGGCCTGAAGCCATTCTGCGATTTTGCGGCCAGCTCCCATAAAAACGAGTTGTAAAATGGAGGTTCAGGGCACTGCAATTCACAAACCTGCAGAGTTATAAATGATAACTCTCGTCCACAAATATATTGAGGGAAGGCAAAGAAGAGGATTTGAAATCAAGGCAGAATTGCAGGAAACAGATTTCAGGAGGTAGATACGAATCGCCTTTAAAGCACATGAAAAGCGGCAAAACGTTGACAATGATGCCCTTGGCCAAAAAGGGCGTATGCGTTTTTTCCTGAATATATTCAGGAAAAAACGCATACGCCCTTTTTGGCCAACCAAGCAACCTGGAAAGGCAAATCAGGGCTACAAAGAAGACTCGCTTCCCATTGGTCAAAAGGGCCATGCTGAAAAAAGTGTCAAAACCAGAAATGCAGGACAGGCCATGGAGAAATGGGAGCCTTGCTACACTGATGGGCGGGATGTAAATTGCCAAGAGCCACTCTGGAGAAGTGTCCGGTGAGTCCTGAAACATCTGAAAAACACAGCTTAGAGAACATAGGGCACTTCCACTCATGGGGGTATAAATTGGGAAAATTAAAAATCAGCAAGACACAAGCACCCCAAAGTTTAGGGCTGCTCTGTTGACCAGGACCTCCACTTCATTCCACCTTAAATATCCCAGGAAAGAGAAAAATGGATAAAGTAGTTGTGGTCCTTATGTACAATGGAATATCACTCAGCCAGGAAATCAATGTCGTAAGGTTAGTAGCAGCATGATGAGTGGATTTAGGTACGACGATTCTAAGTGAAATAAGTCACACAGAAAAG
Organism: Balaenoptera borealis; assembly: GCF_965194805.1. NCBI lineage: Eukaryota > Metazoa > Chordata > Mammalia > Artiodactyla > Balaenopteridae > Balaenoptera > Balaenoptera borealis. The sequence continues at coordinate 859,992 of NW_028123925.1, forward strand.
GACACTTCTCATAAGGTATCACTGTTAGAGGGAATGTAAAATCTGTTACACTTGAACTGAATTACAAAACAGAACAGAGTCACACATGCAGAAAACACACTATGGCTGCTTAACGGGAAAGGTGAGGTGGGGTGATACATAAAACAAGGGTATCAAATTAGCTCAGATACCGTTCCATAAACCCAATATGTAATAGACAAGACCTACTCCTTGCTCAGAGAACTGGACTCAACACGCCCTATTCACCGCACAAGAATATATCTGACTAATAATAATCGTAAAACCTATGTATTGATATCTCTCTGTTAGTGTGTCAAGTGGGTGTAAAGCCGCATAAACACAGCATTGAAAAGCAGATAAACCCCATTATAAAAATAAATTACTTTGAAACACCCATGAAACAAAGACAGTGAAAGAGAGAGAAATTCTTACACAATGCGTTCAGGGGCTGTGATGCAACCTGGATTGACCATATCTAGACGCACAGCTGGATGAGACATAAGGGTGGACACTCTTGGGGCTGAGAGGTTTGGTGAGGTTGTGTGAGCAAACGCAGACCCTTTAAAGTAATACTGCGTGGTACCCATCGCATGGGTCCCAAATCTCCAGGTTCAAGGGCATCTTCCTACATCAAAAACATGCATGAGAAACCCAGAAGACGGTACACCGTGTGATGGGGAAAGGTTTCTAAAACGTACCACATTTCTCATCTCCTTGTGCCCGGGTTCGCCGTTCCAGCCACTTTACTAGCAAGCTCCCTACTTGGAGCATCAGCACCTTTAACCTCCTGTTCCGTACAGGTTGCAATTTGTCCTGAGGATAAACGGGAAGACGTGGAACCAACGAGAGACTAGCTCTTGGTGTTGGGACAGGCACAGGTCACTCTATTTTCCCATCAGAAAGAAGAATTAACCACAGGCTCAGCCTGACCCCCGGAACCAGAACAGGGCCTGAAGCCATTCTGCGATTTTGCGGCCAGCTCCCATAAAAACGAGTTGTAAAATGGAGGTTCAGGGCACTGCAATTCACAAACCTGCAGAGTTATAAATGATAACTCTCGTCCACAAATATATTGAGGGAAGGCAAAGAAGAGGATTTGAAATCAAGGCAGAATTGCAGGAAACAGATTTCAGGAGGTAGATACGAATCGCCTTTAAAGCACATGAAAAGCGGCAAAACGTTGACAATGATGCCCTTGGCCAAAAAGGGCGTATGCGTTTTTTCCTGAATATATTCAGGAAAAAACGCATACGCCCTTTTTGGCCAACCAAGCAACCTGGAAAGGCAAATCAGGGCTACAAAGAAGACTCGCTTCCCATTGGTCAAAAGGGCCATGCTGAAAAAAGTGTCAAAACCAGAAATGCAGGACAGGCCATGGAGAAATGGGAGCCTTGCTACACTGATGGGCGGGATGTAAATTGCCAAGAGCCACTCTGGAGAAGTGTCCGGTGAGTCCTGAAACATCTGAAAAACACAGCTTAGAGAACATAGGGCACTTCCACTCATGGGGGTATAAATTGGGAAAATTAAAAATCAGCAAGACACAAGCACCCCAAAGTTTAGGGCTGCTCTGTTGACCAGGACCTCCACTTCATTCCACCTTCAATATCCCAGGAAAGAGAAAAATGGATAAAGAAGTTGTGGTCCTTATGTACAATGGAATATCACTCAGCCAGGAAATCAATGTCGTAAGGTTAGTAGCAGCATGATGAGTGGATTTAGGTACGACGATTCTAAGTGAAATAAGTCACACAGAAAAGGACACTTCTCATAAGGTATCACTGATAGAGGGAATGTAAAAACCGTTACACTTGAACTGAATTACAAAACAGAACAGAGTCACACATGCAGAAAACACACTATGGCTGCTTAACGGGAAAGGTGAGGTGGGGTGATACATAAAACAAGGGTATCAAATTAGCTCAGATACCATTCCATAAACCCAATATGTAATAGACAAGACCTACTCCTTGCTCAGAGAACTGGACTCAACACGCCCTATTCACCGCACAAGAATATATCTGACTAATAATAATCGTAAAACCTATGTATTGATATCTCTCTGTTAGTGTGTCAAGTGGGTGTAAAGCGGCATAAACACAGCAGTGAAAAGCAGCTAAACCCCATTATAAAAATAAATTACTTTGAAACACCCATGAAACAAAGACAGTGAAAGAGAGAGAAATTCTTACACAATGCGTTCAGGGGCTGTGATGCAACCTGGATTATTGACCATATCTAGACGCACAGCTGGATGAGACATAAGGGTGGACACTCTTGGGACTGAGAGGTTTGGTGAGGTTGGGTGAGCAAACGCAGACCCTTTAAAGTAATACTGCGTTGTACCCATCGCATGGGTCCCAAATCTCCAGGTTCAAGGGCATCTTCCTACATCAAAAACATGCATGAGAAACCCAGAAGATGGTACACCGTGTGATGGGGAAAGGTTTCTAAAACGCACCTCATTTCTCATCTCCTTGTGCCCGGGTTCGCCATTCCAGCCGCTTTACTAGCAAGCTCCCTACTTGGAGCATCAGCACCTTTAAACTCCTGTTCCGTACAGGTTGCAATTTGTCCTGAGGATAAACGGGAAGACGTGGAACCAACGAGAGACTAGCTCTTGGTGTTGGGACAGGCACAGGTCACTCTATTTTCCCATCAGAAAGAAGAATTAACCACAAGCTCAGCCTGACCCCCGGAACCAGAACAGGGCCTGAAGCCATTCTGCGATTTTGCGGCCAGCTCCCATAAAAACGAGTTGTAAAATGGAGGTTCAGGGCACTGCAATTCACAAACCTGCAGAGTTATAAATGATAACTCTCGTCCACAAATATATTGAGGGAAGGCAAAGAAGAGGATTTGAAATCAAGGCAGAATTGCAGGAAACAGATTTCAGGAGGTAGATACGAATCGCCTTTAAAGCACATGAAAAGCGGCAAAACGTTGACAATGATGCCCTTGGCCAAAAAGGGCGTATGCGTTTTTTCCTGAATATATTCAGGAAAAAACGCATACGCCCTTTTTGGCCAACCAAGCAACCTGGAAAGGCAAATCAGGGCTACAAAGAAGACTCGCTTCCCATTGGTCAAAAGGGCCATGCTGAAAAAAGTGTCAAAACCAGAAATGCAGGACAGGCCATGGAGAAATGGGAGCCTTGCTACACTGATGGGCGGGATGTAAATTGCCAAGAGCCACTCTGGAGAAGTGTCCGGTGAGTCCTGAAACATCTGAAAAACACAGCTTAGAGAACATAGGGCACTTCCACTCATGGGGGTATAAATTGGGAAAATTAAAAATCAGCAAGACACAAGCACCCCAAAGTTTAGGGCTGCTCTGTTGACCAGGACCTCCACTTCATTCCACCTTAAATATCCCAGGAAAGAGAAAAATGGATAAAGAAGTTGTGGTCCTTATGTACAATGGAATATCACTCAGCCAGGAAATCAATGTCGTAAGGTTAGTAGCAGCATGATGAGTGGATTTAGGTACGACGATTCTAAGTGAAATAAGTCACACAGAAAAGGACACTTCTCATAAGGTATCACTGTTAGAGGGAATGTAAAATCTGTTACACTTGAACTGAATTACAAAACAGAACAGAGTCACACATGCAGAAAACACACTATGGCTGCTTAACGGGAAAGGTGAGGTGGGGTGATACATAAAACAAGGGTATCAAATTAGCTCAGATACCGTTCCATAAACCCAATATGTAATAGACAAGACCTACTCCTTGCTCAGAGAACTGGACTCAACACGCCCTATTCACCGCACAAGAATATATCTGACTAATAATAATCGTAAAACCTATGTATTGATATCTCTCTGTTAGTGTGTCAAGTGGGTGTAAAGCCGCATAAACACAGCATTGAAAAGCAGATAAACCCCATTATAAAAATAAATTACTTTGAAACACCCATGAAACAAAGACAGTGAAAGAGAGAGAAATTCTTACACAATGCGTTCAGGGGCTGTGATGCAACCTGGATTGACCATATCTAGACGCACAGCTGGATGAGACATAAGGGTGGACACTCTTGGGGCTGAGAGGTTTGGTGAGGTTGTGTGAGCAAACGCAGACCCTTTAAAGTAATACTGCGTGGTACCCATCGCATGGGTCCCAAATCTCCAGGTTCAAGGGCATCTTCCTACATCAAAAACATGCATGAGAAACCCAGAAGACGGTACACCGTGTGATGGGGAAAGGTTTCTAAAACGTACCACATTTCTCATCTCCTTGTGCCCGGGTTCGCCGTTCCAGCCACTTTACTAGCAAGCTCCCTACTTGGAGCATCAGCACCTTTAACCTCCTGTTCCGTACAGGTTGCAATTTGTCCTGAGGATAAACGGGAAGACGTGGAACCAACGAGAGACTAGCTCTTGGTGTTGGGACAGGCACAGGTCACTCTATTTTCCCATCAGAAAGAAGAATTAACCACAGGCTCAGCCTGACCCCCGGAACCAGAACAGGGCCTGAAGCCATTCTGCGATTTTGCGGCCAGCTCCCATAAAAACGAGTTGTAAAATGGAGGTTCAGGGCACTGCAATTCACAAACCTGCAGAGTTATAAATGATAACTCTCGTCCACAAATATATTGAGGGAAGGCAAAGAAGAGGATTTGAAATCAAGGCAGAATTGCAGGAAACAGATTTCAGGAGGTAGATACGAATCGCCTTTAAAGCACATGAAAAGCGGCAAAACGTTGACAATGATGCCCTTGGCCAAAAAGGGCGTATGCGTTTTTTCCTGAATATATTCAGGAAAAAACGCATACGCCCTTTTTGGCCAACCAAGCAACCTGGAAAGGCAAATCAGGGCTACAAAGAAGACTCGCTTCCCATTGGTCAAAAGGGCCATGCTGAAAAAAGTGTCAAAACCAGAAATGCAGGACAGGCCATGGAGAAATGGGAGCCTTGCTACACTGATGGGCGGGATGTAAATTGCCAAGAGCCACTCTGGAGAAGTGTCCGGTGAGTCCTGAAACATCTGAAAAACACAGCTTAGAGAACATAGGGCACTTCCACTCATGGGGGTATAAATTGGGAAAATTAAAAATCAGCAAGACACAAGCACCCCAAAGTTTAGGGCTGCTCTGTTGACCAGGACCTCCACTTCATTCCACCTTCAATATCCCAGGAAAGAGAAAAATGGATAAAGAAGTTGTGGTCCTTATGTACAATGGAATATCACTCAGCCAGGAAATCAATGTCGTAAGGTTAGTAGCAGCATGATGAGTGGATTTAGGTACGACGATTCTAAGTGAAATAAGTCACACAGAAAAGGACACTTCTCATAAGGTATCACTGATAGAGGGAATGTAAAAACCGTTACACTTGAACTGAATTACAAAACAGAACAGAGTCACACATGCAGAAAACACACTATGGCTGCTTAACGGGAAAGGTGAGGTGGGGTGATACATAAAACAAGGGTATCAAATTAGCTCAGATACCATTCCATAAACCCAATATGTAATAGACAAGACCTACTCCTTGCTCAGAGAACTGGACTCAACACGCCCTATTCACCGCACAAGAATATATCTGACTAATAATAATCGTAAAACCTATGTATTGATATCTCTCTGTTAGTGTGTCAAGTGGGTGTAAAGCGGCATAAACACAGCAGTGAAAAGCAGCTAAACCCCATTATAAAAATAAATTACTTTGAAACACCCATGAAACAAAGACAGTGAAAGAGAGAGAAATTCTTACACAATGCGTTCAGGGGCTGTGATGCAACCTGGATTATTGACCATATCTAGACGCACAGCTGGATGAGACATAAGGGTGGACACTCTTGGGACTGAGAGGTTTGGTGAGGTTGGGTGAGCAAACGCAGACCCTTTAAAGTAATACTGCGTTGTACCCATCGCATGGGTCCCAAATCTCCAGGTTCAAGGGCATCTTCCTACATCAAAAACATGCATGAGAAACCCAGAAGATGGTACACCGTGTGATGGGGAAAGGTTTCTAAAACGCACCTCATTTCTCATCTCCTTGTGCCCGGGTTCGCCATTCCAGCCGCTTTACTAGCAAGCTCCCTACTTGGAGCATCAGCACCTTTAACCTCCTGTTCCGTACAGGTTGCAATTTGTCCTGAGGATAAACGGGAAGACGTGGAACCAACGAGAGACTAGCTCTTGGTGTTGGGACAGGCACAGGTCACTCTATTTTCCCATCAAAAAGAAGAATTAACCACAGGCTCAGCCTGCCCCCCGGAACCAGAACAGGGCCTGAAGCCATTCTGCGATTTTGCGGCCAGCTCCCATAAAAACGAGTTGTAAAATGGAGGTTCAGGGCACTGCAATTCACAAACCTGCAGAGTTATAAATGATAACTCTCGTCCACAAATATATTGAGGGAAGGCAAAGAAGAGGATTTGAAATCAAGGCAGAATTGCAGGAAACAGATTTCAGGAGGTAGATACGAATCGCCTTTAAAGCACATGAAAAGCGGCAAAACGTTGACAATGATGCCCTTGGCCAAAAAGGGCGTATGCGTTTTTTCCTGAATATATTCAGGAAAAAACGCATACGCCCTTTTTGGCCAACCAAGCAACCTGGAAAGGCAAATCAGGGCTACAAAGAAGACTCGCTTCCCATTGGTCAAAAGGGCCATGCTGAAAAAAGTGTCAAAACCAGAAATGCAGGACAGGCCATGGAGAAATGGGAGCCTTGCTACACTGATGGGCGGGATGTAAATTGCCAAGAGCCACTCTGGAGAAGTGTCCGGTGAGTCCTGAAACATCTGAAAAACACAGCTTAGAGAACATAGGGCACTTCCACTCATGGGGGTATAAATTGGGAAAATGAAAAATCAGCAAGACACAAGCACCCCAAAGTTTAGGGCTGCTCTGTTGACCAGGACCTCCACTTCATTCCACCTTCAATATCCCAGGAAAGAGAAAAATGGATAAAGAAGTTGTGGTCCTTATGTACAATGGAATATCACTCAGCCAGGAAATCAATGTCGTAAGGTTAGTAGCAGCATGATGAGTGGATTTAGGTACGACGATTCTAAGTGAAATAAGTCACACAGAAAAGGACACTTCTCATAAGGTATCACTGATAGAGGGAATGTAAAAACCGTTACACTTGAACTGAATTACAAAACAGAAGAGAGTCACACATGCAGAAAACACACTATGGCTGCTTAACGGGAAAGGTGAGGTGGGGTGATACATAAAACAAGGGTATCAAATTAGCTCAGATACCATTCCATAAACCCAATATGTAATAGACAAGACCTACTCCTTGCTCAGAGAACTGGACTCAACACGCCCTATTCACCGCACAAGAATATATCTGACTAATAATAATCGTAAAACCTATGTATTGATATCTCTCTGTTAGTGTGTCAAGTGGGTGTAAAGTGGCATAAACACAGCAGTGAAAAGCAGCTAAACCCCATTATAAAAATAAATTACTTTGAAACACCCATGAAACAAAGACAGTGAAAGAGAGAGAAATTCTTACACAATGCGTTCAGGGGCTGTGATGCAACCTGGATTGACCATATCTAGACCCACAGCTGGATGAGACATAAGGGTGGACACTCTTGGGGCTGAGAGGTTTGGTGAGGTTGGGTGAGCAAACGCAGACCCTTTAAAGTAATACTGCGTGGTACCCATCGCATGGGTCCCAAATCTCCAGGTTCAAGGGCATCTTCCTACATCAAAAACATGCATGAGAAACCCAGAAGATGGTACACCGTGTGATGGGGAAAGGTTTCTAAAACGCACCTCATTTCTCATCTCCTTGTGCCCGGGTTCGCCATTCCAGCCGCTTTACTAGCAAGCTCCCTACTTGGAGCATCAGCACCTTTAACCTCCTGTTCCGTACAGGTTGCAATTTGTCCTGAGGATAAACGGGAAGACGTGGAACCAACGAGAGACTAGCTCTTGGTGTTGGGACAGGCACAGGTCACTCTATTTTCCCATCAGAAAGAAGAATTAACCACAGGCTCAGCCTGACCCCCGGAACCAGAACAGGGCCTGAAGCCATTCTGCGATTTTGTGGCCAGCTCCCATAAAAACGAGTTGTAAAATGGAGGTTCAGGGCACTGCAATTCACAAACCTGCAGAGTTATAAATGATAACTCTCGTCCACAAATATATTGAGGGAAGGCAAAGAAGAGGATTTGAAATCAAGGCAGAATTGCAGGAAACAGATTTCAGGAGGTAGATACGAATCGCCTTTAAAGCACATGAAAAGCGGCAAAACGTTGACAATGATGCCCTTGGCCAAAAAGGGCGTATGCGTTTTTTCCTGAATATATTCAGGAAAAAACGCATACGCCCTTTTTGGCCAACCAAGCAACCTGGAAAGGCAAATCAGGGCTACAAAGAAGACTCGCTTCCCATTGGTCAAAAGGGCCATGCTGAAAAAAGTGTCAAAACCAGAAATGCAGGACAGGCCATGGAGAAATGGGAGCCTTGCTACACTGATGGGCGGGATGTAAATTGCCAAGAGCCACTCTGGAGAAGTGTCCGGTGAGTCCTGAAACATCTGAAAAACACAGCTTAGAGAACATAGGGCACTTCCACTCATGGGGGTATAAATTGGGAAAATTAAAAATCAGCAAGACACAAGCACCCCAAAGTTTAGGGCTGCTCTGTTGACCAGGACCTCCACTTCATTCCACCTTCAATATCCCAGGAAAGAGAAAAATGGATAAAGAAGTTGTGGTCCTTATGTACAATGGAATATCACTCAGCCAGGAAATCAATGTCGTAAGGTTAGTAGCAGCATGATGAGTGGATTTAGGTACGACGATTCTAAGTGAAATAAGTCACACAGAAAAGGACACTTCTCATAAGGTATCACTGATAGAGGGAATGTAAAAACCGTTACACTTGAACTGAATTACAAAACAGAACAGAGTCACACATGCAGAAAACACACTATGGCTGCTTAACGGGAAAGGTGAGGTGGGGTGATACATAAAACAAGGGTATCAAATTAGCTCAGATACCATTCCATAAACCCAATATGTAATAGACAAGACCTACTCCTTGCTCAGAGAACTGGACTCAACACGCCCTATTCACCGCACAAGAATATATCTGACTAATAATAATCGTAAAACCTATGTATTGATATCTCTCTGTTAGTGTGTCAAGTGGGTGTAAAGCGGCATAAACACAGCAGTGAAAAGCAGCTAAACCCCATTATAAAAATAAATTACTTTGAAACACCCATGAAACAAAGACAGTGAAAGAGAGAGAAATTCTTACACAATGCGTTCAGGGGCTGTGATGCAACCTGGATTATTGACCATATCTAGACGCACAGCTGGATGAGACATAAGGGTGGACACTCTTGGGACTGAGAGGTTTGGTGAGGTTGGGTGAGCAAACGCAGACCCTTTAAAGTAATACTGCGTTGTACCCATCGCATGGGTCCCAAATCTCCAGGTTCAAGGGCATCTTCCTACATCAAAAACATGCATGAGAAACCCAGAAGATGGTACACCGTGTGATGGGGAAAGGTTTCTAAAACGCACCTCATTTCTCATCTCCTTGTGCCCGGGTTCGCCATTCCAGCCGCTTTACTAGCAAGCTCCCTACTTGGAGCATCAGCACCTTTAACCTCCTGTTCCGTACAGGTTGCAATTTGTCCTGAGGATAAACGGGAAGACGTGGAACCAACGAGAGACTAGCTCTTGGTGTTGGGACAGGCACAGGTCACTCTATTTTCCCATCAAAAAGAAGAATTAACCACAGGCTCAGCCTGCCCCCCGGAACCAGAACAGGGCCTGAAGCCATTCTGCGATTTTGCGGCCAGCTCCCATAAAAACGAGTTGTAAAATGGAGGTTCAGGGCACTGCAATTCACAAACCTGCAGAGTTATAAATGATAACTCTCGTCCACAAATATATTGAGGGAAGGCAAAGAAGAGGATTTGAAATCAAGGCAGAATTGCAGGAAACAGATTTCAGGAGGTAGATACGAATCGCCTTTAAAGCACATGAAAAGCGGCAAAACGTTGACAATGATGCCCTTGGCCAAAAAGGGCGTATGCGTTTTTTCCTGAATATATTCAGGAAAAAACGCATACGCCCTTTTTGGCCAACCAAGCAACCTGGAAAGGCAAATCAGGGCTACAAAGAAGACTCGCTTCCCATTGGTCAAAAGGGCCATGCTGAAAAAAGTGTCAAAACCAGAAATGCAGGACAGGCCATGGAGAAATGGGAGCCTTGCTACACTGATGGGCGGGATGTAAATTGCCAAGAGCCACTCTGGAGAAGTGTCCGGTGAGTCCTGAAACATCTGAAAAACACAGCTTAGAGAACATAGGGCACTTCCACTCATGGGGGTATAAATTGGGAAAATGAAAAATCAGCAAGACACAAGCACCCCAAAGTTTAGGGCTGCTCTGTTGACCAGGACCTCCACTTCATTCCACCTTCAATATCCCAGGAAAGAGAAAAATGGATAAAGAAGTTGTGGTCCTTATGTACAATGGAATATCACTCAGCCAGGAAATCAATGTCGTAAGGTTAGTAGCAGCATGATGAGTGGATTTAGGTACGACGATTCTAAGTGAAATAAGTCACACAGAAAAGGACACTTCTCATAAGGTATCACTGATAGAGGGAATGTAAAAACCGTTACACTTGAACTGAATTACAAAACAGAAGAGAGTCACACATGCAGAAAACACACTATGGCTGCTTAACGGGAAAGGTGAGGTGGGGTGATACATAAAACAAGGGTATCAAATTAGCTCAGATACCATTCCATAAACCCAATATGTAATAGACAAGACCTACTCCTTGCTCAGAGAACTGGACTCAACACGCCCTATTCACCGCACAAGAATATATCTGACTAATAATAATCGTAAAACCTATGTATTGATATCTCTCTGTTAGTGTGTCAAGTGGGTGTAAAGTGGCATAAACACAGCAGTGAAAAGCAGCTAAACCCCATTATAAAAATAAATTACTTTGAAACACCCATGAAACAAAGACAGTGAAAGAGAGAGAAATTCTTACACAATGCGTTCAGGGGCTGTGATGCAACCTGGATTGACCATATCTAGACCCACAGCTGGATGAGACATAAGGGTGGACACTCTTGGGGCTGAGAGGTTTGGTGAGGTTGGGTGAGCAAACGCAGACCCTTTAAAGTAATACTGCGTGGTACCCATCGCATGGGTCCCAAATCTCCAGGTTCAAGGGCATCTTCCTACATCAAAAACATGCATGAGAAACCCAGAAGACGGTACACCGTGTGATGGGGAAAGGTTTCTAAAACGCACCTCATTTCTCATCTCCTTGTGCCCGGGTTCGCCATTCCAGCCGCTTTACTAGCAAGCTCCCTACTTGGAGCATCAGCACCTTTAACCTCCTGTTCCGTACAGGTTGCAATTTGTCCTGAGGATAAACGGGAAGACGTGGAACCAACGAGAGACTAGCTCTTGGTGTTGGGACAGGCACAGGTCACTCTATTTTCCCATCAGAAAGAAGAATTAACCACAGGCTCAGCCTGACCCCCGGAACCAGAACAGGGCCTGAAGCCATTCTGCGATTTTGTGGCCAGCTCCCATAAAAACGAGTTGTAAAATGGAGGTTCAGGGCACTGCAATTCACAAACCTGCAGAGTTATAAATGATAACTCTCGTCCACAAATATATTGAGGGAAGGCAAAGAAGAGGATTTGAAATCAAGGCAGAATTGCAGGAAACAGATTTCAGGAGGTAGATACGAATCGCCTTTAAAGCACATGAAAAGCGGCAAAACGTTGACAATGATGCCCTTGGCCAAAAAGGGCGTATGCGTTTTTTCCTGAATATATTCAGGAAAAAACGCATACGCCCTTTTTGGCCAACCAAGCAACCTGGAAAGGCAAATCAGGGCTACAAAGAAGACTCGCTTCCCATTGGTCAAAAGGGCCATGCTGAAAAAAGTGTCAAAACCAGAAATGCAGGACAGGCCATGGAGAAATGGGAGCCTTGCTACACTGATGGGCGGGATGTAAATTGCCAAGAGCCACTCTGGAGAAGTGTCCGGTGAGTCCTGAAACATCTGAAAAACACAGCTTAGAGAACATAGGGCACTTCCACTCATGGGGGTATAAATTGGGAAAATGAAAAATCAGCAAGACACAAGCACCCCAAAGTTTAGGGCTGCTCTGTTGACCAGGACCTCCACTTCATTCCACCTTAAATATCCCAGGAAAGAGAAAAATGGATAAAGAAGTTGTGGTCCTTATGTACAATGGAATATCACTCAGCCAGGAAATCAATGTCGTAAGGTTAGTAGCAGCATGATGAGTGGATTTAGGTACGACGATTCTAAGTGAAATAAGTCACACAGAAAAGGACACTTCTCATAAGGTATCACTGATAGAGGGAATGTAAAAACCGTTACACTTGAACTGAATTACAAAACAGAACAGAGTCACACATGCAGAAAACACACTATGGCTGCTTAACGGGAAAGGTGAGGTGGGGTGATACAGAAAACAAGGGTATCAAATTAGCTCAGATACCGTTCCATAAACCCAATATGTAATAGACAAGACCTACTCCTTGCTCAGAGAACTGGACTCAAAACGCCCTATTCACCGCACAAGAATATATCTGACTAATAATAATCGTAAAACCTATGCATTGATATCTCTCTGTTAGTGTGTCAAGTGGGTGTAAAGCGGCATAAACACAGCATTGAAAAGCAGCTAAACCCCATTATAAAAATAAATTACTTTGAAACACCCATGAAACAAAGACAGTGAAAGAGAGAGAAATTCTTACACAATGCGTTCAGGGGCTGTGATGCAACCTGGATTGACCATATCTAGACGCACAGCTGGATGAGACATAAGGGTGGACACTCTTGGGGCTGAGAGGTTTGGTGAGGTTGGGTGAGCAAACGCAGACCCTTTAAAGTAATACTGCGTGGTACCCATCGCATGGGTCCCAAATCTCCAGGTTCAAGGGCATCTTCCTACATCAAAAACATGCATGAGAAACCCAGAAGATGGTACACCGTGTGATGGGGAAAGGTTTCTAAAACGCACCTCATTTCTCATCTCCTTGTGCCCGGGTTCGCCATTCCAGCCGCTTTACTAGCAAGCTCCCTACTTGGAGCATCAGCACCTTTAACCTCCTGTTCCGTACAGGTTGCAATTTGTCCTGAGGATAAACGGGAAGACGTGGAACCAACGAGAGACTAGCTCTTGGTGTTGGGACAGGCACAGGTCACTCTATTTTCCCATCAGAAAGAAGAATTAACCACAGGCTCAGCCTGACCCCCGGAACCAGAACAGGGCCTGAAGCCATTCTGCGATTTTGTGGCCAGCTCCCATAAAAACGAGTTGTAAAATGGAGGTTCAGGGCACTGCAATTCACAAACCTGCAGAGTTATAAATGATAACTCTCGTCCACAAATATATTGAGGGAAGGCAAAGAAGAGGATTTGAAATCAAGGCAGAATTGCAGGAAACAGATTTCAGGAGGTAGATACGAATCGCCTTTAAAGCACATGAAAAGCGGCAAAACGTTGACAATGATGCCCTTGGCCAAAAAGGGCGTATGCGTTTTTTCCTGAATATATTCAGGAAAAAACGCATACGCCCTTTTTGGCCAACCAAGCAACCTGGAAAGGCAAATCAGGGCTACAAAGAAGACTCGCTTCCCATTGGTCAAAAGGGCCATGCTGAAAAAAGTGTCAAAACCAGAAATGCAGGACAGGCCATGGAGAAATGGGAGCCTTGCTACACTGATGGGCGGGATGTAAATTGCCAAGAGCCACTCTGGAGAAGTGTCCGGTGAGTCCTGAAACATCTGAAAAACACAGCTTAGAGAACATAGGGCACTTCCACTCATGGGGGTATAAATTGGGAAAATGAAAAATCAGCAAGACACAAGCACCCCAAAGTTTAGGGCTGCTCTGTTGACCAGGACCTCCACTTCATTCCACCTTAAATATCCCAGGAAAGAGAAAAATGGATAAAGAAGTTGTGGTCCTTATGTACAATGGAATATCACTCAGCCAGGAAATCAATGTCGTAAGGTTAGTAGCAGCATGATGAGTGGATTTAGGTACGACGATTCTAAGTGAAATAAGTCACACAGAAAAGGACACTTCTCATAAGGTATCACTGATAGAGGGAATGTAAAAACCGTTACACTTGAACTGAATTACAAAACAGAACAGAGTCACACATGCAGAAAACACACTATGGCTGCTTAACGGGAAAGGTGAGGTGGGGTGATACATAAAACAAGGGTATCAAATTAGCTCAGATACCGTTCCATAAACCCAATATGTAATAGACAAGACCTACTCCTTGCTCAGAGAACTGGACTCAAAACGCCCTATTCACCGCACAAGAATATATCTGACTAATAATAATCGTAAAACCTATGTATTGATATCTCTCTGTTAGTGTGTCAAGTGGGTGTAAAGCGGCATAAACACAGCAGTGAAAAGCAGCTAAACCCCATTATAAAAATAAATTACTTTGAAACAACCATGAAACAAAGACAGTGAAAGAGAGAGAAATTCTTACACAATGCGTTCAGGGGCTGTGATGCAACCTGGATTGACCATATCTAGACGCACAGCTGGATGAGACATAAGGGTGGACACTCTTGGGGCTGAGAGGTTTGGTGAGGTTGGGTGAGCAAACGCAGACCCTTTAAAGTAATACTGCGTGGTACCCATCGCATGGGTCCCAAATCTCCAGGTTCAAGGGCATCTTCCTACATCAAAAACATGCATGAGAAACCCAGAAGATGGTACACCGTGTGATGGGGAAAGGTTTCTAAAACGCACCTCATTTCTCATCTCCTTGTGCCCGGGTTCGCCATTCCAGCCGCTTTACTAGCAAGCTCCCTACTTGGAGCATCAGCACCTTTAACCTCCTGTTCCGTACAGGTTGCAATTTGTCCTGAGGATAAACGGGAAGACGTGGAACCAACGAGAGACTAGCTCTTGGTGTTGGGACAGGCACAGGTCACTCTATTTTCCCATCAGAAAGAAGAATTAACCACAGGCTCAGCCTGACCCCCGGAACCAGAACAGGGCCTGAAGCCATTCTGCGATTTTGTGGCCAGCTCCCATAAAAACGAGTTGTAAAATGGAGGTTCAGGGCACTGCAATTCACAAACCTGCAGAGTTATAAATGATAATTCTCGTCCACAAATATATTGAGGGAAGGCAAAGAAGAGGATTTGAAATCAAGGCAGAATTGCAGGAAACAGATTTCAGGAGGTAGATACGAATCGCCTTTAAAGCACATGAAAAGCGGCAAAACGTTGACAATGATGCCCTTGGCCAAAAAGGGCGTATGCGTTTTTTCCTGAATATATTCAGGAAAAAACGCATACGCCCTTTTTGGCCAACCAAGCAACCTGGAAAGGCAAATCAGCGCTACAGAGAAGTCTCGCTTCCCATCGGTCAAAAGGGCCATGCTGAAAAAAGTGTCAACACCAGAAATGCAGGACAGGCCATGGAGAAATGGGAGCCTTGCTACACTGATGGGCGGGATGTAAATTGCCAAGAGCCACTCTGGAGAAGTGTCCGGTGAGTCCTGAAACATCTGAAAAACACAGCTTAGAGAACATAGGGCACTTCCACTCATGGGGGTATAAATTGGGAAAATTAAAAATCAGCAAGACACAAGCACCCCAAAGTTTAGGGCTGCTCTGTAGACCAGGACCTCCACTTCATTCCACCTTAAATATCCCAGGAAATAGAAAAATGGATAAAGAAGTTGTGGTCCTTATGTACAATGGAATATCACTCAGCCAGGAAATCAATGTCATAAGGTTAGTAGCAGCATGATGAGTGGATTTAGGTACGACGATTCTAAGTGAAATAAGTCACACAGAAAAGGACACTTCTCATAAGGTATCACTGATAGAGGGAATGTAAAAACCGTTACACTTGAACTGAATTACAAAACAGAACAGAGTCACACATGCAGAAAACACACTATGGCTGCTTAACGGGAAAGGTGAGGTGGGGTGATACATAAAACAAGGGTATCAAATTAGCTCAGATACCGTTCCATAAACCCAATATGTAATAGACAAGACCTACTCCTTGCTCAGAGAACTGGACTCAAAACGCCCTATTCACCGCACAAGAATATATCTGACTAATAATAATCGTAAAACCTATGTATTGATATCTCTCTGTTAGTGTGTCAAGTGGGTGTAAAGCGGCATAAACACAGCAGTGAAAAGCAGCTAAACCCCATTATAAAAATAAATTACTTTGAAACAACCATGAAACAAAGACAGTGAAAGAGAGAGAAATTCTTACACAATGCGTTCAGGGGCTGTGATGCAACCTGGATTGACCATATCTAGACGCACAGCTGGATGAGACATAAGGGTGGACACTCTTGGGGCTGAGAGGTTTGGTGAGGTTGGGTGAGCAAACGCAGACCCTTTAAAGTAATACTGCGTGGTACCCATCGCATGGGTCTCAAATCTCCAGGTTCAAGGGCATCTTCCTACATCAAAAACATGCATGAGAAACCCAGAAGATGGTACACCGTGTGATGGGGAAAGGTTTCTAAAACGCACCTCATTTCTCATCTCCTTGTGCCCGGGTTCGCCATTCCAGCCGCTTTACTAGCAAGCTCCCTACTTGGAGCATCAGCACCTTTAACCTCCTGTTCCGTACAGGTTGCAATTTGTCCTGAGGATAAACGGGAAGACGTGGAACCAACGAGAGACTAGCTCTTGGTGTTGGGACAGGCACAGGTCACTCTATTTTCCCATCAGAAAGAAGAATTAACCACAGGCTCAGCCTGCCCCCCGGAACCAGAATAGGGCCTGAAGCCATTCTGCGATTTTGTGGCCAGCTCCCATAAAAACGAGTTGTAAAATGGAGGTTCAGGGCACTGCAATTCACAAACCTGCAGAGTTATAAATGATAACTCTCGTCCACAAATATATTGAGGGAAGGCAAAGAAGAGGATTTGAAATCAAGGCAGAATTGCAGGAAACAGATTTCAGGAGGTAGATACGAATCGCCTTTAAAGCACATGAAAAGCGGCAAAACGTTGACAATGATGCCCTTGGCCAAAAAGGGCGTATGCGTTTTTTCCTGAATATATTCAGGAAAAAACGCATACGCCCTTTTTGGCCAACCAAGCAACCTGGAAAGGCAAATCAGCGCTACAGAGAAATCTCGCTTCCCATCGGTCAAAAGGGCCATGCTGAAAAAAGTGTCAACACCAGAAATGCAGGACAGGCCATGGAGAAATGGGAGCCTTGCTACACTGATGGGCGGGATGTAAATTGCCAAGAGCCACTCTGGAGAAGTGTCTGGTGAGTCCTGAAACATCTGAAAAACACAGCTTAGAGAGCATAGGGCACTTCCACTCATGGGGGTATAAATTGGGAAAATTAAAAATCAGCAAGACACAAGCACCCCAAAGTTTAGGGCTGCTCTGTTGACCAGGACCTCCACTTCATTCCACCTTAAATATCCCAGGAAAGAGAAAAATGGATAAAGAAGTTGTGGTCCTTATGTACAATGGAATATCACTCAGCCATGAAATCAATGTCGTAAGGTTAGTAGCAGCATGATGAGTGGATTTAGGTACGACGATTCTAAGTGAAATAATTCCCACAGAAAAGGACACTTCTCATAAGGTATCACTGATAGAGGGAATGTAAAAACTGTTACACTTGAACTGAATTACAAAACAGAACAGAGTCACACATGCAGAAAACACACTATGGCTGCTTAACGGGAAAGGTGAGGTGGGGTGATACATAAAACAAGGGTATCAAATTAGCTCAGATACCGTTCCATAAACCCAATATGTAATAGACAAGACCTACTCCTTGCTCAGAGAACTGGACTCAACACGCCCTATTCACCGCACAAGAATATATCTGACTAATAATAATCGTAAAACCTATGTATTGATATCTCTCTGTTAGTGTGTCAAGTGGGTGTAAAGCCGCATAAACACAGCATTGAAAAGCAGATAAACCCCATTATAAAAATAAATTACTTTGAAACACCCATGAAACAAAGACAGTGAAAGAGAGAGAAATTCTTACACAATGCGTTCAGGGGCTGTGATGCAACCTGGATTGACCATATCTAGACGCAAAGCTGGATGAGACATAAGGGTGGACACTCTTGGGGCTGAGAGGTTTGGTGAGGTTGGGTGAGCAAACGCAGACTCTTTAAAGTAATACTGCGTGGTACCCATCGCATGGGTCCCAAATCTCCAGGTTCAAGGGCATCTTCCTACATCAAAAACATGCATGAGAAACCCAGAAGACGGTACACCGTGTGATGGGGAAAGGTTTCTAAAACGTACCTCATTTCTCATCTCCTTGGTCCGGGTTCGCCGTTCCAGCCGCTTTACTAGCAAGCTCCCTACTTGGAGCATCAGCACCTTTAACCTCCTGTTCCGTACAGGTTGCAATTTGTCCTGAGGATAAACGGGAAGACGTGGAACCAACGAGAGACTAGCTCTTGGTGTTGGGACAGGCACAGGTCACTCTATTTTCCCATCAAAAAGAAGAATTAACCACAGGCTCAGCCTGCCCCCCGGAACCAGAACAGGGCCTGAAGCCATTCTGCGATTTTGCGGCCAGCTCCCATAAAAACGAGTTGTAAAATGGAGGTTCAGGGCACTGCAATTCACAAACCTGCAGAGTTATAAATGATAACTCTCGTCCACAAATATATTGAGGGAAGGCAAAGAAGAGGATTTGAAATCAAGGCAGAATTGCAGGAAACAGATTTCAGGAGGTAGATACGAATCGCCTTTAAAGCACATGAAAAGCGGCAAAACGTTGACAATGATGCCCTTGGCCAAAAAGGGCGTATGCGTTTTTTCCTGAATATATTCAGGAAAAAACGCATACGCCCTTTTTGGCCAACCAAGCAACCTGGAAAGGCAAATCAGGGCTACAAAGAAGACTCGCTTCCCATTGGTCAAAAGGGCCATGCTGAAAAAAGTGTCAAAACCAGAAATGCAGGACAGGCCATGGAGAAATGGGAGCCTTGCTACACTGATGGGCGGGATGTAAATTGCCAAGAGCCACTCTGGAGAAGTGTCCGGTGAGTCCTGAAACATCTGAAAAACACAGCTTAGAGAACATAGGGCACTTCCACTCATGGGGGTATAAATTGGGAAAATGAAAAATCAGCAAGACACAAGCACCCCAAAGTTTAGGGCTGCTCTGTTGACCAGGACCTCCACTTCATTCCACCTTAAATATCCCAGGAAAGAGAAAAATGGATAAAGAAGTTGTGGTCCTTATGTACAATGGAATATCACTCAGCCAGGAAATCAATGTCGTAAGGTTAGTAGCGGCATGATGAGTGGATTTAGGTACGACGATTCTAAGTGAAATAAGTCACACAGAAAAGGACACTTCTCATAAGGTATCACTGATAGAGGGAATGTAAAAACCGTTACACTTGAACTGAATTACAAAACAGAACAGAGTCACACATGCAGAAAACACACTATGGCTGCTTAACGGGAAAGGTGAGGTGGGGTGATACATAAAACAAGGATATCAAATTAGCTCAGATACCGTTCCATAAACCCAATATGTAATAGACAAGACCTACTCCTTGCTCAGAGAACTGGACTCAACACGCCCTATTCACCGCACAAGAATATATCTGACTAATAATAATCGTAAAACCTATGTATTGATATCTCTCTGTTAGTGTGTCAAGTGGGTGTAAAGCCGCATAAACACAGCATTGAAAAGCAGATAAACCCCATTATAAAAATAAATTACTTTGAAACACCCATGAAACAAAGACAGTGAAAGAGAGAAAAATTCTTACACAATGCGTTCAGGGGCTGTGATGCAACCTGGATTGACCATATCTAGACCCACAGCTGGATGAGACATAAGGGTGGACACTCTTGGGGCTGAGAGGTTTGGTGAGGTTGGGTGAGCAAACGCAGACCCTTTAAAGTAATACTGCGTGGTACCCATCGCATGGGTCCCAAATCTCAAGGTTCAAGGGCATCTTCCTACATCAAAAACATGCATGAGAAACCCAGAAGACGGTACACCGTGTGATGGGGAAAGGTTTCTAAAACGTACCTCATTTCTCATCTCCTTGTGCCCGGGTTCGCCGTTCCAGCCGCTTTACTAGCCAGCTCCCTACTTGGAGCATCAGCACCTTTAACCTCCTGTTCCGTACAGGTTGCAATTTGTCCTGAGGATAAACGGGAAGACGTGGAACCAACGAGAGACTAGCTCTTGGTGTTGGGACAGGCACAGGTCACTCTATTTTCCCATCAAAAAGAAGAATTAACCACAGGCTCAGCCTGCCCCCCGGAACCAGAACAGGGCCTGAAGCCATTCTGCGATTTTGCGGCCAGCTCCCATAAAAACGAGTTGTAAAATGGAGGTTCAGGGCACTGCAATTCACAAACCTGCAGAGTTATAAATGATAACTCTCGTCCACAAATATATTGAGGGAAGGCAAAGAAGAGGATTTGAAATCAAGGCAGAATTGCAGGAAACAGATTTCAGGAGGTAGATACGAATCGCCTTTAAAGCACATGAAAAGCGGCAAAACGTTGACAATGATGCCCTTGGCCAAAAAGGGCGTATGCGTTTTTTCCTGAATATATTCAGGAAAAAACGCATACGCCCTTTTTGGCCAACCAAGCAACCTGGAAAGGCAAATCAGGGCTACAAAGAAGACTCGCTTCCCATTGGTCAAAAGGGCCATGCTGAAAAAAGTGTCAAAACCAGAAATGCAGGACAGGCCATGGAGAAATGGGAGCCTTGCTACACTGATGGGCGGGATGTAAATTGCCAAGAGCCACTCTGGAGAAGTGTCCGGTGAGTCCTGAAACATCTGAAAAACACAGCTTAGAGAACATAGGGCACTTCCACTCATGGGGGTATAAATTGGGAAAATGAAAAATCAGCAAGACACAAGCACCCCAAAGTTTAGGGCTGCTCTGTTGACCAGGACCTCCACTTCATTCCACCTTAAATATCCCAGGAAAGAGAAAAATGGATAAAGAAGTTGTGGTCCTTATGTACAATGGAATATCACTCAGCCAGGAAATCAATGTCGTAAGGTTAGTAGCGGCATGATGAGTGGATTTAGGTACGACGATTCTAAGTGAAATAAGTCACACAGAAAAGGACACTTCTCATAAGGTATCACTGATAGAGGGAATGTAAAAACCGTTACACTTGAACTGAATTACAAAACAGAACAGAGTCACACATGCAGAAAACACACTATGGCTGCTTAACGGGAAAGGTGAGGTGGGGTGATACATAAAACAAGGATATCAAATTAGCTCAGATACCGTTCCATAAACCCAATATGTAATAGACAAGACCTACTCCTTGCTCAGAGAACTGGACTCAACACGCCCTATTCACCGCACAAGAATATATCTGACTAATAATAATCGTAAAACCTATGTATTGATATCTCTCTGTTAGTGTGTCAAGTGGGTGTAAAGCCGCATAAACACAGCATTGAAAAGCAGATAAACCCCATTATAAAAATAAATTACTTTGAAACACCCATGAAACAAAGACAGTGAAAGAGAGAGAAATTCTTACACAATGCGTTCAGGGGCTGTGATGCAACCTGGATTGACCATATCTAGACCCACAGCTGGATTAGACATAAGGGTGGACACTCTTGGGGCTGAGAGGTTTGGTGAGGTTGGGTGAGCAAACGCAGACCCTTTAAAGTAATACTGCGTGGTACCCATCGCATGGGTCCCAAATCTCAAGGTTCAAGGGCATCTTCCTACATCAAAAACATGCATGAGAAACCCAGAAGACGGTACACCGTGTGATGGGGAAAGGTTTCTAAAACGTACCTCATTTCTCATCTCCTTGTGCCCGGGTTCGCCGTTCCAGCCGCTTTACTAGCAATCTCCCTACTTGGAGCATCAGCACCTTTAACCTCCTGTTCCGTACAGGTTGCAATTTGTCCTGAGGATAAACGGGAAGACGTGGAACCAACGAGAGACTAGCTCTTGGTGTTGGGACAGGCACAGGTCACTCTATTTTCCCATCAGAAAGAAGAATTAACCACAGGCTCAGCCTGCTCCCCGGAACCAGAACAGGGCCTGAAGCCATTCTGCGATTTTGCGGCCAGCTCCCATAAAAACGAGTTGTAAAATGGAGGTTCAGGGCACTGCAATTCACAAACCTGCAGAGTTATAAATGATAACTCTCGTCCACAAATATATTGAGGGAAGGCAAAGAAGAGGATTTGAAATCAAGGCAGAATTGCAGGAAACAGATTTCAGGAGGTAGATACGAATTGCCTTTAAAGCACATGAAAAGCGGCAAAACGTTGACAATGATGCCCTTGGCCAAAAAGGGCGTATGCGTTTTTTCCTGAATATATTCAGGAAAAAACGCATACGCCCTTTTTGGCCAACCAAGCAACCTGGAAAGGCAAATCAGGGCTACAAAGAAGTCTCACTTCCCATTGGTCAAAAGGGCCATGCTGAAAAAAGTGTCAAAACCAGAAATGCAGGACAGGCCATGGAGAAATGGGAGCCTTGCTACACTGATGGGCAGGATGTAAATTGCCAAGAGCCACTCTGGAGAAGTGTCCGGTGAGTCCTGAAACATCTGAAAAACAAAGCTTAGAGAGCATAGGGCACTTCCACTCATGGGGGTATAAATTGGGAAAATTAAAAATCAGCAAGACACAAGCACCCCAAAGTTTAGGGCTGCTCTGTTGACCAGGACCTCCACTTCATTCCACCTTAAATATCCCAGGAAAGAGAAAAATGGATAAAGAAGCTGTGGTCCTTATGTACAATGGAATATCACTCAGCCAGGAAATCAATGTCGTAAGGTTAGTAGCAGCATGATGAGTGGATTTAGGTACGACGATTCTAAGTGAAATAAGTCACACAGAAAAGGACACTTCTCATAAGGTATCACTGATAGAGGGAATGTAAAAACCGTTACACTTGAACTGAATTACAAAACAGAACAGAGTCACACATGCAGAAAACACACTATGGCTGCTTAACGGGAAAGGTGAGGTGGGGTGATACATAAAACAAGGGTATCAAATTAGCTCAGATACCATTCCATAAACCCAATATGTAATAGACAAGACCTACTCCTTGCTCAGAGAACTGGACTCAACACGCCCTATTCACCGCACAAGAATATATCTGACTAATAATAATCGTAAAACCTATGTATTGATATCTCTCTGTTAGTGTGTCAAGTGGGTGTAAAGCGGCATAAACACAGCAGTGAAAAGCAGCTAAACCCCATTATAAAAATAAATTACTTTGAAACACCCATGAAACAAAGACAGTGAAAGAGAGAGAAATTCTTACACAATGCGTTCAGGGGCTGTGATGCAACCTGGAATGACCATATCTAGACCCACAGCTGGATGAGACATAAGGGTGGACACTCTTGGGGATGACAGGTTTGGTGAGGTTGTGTGAGCAAACGCAGACCCTTTAAAGTAATACTGCGTGGTACCCATCGCATGGGTCCAAAATCTCCAGGTTCAAGGGCATCTTCCTACATCAAAAACATGCATGAGAAACCCAGAAGATGGTACATCGTGTGATGGGGAAATGTTTCTAAAACGCACCTCATTTCTCATCTCCTTGTGCCCGGGTTCGCCATTCCAGCCGCTTTACTAGCAAGCTCCCTACTTGGGGCATCAGCACCTTTAACCTCCTGTTCCGTACAGGTTGCAATTTGTCCTGAGGATAAACGGGAAGACGTGGAACCAACGTGAGACTAGCTCTTGGTGTTGGGACAGGCACAGGTCACTCTATTTTCCCATCAGAAAGAAGAATTAACCACAGGCTCAGCCTGCCCCCCGGAACCAGAACAGGGCCTGAAGCCATTCTGCGATTTTGCGGCCAGCTCCCATAAAAACGAGTTGTAAAATGGAGGTTCAGGGCACTGCAATTCACAAACCTGCAGAGTTATAAATGATAACTCTCGTCCACAAATATATTGAGGGAAGGCAAAGAAGAGGATTTGAAATCAAGGCAGAATTGCAGGAAACAGATTTCAGGAGGTAGATACAAATCGCCTTTAAAGCACATGAAAAGCGGCAAAACGTTGACAATGATGCCCTTGGCCAAAAAGGGCGTATGCGTTTTTTCCTGAATATATTCAGGAAAAAACGCATACGCCCTTTTTGGCCAACCAAGCAACCTGGAAAGGCAAATCAGCGCTACAAAGAAGTCTCGCTTCCCATCGGTCAAAAGGGCCATGCTGAAAAAAGTGTCAAAACCAGAAATGCAGGACAGGCCATGGAGAAATGGGAGCCTTGCTACACTGATGGGCGGGATGTAAATTGCCAAGAGCCACTCTGGAGAAGTGTCCGGTGAGTCCTGAAACATCTGAAAAACACAGCTTAGAGAGCATAGGGCACTTCCACTCATGGGGGTATAAATTGGGAAAATGAAAAATCAGCAAGACACAAGCACCCCAAAGTTTAGGGCTGCTCTGTTGACCAGGACCTCCACTTCATTCCACCTTAAATATCCCAGGAAAGAGAAAAATGGATAAAGAAGTTGTGGTCCTTATGTACAATGGAATATCACTCAGCCAGGAAATCAATGTCGTAAGGTTAGTAGCAGCATGATGAGTGGATTTAGGTACGACGATTCTAAGTGAAATAAGTCACACAGAAAAGGACACTTCTCATAAGGTATCACTGATAGAGGGAATGTAAAAACCGTTACACTTGAACTGAATTACAAAACAGAACAGAGTCACACATGCAGAAAACACACTATGGCTGCTTAACGGGAAAGGTGAGGTGGGGTGATACATAAAACAAGGGTATCAAATTAGCTCAGATACCATTCCATAAACCCAATATGTAATAGACAAGACCTACTCCTTGCTCAGAGAACTGGACTCAACACGCCCTATTCACCGCACAAGAATATATCTGACTAATAATAATCGTAAAACCTATGTATTGATATCTCTCTGTTAGTGTGTCAAGTGGGTGTAAAGCGGCATAAACACAGCAGTGAAAAGCAGCTAAACCCCATTATAAAAATAAATTACTTTGAAACAACCATGAAACAAAGACAGTGAAAGAGAGAGAAATTCTTACACAATGCGTTCAGGGGCTGTGATGCAACCTGGATTGACCATATCTAGACCCACAGCTGGATGAGACATAAGGGTGGACACTCTTGGGGCTGAGAGGTTTGGTGAGGTTGGGTGAGCAAACGCAGACCCTTTAAAGTAATACTGCGTGGTACCCATCGCATGGGTCCCAAATCTCCAGGTTCAAGGGCATCTTCCTACATCAAAAGCATGCATGAGAAACCCAGAAGATGGTACACCGTGTGATGGGGAAAGGTTTCTAAAACGCACCTCATTTCTCATCTCCTTGTGCCCGGGTTCGCCATTCCAGCCGCTTTATTAGCAAGCTCCCTACTTGGATCATCAGCACCTTTAACCTCCTGTTCCGTACAGGTTGCAATTTGTCCTGAGGATAAACGGGAAGACGTGGAACCAACGAGAGACTAGCTCTTGGTGTTGGGACAGGCACAGGTCACTCTATTTTCCCATCAGAAAGAAGAATTAACCACAGGCTCAGCCTGCCCCCCGGAACCAGAACAGGGCCTGAAGCCATTCTGCGATTTTGCGGCCAGCTCCCATAAAAACGAGTTGTAAAATGGAGGTTCAGGGCACTGCAATTCACAAACCTGCAGAGTTATAAATGATAACTCTCGTCCACAAATATATTGAGGGAAGGCAAAGAAGAGGATTTGAAATCAAGGCAGAATTGCAGGAAACAGATTTCAGGAGGTAGATACGAATCGCCTTTAAAGCACATGAAAAGCGGCAAAACGTTGACAATGATGCCCTTGGCCAAAAAGGGCGTATGCGTTTTTTCCTGAATATATTCAGGAAAAAACGCATACGCCCTTTTTGGCCAACCAAGCAACCTGGAAAGGCAAATCAGCGCTACAAAGAAGTCTCGCTTCCCATCGGTCAAAAGGGCCATGCTGAAAAAAGTGTCAAAACCAGAAATGCAGGACAGGCCATGGAGAAATGGGAGCCTTGCTACACTGATGGGCGGGATGTAAATTGCCAAGAGCCACTCTGGGGAAGTGTCCGGTGAGTCCTGAAACATCTGAAAAACACAGCTTAGAGAGCATAGGGCACTTCCACTCATGGGGGTATAAATTGGGAAAATTAAAAATCAGCAAGACACAAGCACCCCAAAGTTTAGGGCTGCTCTGTTGACCAGGACCTCCACTTCATTCCACCTTAAATATCCCAGGAAAGAGAAAAATGGATAAAGAAGTTGTGGTCCTTATGTACAATGGAATATCACTCAGCCAGGAAATCAATGTCGTAAGGTTAGTAGCAGCATGATGAGTGGATTTAGGTACGACGATTCTAAGTGAAATAAGTCACACAGAAAAGGACACTTCTCATAAGGTATCACTGATAGAGGGAATGTAAATACCATTACACTTGAACTGAATTACAAAACAGAACAGAGTCACACATGCAGAAAACACACTATGGCTGCTTAACGGGAAAGGTGAGGTGGGGTGATACATAAAACAAGGGTATCAAAGTAGCTCAGATACCGTTCCATAAACCCAATATGTAATAGACAAGACCTACTCCTTGCTCAGAGAACTGGACTCAACACGCCCTATTCACCGCACAAGAATATATCTGACTAGTAATAATCTTAAAACCTATGTATTGATATCTCTCTGTTAGTGTGTCAAGTGGGTGTAAAGCGGCATAAACACAGCAGTGAAAAGCAGCTAAACCCCATTATAAAAATAAATTACTTTGAAACACCCATGAAACAAAGACAGTGAAAGAGAGAGAAATTCTTACACAATGCGTTCAGGGGCTGTGATGCAACCTGGATTGACCATATCTAGACCCACAGCTGGATGAGACATAAGGGTGGATACTCTTGGGGATGAGAGGTTTGGTGAGGTTGGGTGAGCAAACGCAGACCCTTTAAAGTAATACTGCGTGGTACCCATCGCATGGGTCCCAAATCTCCAGGTTCAAGGGCATCTTCCTACATCAAAAACATGCATGAGAAACCCAGAAGATGGTACATCGTGTGATGGGGAAATGTTTCTAAAACGCACCTCATTTCTCATCTCCTTGTGCCCGGGTTCGCCATTCCAGCCGCTTTACTAGCAAGCTCCCTACTTGGAGCATCAGCACCTTTAACCTCCTGTTCCGTACAGGTTGCAATTTGTCCTGAGGATGAACGGGAAGACGTGGAACCAACGTGAGACTAGCTCTTGGTGTTGGGACAGGCACAGGTCACTCTATTTTCCCATCAGAAAGAAGAATTAACCACAGGCTCAGCCTGCCCCCCGGAACCAGAACAGGGCCTGAAGCCATTCTGCGATTTTGCGGCCAGCTCCCATAAAAACGAGTTGTAAAATGGAGGTTCAGGGCACTGCAATTCACAAACCTGCAGAGTTATAAATGATAACTCTCGTCCACAAATATATTGAGGGGAGGCAAAGAAGAGGATTTGAAATCAAGGCAGAATTGCAGAAAACAGATTTCAGGAGGTAGATACGAATCGCCTTTAAAGCACATGAAAAGCGGCAAAACGTTGACAATGATGCCCTTGGCCAAAAAGGGCGTATGCGTTTTTTCCTGAATATATTCAGGAAAAAACGCATACGCCCTTTTTGGCCAACCAAGCAACCTGGAAAGGCAAATCAGCGCTACAAAGAAGTCTCGCATCCCATCGGTCAAAAGGGCCATGCTGAAAAAAGTGTCAAAACAAGAAATGCAGGACAGGCCATGGAGAAATGGGAGCCTTGCTACACTGATGGGCAGGATGTAAATTGCCAAGAGCCACTCTGGAGAAGTGTCCGGTGAGTCCTGAAACATCTGAAAAACACAGCTTAGAGAGCATAGGGCACTTCCACTCATGGGGGTATAAATTGGGAAAATTAAAAATCAACAAGACACAAGCACCCCAAAGTTTAGGGCTGCTCTGTTGACCAGGACCTCCACTTCATTCCACCTTAATTATCCCAGGAAAGAGAAAAATGGATAAAGAAGTTGTGGTCCTTATGTACAATGGAATATCACTCAGCCAGGAAATCAATGTCATAAGGTTAGTAGCAGCATGATGAGTGGATTTAGGTACGACGATTCTAAGTGAAATAAGTCACACAGAAAAGGACACTTCTCATAAGGTATCACTGATAGAGGGAATGTAAAAACCGTTACACTTGAACTGAATTACAAAACAGAACAGAGTCACACATGCAGAAAACACACTATGGCTGCTTAACGGGAAAGGTGAGGTGGGGTGATACATAAAACAAGGGTATCAAATTAGCTCAGATACCATTCCATAAACCCAATATGTAATAGACAAGACCTACTCCTTGCTCAGAGAACTGGACTCAACACGCCCTATTCACCGCACAAGAATATATCTGACTAATAATAATCGTAAAACCTATGTATTGATATCTCTCTGTTAGTGTGTCAAGTGGGTGTAAAGCGGCATAAACACAGCAGTGAAAAGCAGCTAAACCCCATTATAAAAATAAATTACTTTGAAACACCCATGAAACAAAGACAGTGAAAGAGAGAGAAATTCTTACACAATGCGTTCAGGGGCTGTGATGCAACCTGGATTGACCATATCTAGACGCACAGCTGGATGAGACATAAGGGTGGACACTCTTGGGGCTGAGAGGTTTGGTGAGGTTGGGTGAGCAAACACAGACCCTTTAAAGTAATACTGCGTGGTACCCATCGCATGGGTCCCAAATCTCCAGGTTCAAGGGCATCTTCCTACATCAAAAACATGCATGAGAAACCCAGAAGATGGTACACCGTGTGATGGGGAAAGGTTTCTAAAACGCACCTCATTTCTCATCTCCTTGTGCCCGGGTTCGCCATTCCAGCCGCTTTACTAGCAAAGTCCCTACTTGGGGCATCAGCACCTTTAACCTCCTGTTCCGTACAGGTTGCAATTTGTCCTGAGGGTAAACGGGAAGACGTGGAACCAACGAGAGACTAGCTCTTGGTGTTGGGACAGGCACAGGTCACTCTATTTTCCCATCAGAAAGAAGAATTAACCACAGGCTCAGCCTGACCCCCGGAACCAGAACAGGGCCTGAAGCCATTCTGCGATTTTGCGGCCAGCTCCCATAAAAACGAGTTGTAAAATGGAGGTTCAGGGCACTGCAATTCACAAACCTGCAGAGTTATAAATGATAACTCTCGTCCACAAATATATTGAGGGAAGGCAAAGAAGAGGATTTGAAATCAAGGCAGAATTGCAGGAAACAGATTTCAGGAGGTAGATACGAATCGCCTTTAAAGCACATGAAAAGCGGCAAAACGTTGACAATGATGCCCTTGGCCAAAAAGGGCGTATGCGTTTTTTCCTGAATATATTCAGGAAAAAACGCATACGCCCTTTTTGGCCAACCAAGCAACCTGGAAAGGCAAATCAGCGCTACAAAGAAGTCTCGCTTCCCATCGGTCAAAAGGGCCATGCTGAAAAAAGTGTCAAAACCAGAAATGCAGGACAGGCCATGGAGAAATGGGAGCCTTGCTACACTGATGGGCGGGATGTAAATTGCCAACAGCCACTCTGGAGAAGTGTCCGGTGAGTCCTGAAACATCTGAAAAACACAGCTTAGAGAGCATAGGGCACTTCCACTCATGGGGGTATAAATTGGGAAAATGAAAAATCAGCAAGACACAAGCACCCCAAAGTTTAGGGCTGCTCTGTTGACCAGGACCTCCACTTCATTCCACCTTAAATATCCCAGGAAAGAGAAAAATGGATAAAGAAGTTGTGGTCCTTATGTACAATGGAATATCACTCAGCCAGGAAATCAATGTCGTAAGGTTAGTAGCAGCATGATGAGTGGATTTAGGTACGACGATTCTAAGTGAAATAAGTCACACAGAAAAGGACACTTCTCATAAGGTATCACTGATAGAGGGAATGTAAAAACCGTTACACTTGAACTGAATTACAAAACAGAACAGAGTCACACATGCAGAAAACACACTATGGCTGCTTAACGGGAAAGGAGAGGTGGGGTGATACATAAAACAAGGGTATCAAATTAGCTCAGATACCATTCCATAAACCCAGTATGTAATAGACAAGACCTACTCCTTGCTCAGAGAACTGGACTCAACACGCCCTATTCACCGCACAAGAATATATCTGACTAATAATAGTCGTAAAAACTATGTATTGATATCTCTCTGTTAGTGTGTCAAGTGGGTGTAAAGCGGCATAAACACAGCAGTGAAAAGCAGCTAAACCCCATTATAAAAATAAATTACTTTGAAACACCCATGAAACAAAGACAGTGAAAGAGAGAGAAATTCTTACACAATGCGTTCAGGGGCTGTGATGCAACCTGGATTGACCATATCTAGACGCACAGCTGGATGAGACATAAGGGTGGACACTCTTGGGGCTGAGAGGTTTGGTGAGGTTGGGTGAGCAAACGCAGACCCTTTAAAGTAATACTGCGTGGTACCCATCGCATGGGTCCCAAAACTCCAGGTTCAAGGGCATCTTCCTACATCAAAAACATGCATGAGAAACCCAGAAGATGGTACACCGTGTGATGGGGAAAGGTTTCTAAAACGCACCTCATTTCTCATCTCCTTGTGCCTGGGTTCGCCATTCCAGCCGCTTTACTAGCAAGCTCCCTACTTGGAGCATCAGCACTTTTAACCTCCTGTTCCGTACAGGTTGCAATTTGTCCTGAGGATAAACGGGAAGACGTGGAACCAACGTGAGACTAGCTCTTGGTGTTGGGACAGGCACAGGTCACTCTATTTTCCCATCAGAAAGAAGAATTAACCACAGGCTCAGCCTGCCCCCCGGAACCAGAACAGGGCCTGAAGCCATTCTGCGATTTTGCGGCCAGCTCCCATAAAAACGAGTTGTAAAATGGAGGTTCAGGGCACTGCAATTCACAAACCTGCAGAGTTATAAATGATAACTCTCGTCCACAAATATATTGAGGGGAGGCAAAGAAGAGGATTTGAAATCAAGGCAGAATTGCAGGAAACAGATTTCAGGAGGTAGATACGAATCGCCTTTAAAGCACATGAAAAGCGGCAAAACGTTGACAATGATGCCCTTGGCCAAAAAGGGCGTATGCGTTTTTTCCTGAATATATTCAGGAAAAAACGCATACGCCCTTTTTGGCCAACCAAGCAACCTGGAAAGGCAAATCAGCGCTACAAAGAAGTCTCGCTTCCCATCGGTCAAAAGGGCCATGCTGAAAAAAGTGTCAAAACCAGAAATGCAGGACAGGCCATGGAGAAATGGGAGCCTTGCTCCACTGATGGGCGGGATGTAAATTGCCAAGAGCCACTCTGGAGAAGTGTCCGGTGAGTCCTGAAACATCTGAAAAACACAGCTTAGAGAGCATAGGGCACTTCCACTCATGGGGGTATAAATTGGGAAAATTAAAAATCAGCAAGACACAAGCACCCCAAAGTTGAGGGCTGCTCTGTTGACCAGGACCTCCACTTCATTCCACCTTAAATATCCCAGGAAAGAGAAAAATGGATAAAGAAGTTGTGGTCCTTATGTACAATGGAATATCACTCAGCCAGGAAATCAATGTCGTAAGGTTAGTAGCAGCATGATGAGTGGATTTAGGTACGACGATTCTAAGTGAAATAAGTCACACAGAAAAGCACACTTCTCATAAGGTATCACTGATAGAGGGAATGTAAAAACCGTTACATTTGAACTGAATTACAAAACAGAACAGAGTCACACATGTAGAAAACACACTATGGCTGCTTAACGGGAAAGGTGAGGTGGGGTGATACATAAAACAAGGGTATCAAATTAGCTCAGATACCATTCCATAAACCCAATATGTAATAGACAAGACCTACTCCTTGCTCAGAGAACTGGACTCAACACGCCCTATTCACCGCACAAGAATATATCTGACTAATAATAATCGTAAAACCTATGTATTGATATCTCTCTGTTAGTGTGTCAAGTGGGTGTAAAGCGGCATAAACACAGCAGTGAAAAGCAGCTAAACCCCATTATAAAAATAAATTACTTTGAAACACCCATGAAACAAAGACAGTGAAAGAGAGAGAAATTCTTACACAATGCGTTCAGGGGCTGTGATGCAACCTGGATTGACCATATCTAGACGCACAGCTGGATGAGACATAAGGGTGGACACTCTTGGGGCTGAGAGGTTTGGTGAGGTTGGGTGAGCAAACGCAGACCCTTTAAAGTAATACTGCGTGGTACCCATCGCATGGGTCCCAAATCTCCAGGTTCAAGGGCATCTTCCTACATCAAAAACATGCATGAGAAACCCAGAAGATGGTACACCGTGTGATGGGGAAAGGTTTCTAAAACGCACCTCATTTCTCATCTCCTTGTGCCCGGGTTCGCAATTCCAGCCGCTTTACTAGCAAGCTCCCTACTTGGAGCATCAGCACCTTTAACCTCCTGTTCCGTACAGGTTGCAATTTGTCCTGAGGATAAACGGGAAGACGTGGAACCAACGAGAGACTAGCTCTTGGTGTTGGGACAGGCACAGGTCACTCTATTTTCCCATCAGAAAGAAGAATTAACCACAGGCTCAGCCTGACCCCCGGAACCAGAACAGGGCCTGAAGCCATTCTGCGATTTTGCGGCCAGCTCCCATAAAAACGAGTTGTAAAATGGAGGTTCAGGGCACTGCAATTCACAAACCTGCAGAGTTATTAATCATAACTCTCGTCCACAAATATATTGAGGGAAGGCAAAGAAGAGGATTTGAAATCAAGGCAGAATTGCAGGAAACAGATTTCAGGAGGTAGATACGAATCGCCTTTAAAGCACATGAAAAGCGGCAAAACGTTGACAATGATGCCCTTGGCCAAAAAGGGCGTATGCGTTTTTTCCTGAATATATTCAGGAAAAAACGCATACGCCCTTTTTGGCCAACCAAGCAACCTGGAAAGGCAAATCAGCGCTACAAAGAAGTCTCGCTTCCCATCGGTCAAAAGGGCCATGCTGAAAAAAGTGTCAAAACCAGAAATGCAGGACAGGCCATGGAGAAATGGGAGCCTTGCTACACTGATGGGCGGGATGTAAATTGCCAACAGCCACTCTGGAGAAGTGTGCGGTGAGTCCTGAAACATCTGAAAAACACAGCTTAGAGAGCATAGGGCACTTCCACTCATGGGGGTATAAATTGGGAAAATGAAAAATCAGCAAGACACAAGCACCCCAAAGTTTAGGGCTGCTCTGTTGACCAGGACCTCCACTTCATTCCACCTTAAATATCCCAGGAAAGAGAAAAATGGATAAAGAAGTTGTGGTCCTTATGTACAATGGAATATCACTCAGCCAGGAAATCAATGTCGTAAGGTTAGTAGCAGCATGATGAGTGGATTTAGGTACGACGATTCTAAGTGAAATAAGTCACACAGAAAAGGACACTTCTCATAAGGTATCACTGATAGAGGGAATGTAAAAACCGTTACACTTGAACTGAATTACAAAACAGAACAGAGTCACACATGCAGAAAACACACTATGGCTGCTTAACGGGAAAGGTGAGGTGGGGTGATACATAAAACAAGGGTATCAAATTAGCTCAGATACCATTCCATAAACCCAGTATGTAATAGACAAGACCTACTCCTTGCTCAGAGAACTGGACTCAACACGCCCTATTCACCGCACAAGAATATATCTGACTAATAATAGTCGTAAAACTATGTATTGATATCTCTCTGTTAGTGTGTCAAGTGGGTGTAAAGCGGCATAAACACAGCAGTGAAAAGCAGCTAAACCCCATTATAAAAATAAATTACTTTGAAACACCCATGAAACAAAGACAGTGAAAGAGAGAGAAATTCTTACACAATGCGTTCAGGGGCTGTGATGCAACCTGGATTGACCATATCTAGACGCACAGCTGGATGAGACATAAGGGTGGACACTCTTGGGGCTGAGAGGTTTGGTGAGGTTGGGTGAGCAAACGCAGACCCTTTAAAGTAATACTGCGTGGTACCCATCGCATGGGTCCCAAAACTCCATGTTCAAGGGCATCTTCCTACATCAAAAACATGCATGAGAAACCCAGAAGATGGTACACCGTGTGATGGGGAAAGGTTTCTAAAACGCACCTCATTTCTCATCTCCTTGTGCCTGGGTTCGCCATTCCAGCCGCTTTACTAGCAAGCTCCCTACTTGGAGCATCAGCACTTTTAACCTCCTGTTCCGTACAGGTTGCAATTTGTCCTGAGGATAAACGGGAAGACGTGGAACCAACGTGAGACTAGCTCTTGGTGTTGGGACAGGCACAGGTCACTCTATTTTCCCATCAGAAAGAAGAATTAACCACAGGCTCAGCCTGACCCCCGGAACCAGAACAGGGCCTGAAGCCATTCTGCGATTTTGCGGCCAGCTCCCATAAAAACGAGTTGTAAAATGGAGGTTCAGGGCACTGCAATTCACAAACCTGCAGAGTTATAAATGATAACTCTCGTCCACAAATATATTGAGGGAAGGCAAAGAAGAGGATTTGAAATCAAGGCAGAATTGCAGGAAACAGATTTCAGGAGGTAGATACGAATCGCCTTTAAAGCACATGAAAAGCGGCAAAACGTTGACAATGATGCCCTTGGCCAAAAAGGGCGTATGCGTTTTTTCCTGAATATATTCAGGAAAAAACGCATACGCCCTTTTTGGCCAACCAAGCAACCTGGAAAGGCAAATCAGCGCTACAAAGAAGTCTCGCTTCCCATCGGTCAAAAGGGCCATGCTGAAAAAAGTGTCAAAACCAGAAATGCAGGACAGGCCATGGAGAAATGGGAGCCTTGCTACACTGATGGGCGGGATGTAAATTGCCAAGAGCCACTCTGGAGAAGTGTCCGGTGAGTCCTGAAACATCTGAAAAACACAGCTTAGAGAGCATAGGGCACTTCCACTCATGGGGGTATAAATTGGGAAAATTAAAAATCAGCAAGACACAAGCACCCCAAAGTTGAGGGCTGCTCTGTTGACCAGGACCTCCACTTCATTCCACCTTAAATATCCCAGGAAAGAGAAAAATGGATAAAGAAGTTGTGGTCCTTATGTACAATGGAATATCACTCAGCCAGGAAATCAATGTCGTAAGGTTAGTAGCAGCATGATGAGTGGATTTAGGTACGACGATTCTAAGTGAAATAAGTCACACAGAAAAGGACACTTCTCATAAGGTATCACTGATAGAGGGAATGTAAAAACCGTTACACTTGAACTGAATTACAAAACAGAACAGAGTCACACATGCAGAAAACACACTATGGCTGCTTAACGGGAAAGGTGAGGTGGGGTGATACAGAAAACAAGGGTATCAAATTAGCTCAGATACCGTTCCATAAACCCAATATGTAATAGACAAGACCTACTCCTTGCTCAGAGAACTGGACTCAAAACGCCCTATTCACCGCACAAGAATATATCTGACTAATAATAATCGTAAAACCTATGCATTGATATCTCTCTGTTAGTGTGTCAAGTGGGTGTAAAGCGGCATAAACACAGCATTGAAAAGCAGCTAAACCCCATTATAAAAATAAATTACTTTGAAACACCCATGAAACAAAGACAGTGAAAGAGAGAGAAATTCTTACACAATGCGTTCAGGGGCTGTGATGCAACCTGGATTGACCATATCTAGACGCACAGCTGGATGAGACATAAGGGTGGACACTCTTGGGGCTGAGAGGTTTGGTGAGGTTGGGTGAGCAAACGCAGACCCTTTAAAGTAATACTGCGTGGTACCCATCGCATGGGTCCCAAATCTCCAGGTTCAAGGGCATCTTCCTACATCAAAAACATGCATGAGAAACCCAGAAGATGGTACACCGTGTGATGGGGAAAGGTTTCTAAAACGCACCTCATTTCTCATCTCCTTGTGCCCGGGTTCGCCATTCCAGCCGCTTTACTAGCAAGCTCCCTACTTGGAGCATCAGCACCTTTAACCTCCTGTTCCGTACAGGTTGCAATTTGTCCTGAGGATAAACGGGAAGACGTGGAACCAACGAGAGACTAGCTCTTGGTGTTGGGACAGGCACAGGTCACTCTATTTTCCCATCAGAAAGAAGAATTAACCACAGGCTCAGCCTGACCCCCGGAACCAGAACAGGGCCTGAAGCCATTCTGCGATTTTGTGGCCAGCTCCCATAAAAACGAGTTGTAAAATGGAGGTTCAGGGCACTGCAATTCACAAACCTGCAGAGTTATAAATGATAACTCTCGTCCACAAATATATTGAGGGAAGGCAAAGAAGAGGATTTGAAATCAAGGCAGAATTGCAGGAAACAGATTTCAGGAGGTAGATACGAATCGCCTTTAAAGCACATGAAAAGCGGCAAAACGTTGACAATGATGCCCTTGGCCAAAAAGGGCGTATGCGTTTTTTCCTGAATATATTCAGGAAAAAACGCATACGCCCTTTTTGGCCAACCAAGCAACCTGGAAAGGCAAATCAGGGCTACAAAGAAGACTCGCTTCCCATTGGTCAAAAGGGCCATGCTGAAAAAAGTGTCAAAACCAGAAATGCAGGACAGGCCATGGAGAAATGGGAGCCTTGCTACACTGATGGGCGGGATGTAAATTGCCAAGAGCCACTCTGGAGAAGTGTCCGGTGAGTCCTGAAACATCTGAAAAACACAGCTTAGAGAACATAGGGCACTTCCACTCATGGGGGTATAAATTGGGAAAATGAAAAATCAGCAAGACACAAGCACCCCAAAGTTTAGGGCTGCTCTGTTGACCAGGACCTCCACTTCATTCCACCTTAAATATCCCAGGAAAGAGAAAAATGGATAAAGAAGTTGTGGTCCTTATGTACAATGGAATATCACTCAGCCAGGAAATCAATGTCGTAAGGTTAGTAGCAGCATGATGAGTGGATTTAGGTACGACGATTCTAAGTGAAATAAGTCACACAGAAAAGGACACTTCTCATAAGGTATCACTGATAGAGGGAATGTAAAAACCGTTACACTTGAACTGAATTACAAAACAGAACAGAGTCACACATGCAGAAAACACACTATGGCTGCTTAACGGGAAAGGTGAGGTGGGGTGATACATAAAACAAGGGTATCAAATTAGCTCAGATACCGTTCCATAAACCCAATATGTAATAGACAAGACCTACTCCTTGCTCAGAGAACTGGACTCAAAACGCCCTATTCACCGCACAAGAATATATCTGACTAATAATAATCGTAAAACCTATGTATTGATATCTCTCTGTTAGTGTGTCAAGTGGGTGTAAAGCGGCATAAACACAGCAGTGAAAAGCAGCTAAACCCCATTATAAAAATAAATTACTTTGAAACAACCATGAAACAAAGACAGTGAAAGAGAGAGAAATTCTTACACAATGCGTTCAGGGGCTGTGATGCAACCTGGATTGACCATATCTAGACGCACAGCTGGATGAGACATAAGGGTGGACACTCTTGGGGCTGAGAGGTTTGGTGAGGTTGGGTGAGCAAACGCAGACCCTTTAAAGTAATACTGCGTGGTACCCATCGCATGGGTCCCAAATCTCCAGGTTCAAGGGCATCTTCCTACATCAAAAACATGCATGAGAAACCCAGAAGATGGTACACCGTGTGATGGGGAAAGGTTTCTAAAACGCACCTCATTTCTCATCTCCTTGTGCCCGGGTTCGCCATTCCAGCCGCTTTACTAGCAAGCTCCCTACTTGGAGCATCAGCACCTTTAACCTCCTGTTCCGTACAGGTTGCAATTTGTCCTGAGGATAAACGGGAAGACGTGGAACCAACGAGAGACTAGCTCTTGGTGTTGGGACAGGCACAGGTCACTCTATTTTCCCATCAGAAAGAAGAATTAACCACAGGCTCAGCCTGACCCCCGGAACCAGAACAGGGCCTGAAGCCATTCTGCGATTTTGTGGCCAGCTCCCATAAAAACGAGTTGTAAAATGGAGGTTCAGGGCACTGCAATTCACAAACCTGCAGAGTTATAAATGATAACTCTCGTCCACAAATATATTGAGGGAAGGCAAAGAAGAGGATTTGAAATCAAGGCAGAATTGCAGGAAACAGATTTCAGGAGGTAGATACGAATCGCCTTTAAAGCACATGAAAAGCGGCAAAACGTTGACAATGATGCCCTTGGCCAAAAAGGGCGTATGCGTTTTTTCCTGAATATATTCAGGAAAAAACGCATACGCCCTTTTTGGCCAACCAAGCAACCTGGAAAGGCAAATCAGCGCTACAGAGAAGTCTCGCTTCCCATCGGTCAAAAGGGCCATGCTGAAAAAAGTGTCAACACCAGAAATGCAGGACAGGCCATGGAGAAATGGGAGCCTTGCTACACTGAATGGGCGGGATGTAAATTGCCAAGAGCCACTCTGGAGAAGTGTCCGGTGAGTCCTGAAACATCTGAAAAACACAGCTTAGAGAACATAGGGCACTTCCACTCATGGGGGTATAAATTGGGAAAATTAAAAATCAGCAAGACACAAGCACCCCAAAGTTTAGGGCTGCTCTGTAGACCAGGACCTCCACTTCATTCCACCTTAAATATCCCAGGAAATAGAAAAATGGATAAAGAAGTTGTGGTCCTTATGTACAATGGAATATCACTCAGCCAGGAAATCAATGTCATAAGGTTAGTAGCAGCATGATGAGTGGATTTAGGTACGACGATTCTAAGTGAAATAAGTCACACAGAAAAGGACACTTCTCATAAGGTATCACTGATAGAGGGAATGTAAAAACCGTTACACTTGAACTGAATTACAAAACAGAACAGAGTCACACATGCAGAAAACACACTATGGCTGCTTAACGGGAAAGGTGAGGTGGGGTGATACATAAAACAAGGGTATCAAATTAGCTCAGATACCGTTCCATAAACCCAATATGTAATAGACAAGACCTACTCCTTGCTCAGAGAACTGGACTCAAAACGCCCTATTCACCGCACAAGAATATATCTGACTAATAATAATCGTAAAACCTATGTATTGATATCTCTCTGTTAGTGTGTCAAGTGGGTGTAAAGCGGCATAAACACAGCAGTGAAAAGCAGCTAAACCCCATTATAAAAATAAATTACTTTGAAACAACCATGAAACAAAGACAGTGAAAGAGAGAGAAATTCTTACACAATGCGTTCAGGGGCTGTGATGCAACCTGGATTGACCATATCTAGACGCACAGCTGGATGAGACATAAGGGTGGACACTCTTGGGGCTGAGAGGTTTGGTGAGGTTGGGTGAGCAAACGCAGACCCTTTAAAGTAATACTGCGTGGTACCCATCGCATGGGTCTCAAATCTCCAGGTTCAAGGGCATCTTCCTACATCAAAAACATGCATGAGAAACCCAGAAGATGGTACACCGTGTGATGGGGAAAGGTTTCTAAAACGCACCTCATTTCTCATCTCCTTGTGCCCGGGTTCGCCATTCCAGCCGCTTTACTAGCAAGCTCCCTACTTGGAGCATCAGCACCTTTAACCTCCTGTTCCGTACAGGTTGCAATTTGTCCTGAGGATAAACGGGAAGACGTGGAACCAACGAGAGACTAGCTCTTGGTGTTGGGACAGGCACAGGTCACTCTATTTTCCCATCAGAAAGAAGAATTAACCACAGGCTCAGCCTGCCCCCCGGAACCAGAATAGGGCCTGAAGCCATTCTGCGATTTTGTGGCCAGCTCCCATAAAAACGAGTTGTAAAATGGAGGTTCAGGGCACTGCAATTCACAAACCTGCAGAGTTATAAATGATAACTCTCGTCCACAAATATATTGAGGGAAGGCAAAGAAGAGGATTTGAAATCAAGGCAGAATTGCAGGAAACAGATTTCAGGAGGTAGATACGAATCGCCTTTAAAGCACATGAAAAGCGGCAAAACGTTGACAATGATGCCCTTGGCCAAAAAGGGCGTATGCGTTTTTTCCTGAATATATTCAGGAAAAAACGCATACGCCCTTTTTGGCCAACCAAGCAACCTGGAAAGGCAAATCAGCGCTACAGAGAAATCTCGCTTCCCATCGGTCAAAAGGGCCATGCTGAAAAAAGTGTCAACACCAGAAATGCAGGACAGGCCATGGAGAAATGGGAGCCTTGCTACACTGATGGGCGGGATGTAAATTGCCAAGAGCCACTCTGGAGAAGTGTCTGGTGAGTCCTGAAACATCTGAAAAACACAGCTTAGAGAGCATAGGGCACTTCCACTCATGGGGGTATAAATTGGGAAAATTAAAAATCAGCAAGACACAAGCACCCCAAAGTTTAGGGCTGCTCTGTTGACCAGGACCTCCACTTCATTCCACCTTAAATATCCCAGGAAAGAGAAAAATGGATAAAGAAGTTGTGGTCCTTATGTACAATGGAATATCACTCAGCCATGAAATCAATGTCGTAAGGTTAGTAGCAGCATGATGAGTGGATTTAGGTACGACGATTCTAAGTGAAATAATTCCCACAGAAAAGGACACTTCTCATAAGGTATCACTGATAGAGGGAATGTAAAAACTGTTACACTTGAACTGAATTACAAAACAGAACAGAGTCACACATGCAGAAAACACACTATGGCTGCTTAACGGGAAAGGTGAGGTGGGGTGATACATAAAACAAGGGTATCAAATTAGCTCAGATACCGTTCCATAAACCCAATATGTAATAGACAAGACCTACTCCTTGCTCAGAGAACTGGACTCAACACGCCCTATTCACCGCACAAGAATATATCTGACTAATAATAATCGTAAAACCTATGTATTGATATCTCTCTGTTAGTGTGTCAAGTGGGTGTAAAGCCGCATAAACACAGCATTGAAAAGCAGATAAACCCCATTATAAAAATAAATTACTTTGAAACACCCATGAAACAAAGACAGTGAAAGAGAGAGAAATTCTTACACAATGCGTTCAGGGGCTGTGATGCAACCTGGATTGACCATATCTAGACGCAAAGCTGGATGAGACATAAGGGTGGACACTCTTGGGGCTGAGAGGTTTGGTGAGGTTGGGTGAGCAAACGCAGACTCTTTAAAGTAATACTGCGTGGTACCCATCGCATGGGTCCCAAATCTCCAGGTTCAAGGGCATCTTCCTACATCAAAAACATGCATGAGAAACCCAGAAGACGGTACACCGTGTGATGGGGAAAGGTTTCTAAAACGTACCTCATTTCTCATCTCCTTGTGCCCGGGTTCGCCGTTCCAGCCGCTTTACTAGCAAGCTCCCTACTTGGAGCATCAGCACCTTTAACCTCCTGTTCCGTACAGGTTGCAATTTGTCCTGAGGATAAACGGGAAGACGTGGAACCAACGAGAGACTAGCTCTTGGTGTTGGGACAGGCACAGGTCACTCTATTTTCCCATCAAAAAGAAGAATTAACCACAGGCTCAGCCTGCCCCCCGGAACCAGAACAGGGCCTGAAGCCATTCTGCGATTTTGCGGCCAGCTCCCATAAAAACGAGTTGTAAAATGGAGGTTCAGGGCACTGCAATTCACAAACCTGCAGAGTTATAAATGATAACTCTCGTCCACAAATATATTGAGGGAAGGCAAAGAAGAGGATTTGAAATCAAGGCAGAATTGCAGGAAACAGATTTCAGGAGGTAGATACGAATCGCCTTTAAAGCACATGAAAAGCGGCAAAACGTTGACAATGATGCCCTTGGCCAAAAAGGGCGTATGCGTTTTTTCCTGAATATATTCAGGAAAAAACGCATACGCCCTTTTTGGCCAACCAAGCAACCTGGAAAGGCAAATCAGGGCTACAAAGAAGACTCGCTTCCCATTGGTCAAAAGGGCCATGCTGAAAAAAGTGTCAAAACCAGAAATGCAGGACAGGCCATGGAGAAATGGGAGCCTTGCTACACTGATGGGCGGGATGTAAATTGCCAAGAGCCACTCTGGAGAAGTGTCCGGTGAGTCCTGAAACATCTGAAAAACACAGCTTAGAGAACATAGGGCACTTCCACTCATGGGGGTATAAATTGGGAAAATGAAAAATCAGCAAGACACAAGCACCCCAAAGTTTAGGGCTGCTCTGTTGACCAGGACCTCCACTTCATTCCACCTTAAATATCCCAGGAAAGAGAAAAATGGATAAAGAAGTTGTGGTCCTTATGTACAATGGAATATCACTCAGCCAGGAAATCAATGTCGTAAGGTTAGTAGCGGCATGATGAGTGGATTTAGGTACGACGATTCTAAGTGAAATAAGTCACACAGAAAAGGACACTTCTCATAAGGTATCACTGATAGAGGGAATGTAAAAACCGTTACACTTGAACTGAATTACAAAACAGAACAGAGTCACACATGCAGAAAACACACTATGGCTGCTTAACGGGAAAGGTGAGGTGGGGTGATACATAAAACAAGGATATCAAATTAGCTCAGATACCGTTCCATAAACCCAATATGTAATAGACAAGACCTACTCCTTGCTCAGAGAACTGGACTCAACACGCCCTATTCACCGCACAAGAATATATCTGACTAATAATAATCGTAAAACCTATGTATTGATATCTCTCTGTTAGTGTGTCAAGTGGGTGTAAAGCCGCATAAACACAGCATTGAAAAGCAGATAAACCCCATTATAAAAATAAATTACTTTGAAACACCCATGAAACAAAGACAGTGAAAGAGAGAAAAATTCTTACACAATGCGTTCAGGGGCTGTGATGCAACCTGGATTGACCATATCTAGACCCACAGCTGGATGAGACATAAGGGTGGACACTCTTGGGGCTGAGAGGTTTGGTGAGGTTGGGTGAGCAAACGCAGACCCTTTAAAGTAATACTGCGTGGTACCCATCGCATGGGTCCCAAATCTCAAGGTTCAAGGGCATCTTCCTACATCAAAAACATGCATGAGAAACCCAGAAGACGGTACACCGTGTGATGGGGAAAGGTTTCTAAAACGTACCTCATTTCTCATCTCCTTGTGCCCGGGTTCGCCGTTCCAGCCGCTTTACTAGCAAGCTCCCTACTTGGAGCATCAGCACCTTTAACCTCCTGTTCCGTACAGGTTGCAATTTGTCCTGAGGATAAACGGGAAGACGTGGAACCAACGAGAGACTAGCTCTTGGTGTTGGGACAGGCACAGGTCACTCTATTTTCCCATCAAAAAGAAGAATTAACCACAGGCTCAGCCTGCCCCCCGGAACCAGAACAGGGCCTGAAGCCATTCTGCGATTTTGCGGCCAGCTCCCATAAAAACGAGTTGTAAAATGGAGGTTCAGGGCACTGCAATTCACAAACCTGCAGAGTTATAAATGATAACTCTCGTCCACAAATATATTGAGGGAAGGCAAAGAAGAGGATTTGAAATCAAGGCAGAATTGCAGGAAACAGATTTCAGGAGGTAGATACGAATCGCCTTTAAAGCACATGAAAAGCGGCAAAACGTTGACAATGATGCCCTTGGCCAAAAAGGGCGTATGCGTTTTTTCCTGAATATATTCAGGAAAAAACGCATACGCCCTTTTTGGCCAACCAAGCAACCTGGAAAGGCAAATCAGGGCTACAAAGAAGACTCGCTTCCCATTGGTCAAAAGGGCCATGCTGAAAAAAGTGTCAAAACCAGAAATGCAGGACAGGCCATGGAGAAATGGGAGCCTTGCTACACTGATGGGCGGGATGTAAATTGCCAAGAGCCACTCTGGAGAAGTGTCCGGTGAGTCCTGAAACATCTGAAAAACACAGCTTAGAGAACATAGGGCACTTCCACTCATGGGGGTATAAATTGGGAAAATGAAAAATCAGCAAGACACAAGCACCCCAAAGTTTAGGGCTGCTCTGTTGACCAGGACCTCCACTTCATTCCACCTTAAATATCCCAGGAAAGAGAAAAATGGATAAAGAAGTTGTGGTCCTTATGTACAATGGAATATCACTCAGCCAGGAAATCAATGTCGTAAGGTTAGTAGCGGCATGATGAGTGGATTTAGGTACGACGATTCTAAGTGAAATAAGTCACACAGAAAAGGACACTTCTCATAAGGTATCACTGATAGAGGGAATGTAAAAACCGTTACACTTGAACTGAATTACAAAACAGAACAGAGTCACACATGCAGAAAACACACTATGGCTGCTTAACGGGAAAGGTGAGGTGGGGTGATACATAAAACAAGGATATCAAATTAGCTCAGATACCGTTCCATAAACCCAATATGTAATAGACAAGACCTACTCCTTGCTCAGAGAACTGGACTCAACACGCCCTATTCACCGCACAAGAATATATCTGACTAATAATAATCGTAAAACCTATGTATTGATATCTCTCTGTTAGTGTGTCAAGTGGGTGTAAAGCCGCATAAACACAGCATTGAAAAGCAGATAAACCCCATTATAAAAATAAATTACTTTGAAACACCCATGAAACAAAGACAGTGAAAGAGAGAGAAATTCTTACACAATGCGTTCAGGGGCTGTGATGCAACCTGGATTGACCATATCTAGACCCACAGCTGGATGAGACATAAGGGTGGACACTCTTGGGGCTGAGAGGTTTGGTGAGGTTGGGTGAGCAAACGCAGACCCTTTAAAGTAATACTGCGTGGTACCCATCGCATGGGTCCAAAATCTCCAGGTTCAAGGGCATCTTCCTACATCAAAAACATGCATGAGAAACCCAGAAGATGGTACATCGTGTGATGGGGAAATGTTTCTAAAACGCACCTCATTTCTCATCTCCTTGTGCCCGGGTTCGCCATTCCAGCCGCTTTACTAGCAAGCTCCCTACTTGGGGCATCAGCACCTTTAACCTCCTGTTCCGTACAGGTTGCAATTTGTCCTGAGGATAAACGGGAAGACGTGGAACCAACGTGAG
This sequence comes from Balaenoptera borealis, assembly GCF_965194805.1. NCBI lineage: Eukaryota > Metazoa > Chordata > Mammalia > Artiodactyla > Balaenopteridae > Balaenoptera > Balaenoptera borealis. Next base: position 904,849 of record NW_028123925.1, read on the forward strand.
ACTAGCTCTTGGTGTTGGGACAGGCACAGGTCACTCTATTTTCCCATCAGAAAGAAGAATTAACCACAGGCTCAGCCTGCCCCCCGGAACCAGAACAGGGCCTGAAGCCATTCTGCGATTTTGCGGCCAGCTCCCATAAAAACGAGTTGTAAAATGGAGGTTCAGGGCACTGCAATTCACAAACCTGCAGAGTTATAAATGATAACTCTCGTCCACAAATATATTGAGGGAAGGCAAAGAAGAGGATTTGAAATCAAGGCAGAATTGCAGGAAACAGATTTCAGGAGGTAGATACAAATCGCCTTTAAAGCACATGAAAAGCGGCAAAACGTTGACAATGATGCCCTTGGCCAAAAAGGGCGTATGCGTTTTTTCCTGAATATATTCAGGAAAAAACGCATACGCCCTTTTTGGCCAACCAAGCAACCTGGAAAGGCAAATCAGCGCTACAAAGAAGTCTCGCTTCCCATCGGTCAAAAGGGCCATGCTGAAAAAAGTGTCAAAACCAGAAATGCAGGACAGGCCATGGAGAAATGGGAGCCTTGCTACACTGATGGGCGGGATGTAAATTGCCAAGAGCCACTCTGGAGAAGTGTCCGGTGAGTCCTGAAACATCTGAAAAACACAGCTTAGAGAGCATAGGGCACTTCCACTCATGGGGGTATAAATTGGGAAAATGAAAAATCAGCAAGACACAAGCACCCCAAAGTTTAGGGCTGCTCTGTTGACCAGGACCTCCACTTCATTCCACCTTAAATATCCCAGGAAAGAGAAAAATGGATAAAGAAGTTGTGGTCCTTATGTACAATGGAATATCACTCAGCCAGGAAATCAATGTCGTAAGGTTAGTAGCAGCATGATGAGTGGATTTAGGTACGACGATTCTAAGTGAAATAAGTCACACAGAAAAGGACACTTCTCATAAGGTATCACTGATAGAGGGAATGTAAAAACCGTTACACTTGAACTGAATTACAAAACAGAACAGAGTCACACATGCAGAAAACACACTATGGCTGCTTAACGGGAAAGGTGAGGTGGGGTGATACATAAAACAAGGGTATCAAATTAGCTCAGATACCATTCCATAAACCCAATATGTAATAGACAAGACCTACTCCTTGCTCAGAGAACTGGACTCAACACGCCCTATTCACCGCACAAGAATATATCTGACTAATAATAATCGTAAAACCTATGTATTGATATCTCTCTGTTAGTGTGTCAAGTGGGTGTAAAGCGGCATAAACACAGCAGTGAAAAGCAGCTAAACCCCATTATAAAAATAAATTACTTTGAAACAACCATGAAACAAAGACAGTGAAAGAGAGAGAAATTCTTACACAATGCGTTCAGGGGCTGTGATGCAACCTGGATTGACCATATCTAGACCCACAGCTGGATGAGACATAAGGGTGGACACTCTTGGGGCTGAGAGGTTTGGTGAGGTTGGGTGAGCAAACGCAGACCCTTTAAAGTAATACTGCGTGGTACCCATCGCATGGGTCCCAAATCTCCAGGTTCAAGGGCATCTTCCTACATCAAAAGCATGCATGAGAAACCCAGAAGATGGTACACCGTGTGATGGGGAAAGGTTTCTAAAACGCACCTCATTTCTCATCTCCTTGTGCCCGGGTTCGCCATTCCAGCCGCTTTATTAGCAAGCTCCCTACTTGGATCATCAGCACCTTTAACCTCCTGTTCCGTACAGGTTGCAATTTGTCCTGAGGATAAACGGGAAGACGTGGAACCAACGAGAGACTAGCTCTTGGTGTTGGGACAGGCACAGGTCACTCTATTTTCCCATCAGAAAGAAGAATTAACCACAGGCTCAGCCTGCCCCCCGGAACCAGAACAGGGCCTGAAGCCATTCTGCGATTTTGCGGCCAGCTCCCATAAAAACGAGTTGTAAAATGGAGGTTCAGGGCACTGCAATTCACAAACCTGCAGAGTTATAAATGATAACTCTCGTCCACAAATATATTGAGGGAAGGCAAAGAAGAGGATTTGAAATCAAGGCAGAATTGCAGGAAACAGATTTCAGGAGGTAGATACGAATCGCCTTTAAAGCACATGAAAAGCGGCAAAACGTTGACAATGATGCCCTTGGCCAAAAAGGGCGTATGCGTTTTTTCCTGAATATATTCAGGAAAAAACGCATACGCCCTTTTTGGCCAACCAAGCAACCTGGAAAGGCAAATCAGCGCTACAAAGAAGTCTCGCTTCCCATCGGTCAAAAGGGCCATGCTGAAAAAAGTGTCAAAACCAGAAATGCAGGACAGGCCATGGAGAAATGGGAGCCTTGCTACACTGATGGGCGGGATGTAAATTGCCAAGAGCCACTCTGGGGAAGTGTCCGGTGAGTCCTGAAACATCTGAAAAACACAGCTTAGAGAGCATAGGGCACTTCCACTCATGGGGGTATAAATTGGGAAAATTAAAAATCAGCAAGACACAAGCACCCCAAAGTTTAGGGCTGCTCTGTTGACCAGGACCTCCACTTCATTCCACCTTAAATATCCCAGGAAAGAGAAAAATGGATAAAGAAGTTGTGGTCCTTATGTACAATGGAATATCACTCAGCCAGGAAATCAATGTCGTAAGGTTAGTAGCAGCATGATGAGTGGATTTAGGTACGACGATTCTAAGTGAAATAAGTCACACAGAAAAGGACACTTCTCATAAGGTATCACTGATAGAGGGAATGTAAATACCATTACACTTGAACTGAATTACAAAACAGAACAGAGTCACACATGCAGAAAACACACTATGGCTGCTTAACGGGAAAGGTGAGGTGGGGTGATACATAAAACAAGGGTATCAAAGTAGCTCAGATACCGTTCCATAAACCCAATATGTAATAGACAAGACCTACTCCTTGCTCAGAGAACTGGACTCAACACGCCCTATTCACCGCACAAGAATATATCTGACTAATAATAATCGTAAAACCTATGTATTGATATCTCTCTGTTAGTGTGTCAAGTGGGTGTAAAGCGGCATAAACACAGCAGTGAAAAGCAGCTAAACCCCATTATAAAAATAAATTACTTTGAAACACCCATGAAACAAAGACAGTGAAAGAGAGAGAAATTCTTACACAATGCGTTCAGGGGCTGTGATGCAACCTGGATTGACCATATCTAGACGCACAGCTGGATGAGACATAAGGGTGGACACTCTTGGGGCTGAGAGGTTTGGTGAGGTTGGGTGAGCAAACACAGACCCTTTAAAGTAATACTGCGTGGTACCCATCGCATGGGTCCCAAATCTCCAGGTTCAAGGGCATCTTCCTACATCAAAAACATGCATGAGAAACCCAGAAGATGGTACACCGTGTGATGGGGAAAGGTTTCTAAAACGCACCTCATTTCTCATCTCCTTGTGCCCGGGTTCGCCATTCCAGCCGCTTTACTAGCAAAGTCCCTACTTGGGGCATCAGCACCTTTAACCTCCTGTTCCGTACAGGTTGCAATTTGTCCTGAGGATAAACGGGAAGACGTGGAACCAACGAGAGACTAGCTCTTGGTGTTGGGACAGGCACAGGTCACTCTATTTTCCCATCAGAAAGAAGAATTAACCACAGGCTCAGCCTGACCCCCGGAACCAGAACAGGGCCTGAAGCCATTCTGCGATTTTGCGGCCAGCTCCCATAAAAACGAGTTGTAAAATGGAGGTTCAGGGCACTGCAATTCACAAACCTGCAGAGTTATAAATGATAACTCTCGTCCACAAATATATTGAGGGAAGGCAAAGAAGAGGATTTGAAATCAAGGCAGAATTGCAGGAAACAGATTTCAGGAGGTAGATACGAATCGCCTTTAAAGCACATGAAAAGCGGCAAAACGTTGACAATGATGCCCTTGGCCAAAAAGGGCGTATGCGTTTTTTCCTGAATATATTCAGGAAAAAACGCATACGCCCTTTTTGGCCAACCAAGCAACCTGGAAAGGCAAATCAGCGCTACAAAGAAGTCTCGCTTCCCATAGGTCAAAAGGGCCATGCTGAAAAAAGTGTCAAAACCAGAAATGCAGGACAGGCCATGGAGAAATGGGAGCCTTGCTACACTGATGGGCGGGATGTAAATTGCCAAGAGCCACTCTGGAGAAGTGTCCGGTGAGTCCTGAAACATCTGAAAAACACAGCTTAGAGAGCATAGGGCACTTCCACTCATGGGGGTATAAATTGGGAAAATGAAAAATCAGCAAGACACAAGCACCCCAAAGTTTAGGGCTGCTCTGTTGACCAGGACCTCCACTTCATTCCACCTTAAATATCCCAGGAAAGAGAAAAATGGATAAAGAAGTTGTGGTCCTTATGTACAATGGAATATCACTCAGCCAGGAAATCAATGTCGTAAGGTTAGTAGCAGCATGATGAGTGGATTTAGGTACGACGATTCTAAGTGAAATAAGTCACACAGAAAAGGACACTTCTCATAAGGTATCACTGATAGAGGGAATGTAAAAACCGTTACACTTGAACTGAATTACAAAACAGAACAGAGTCACACATGCAGAAAACACACTATGGCTGCTTAACGGGAAAGGAGAGGTGGGGTGATACATAAAACAAGGGTATCAAATTAGCTCAGATACCATTCCATAAACCCAGTATGTAATAGACAAGACCTACTCCTTGCTCAGAGAACTGGACTCAACACGCCCTATTCACCGCACAAGAATATATCTGACTAATAATAGTCGTAAAAACTATGTATTGATATCTCTCTGTTAGTGTGTCAAGTGGGTGTAAAGCGGCATAAACACAGCAGTGAAAAGCAGCTAAACCCCATTATAAAAATAAATTACTTTGAAACACCCATGAAACAAAGACAGTGAAAGAGAGAGAAATTCTTACACAATGCGTTCAGGGGCTGTGATGCAACCTGGATTGACCATATCTAGACGCACAGCTGGATGAGACATAAGGGTGGACACTCTTGGGGCTGAGAGGTTTGGTGAGGTTGGGTGAGCAAACGCAGACCCTTTAAAGTAATACTGCGTGGTACCCATCGCATGGGTCCCAAAACTCCAGGTTCAAGGGCATCTTCCTACATCAAAAACATGCATGAGAAACCCAGAAGATGGTACACCGTGTGATGGGGAAAGGTTTCTAAAACGCACCTCATTTCTCATCTCCTTGTGCCTGGGTTCGCCATTCCAGCCGCTTTACTAGCAAGCTCCCTACTTGGAGCATCAGCACTTTTAACCTCCTGTTCCGTACAGGTTGCAATTTGTCCTGAGGATAAACGGGAAGACGTGGAACCAACGTGAGACTAGCTCTTGGTGTTGGGACAGGCACAGGTCACTCTATTTTCCCATCAGAAAGAAGAATTAACCACAGGCTCAGCCTGCCCCCCGGAACCAGAACAGGGCCTGAAGCCATTCTGCGATTTTGCGGCCAGCTCCCATAAAAACGAGTTGTAAAATGGAGGTTCAGGGCACTGCAATTCACAAACCTGCAGAGTTATAAATGATAACTCTCGTCCACAAATATATTGAGGGGAGGCAAAGAAGAGGATTTGAAATCAAGGCAGAATTGCAGGAAACAGATTTCAGGAGGTAGATACGAATCGCCTTTAAAGCACATGAAAAGCGGCAAAACGTTGACAATGATGCCCTTGGCCAAAAAGGGCGTATGCGTTTTTTCCTGAATATATTCAGGAAAAAACGCATACGCCCTTTTTGGCCAACCAAGCAACCTGGAAAGGCAAATCAGCGCTACAAAGAAGTCTCGCTTCCCATCGGTCAAAAGGGCCATGCTGAAAAAAGTGTCAAAACCAGAAATGCAGGACAGGCCATGGAGAAATGGGAGCCTTGCTCCACTGATGGGCGGGATGTAAATTGCCAAGAGCCACTCTGGAGAAGTGTCCGGTGAGTCCTGAAACATCTGAAAAACACAGCTTAGAGAGCATAGGGCACTTCCACTCATGGGGGTATAAATTGGGAAAATTAAAAATCAGCAAGACACAAGCACCCCAAAGTTGAGGGCTGCTCTGTTGACCAGGACCTCCACTTCATTCCACCTTAAATATCCCAGGAAAGAGAAAAATGGATAAAGAAGTTGTGGTCCTTATGTACAATGGAATATCACTCAGCCAGGAAATCAATGTCGTAAGGTTAGTAGCAGCATGATGAGTGGATTTAGGTACGACGATTCTAAGTGAAATAAGTCACACAGAAAAGGACACTTCTCATAAGGTATCACTGATAGAGGGAATGTAAAAACCGTTACATTTGAACTGAATTACAAAACAGAACAGAGTCACACATGTAGAAAACACACTATGGCTGCTTAACGGGAAAGGTGAGGTGGGGTGATACATAAAACAAGGGTATCAAATTAGCTCAGATACCATTCCATAAACCCAATATGTAATAGACAAGACCTACTCCTTGCTCAGAGAACTGGACTCAACACGCCCTATTCACCGCACAAGAATATATCTGACTAATAATAATCGTAAAACCTATGTATTGATATCTCTCTGTTAGTGTGTCAAGTGGGTGTAAAGCGGCATAAACACAGCAGTGAAAAGCAGCTAAACCCCATTATAAAAATAAATTACTTTGAAACACCCATGAAACAAAGACAGTGAAAGAGAGAGAAATTCTTACACAATGCGTTCAGGGGCTGTGATGCAACCTGGATTGACCATATCTAGACGCACAGCTGGATGAGACATAAGGGTGGACACTCTTGGGGCTGAGAGGTTTGGTGAGGTTGGGTGAGCAAACGCAGACCCTTTAAAGTAATACTGCGTGGTACCCATCGCATGGGTCCCAAATCTCCAGGTTCAAGGGCATCTTCCTACATCAAAAACATGCATGAGAAACCCAGAAGATGGTACACCGTGTGATGGGGAAAGGTTTCTAAAACGCACCTCATTTCTCATCTCCTTGTGCCCGGGTTCGCAATTCCAGCCGCTTTACTAGCAAGCTCCCTACTTGGAGCATCAGCACCTTTAACCTCCTGTTCCGTACAGGTTGCAATTTGTCCTGAGGATAAACGGGAAGACGTGGAACCAACGAGAGACTAGCTCTTGGTGTTGGGACAGGCACAGGTCACTCTATTTTCCCATCAGAAAGAAGAATTAACCACAGGCTCAGCCTGACCCCCGGAACCAGAACAGGGCCTGAAGCCATTCTGCGATTTTGCGGCCAGCTCCCATAAAAACGAGTTGTAAAATGGAGGTTCAGGGCACTGCAATTCACAAACCTGCAGAGTTATAAATGATAACTCTCGTCCACAAATATATTGAGGGGAGGCAAAGAAGAGGATTTGAAATCAAGGCAGAATTGCAGGAAACAGATTTCAGGAGGTAGATACGAATCGCCTTTAAAGCACATGAAAAGCGGCAAAACGTTGACAATGATGCCCTTGGCCAAAAAGGGCGTATGCGTTTTTTCCTGAATATATTCAGGAAAAAACGCATACGCCCTTTTTGGCCAACCAAGCAACCTGGAAAGGCAAATCAGCGCTACAAAGAAGTCTCGCTTCCCATCGGTCAAAAGGGCCATGCTGAAAAAAGTGTCAAAACCAGAAATGCAGGACAGGCCATGGAGAAATGGGAGCCTTGCTACACTGATGGGCGGGATGTAAATTGCCAACAGCCACTCTGGAGAAGTGTCCGGTGAGTCCTGAAACATCTGAAAAACACAGCTTAGAGAGCATAGGGCACTTCCACTCATGGGGGTATAAATTGGGAAAATTAAAAATCAGCAAGACACAAGCACCCCAAAGTTGAGGGCTGCTCTGTTGACCAGGACCTCCACTTCATTCCACCTTAAATATCCCAGGAAAGAGAAAAATGGATAAAGAAGTTGTGGTCCTTATGTACAATGGAATATCACTCAGCCAGGAAATCAATGTCGTAAGGTTAGTAGCAGCATGATGAGTGGATTTAGGTACGACGATTCTAAGTGAAATAAGTCACACAGAAAAGGACACTTCTCATAAGGTATCACTGATAGAGGGAATGTAAAAACCGTTACACTTGAACTGAATTACAAAACAGAACAGAGTCACACATGCAGAAAACACACTATGGCTGCTTAACGGGAAAGGTGAGGTGGGGTGATACATAAAACAAGGGTATCAAATTAGCTCAGATACCATTCCATAAACCCAATATGTAATAGACAAGACCTACTCCTTGCTCAGAGAACTGGACTCAACACGCCCTATTCACCGCACAAGAATATATCTGACTAATAATAATCGTAAAACCTATGTATTGATATCTCTCTGTTAGTGTGTCAAGTGGGTGTAAAGCGGCATAAACACAGCAGTGAAAAGCAGCTAAACCCCATTATAAAAATAAATTACTTTGAAACACCCATGAAACAAAGACAGTGAAAGAGAGAGAAATTCTTACACAATGCTTTCAGGGGCTGTGATGCAACCTGGATTGACCATATCTAGACGCACAGCTGGATGAGACATAAGGGTGGACACTCTTGGGGCTGAGAGGTTTGGTGAGGTTGCGTGAGCAAACACAGACCCTTTAAAGTAATACTGCGTGGTACCCATCGCATGGGTCCCAAATCTCCAGGTTCAAGGGCATCTTCCTACATCAAAAACATGCATGAGAAACCCAGAAGATGGTACACCGTGTGATGGGGAAAGGTTTCTAAAACGCACCTCATTTCTCATCTCCTTGTGCCCGGGTTCGCCATTCCAGCCGCTTTACTAGCAACCTCCCTACTTGGGGCATCAGCACCTTTAACCTCCTGTTCCGTACAGGTTGCAATTTGTCCTGAGGATAAACGGGAAGACGTGGAACCAACGAGAGACTAGCTCTTGGTGTTGGGACAGGCACAGGTCACTCTATTTTCCCATCAGAAAGAAGAATTAACCACAGGCTCAGCCTGACCCCCGGAACCAGAACAGGGCCTGAAGCCATTCTGCGATTTTGCGGCCAGCTCCCATAAAAACGAGTTGTAAAATGGAGGTTCAGGGCACTGCAATTCACAAACCTGCAGAGTTATTAATCATAACTCTCGTCCACAAATATATTGAGGGAAGGCAAAGAAGAGGATTTGAAATCAAGGCAGAATTGCAGGAAACAGATTTCAGGAGGTAGATACGAATCGCCTTTAAAGCACATGAAAAGCGGCAAAACGTTGACAATGATGCCCTTGGCCAAAAAGGGCGTATGCGTTTTTTCCTGAATATATTCAGGAAAAAACGCATACGCCCTTTTTGGCCAACCAAGCAACCTGGAAAGGCAAATCAGCGCTACAAAGAAGTCTCGCTTCCCATCGGTCAAAAGGGCCATGCTGAAAAAAGTGTCAAAACCAGAAATGCAGGACAGGCCATGGAGAAATGGGAGCCTTGCTACACTGATGGGCGGGATGTAAATTGCCAACAGCCACTCTGGAGAAGTGTGCGGTGAGTCCTGAAACATCTGAAAAACACAGCTTAGAGAGCATAGGGCACTTCCACTCATGGGGGTATAAATTGGGAAAATGAAAAATCAGCAAGACACAAGCACCCCAAAGTTTAGGGCTGCTCTGTTGACCAGGACCTCCACTTCATTCCACCTTAAATATCCCAGGAAAGAGAAAAATGGATAAAGAAGTTGTGGTCCTTATGTACAATGGAATATCACTCAGCCAGGAAATCAATGTCGTAAGGTTAGTAGCAGCATGATGAGTGGATTTAGGTACGACGATTCTAAGTGAAATAAGTCACACAGAAAAGGACACTTCTCATAAGGTATCACTGATAGAGGGAATGTAAAAACCGTTACACTTGAACTGAATTACAAAACAGAACAGAGTCACACATGCAGAAAACACACTATGGCTGCTTAACGGGAAAGGTGAGGTGGGGTGATACATAAAACAAGGGTATCAAATTAGCTCAGATACCATTCCATAAACCCAGTATGTAATAGACAAGACCTACTCCTTGCTCAGAGAACTGGACTCAACACGCCCTATTCACCGCACAAGAATATATCTGACTAATAATAGTCGTAAAACTATGTATTGATATCTCTCTGTTAGTGTGTCAAGTGGGTGTAAAGCGGCATAAACACAGCAGTGAAAAGCAGCTAAACCCCATTATAAAAATAAATTACTTTGAAACACCCATGAAACAAAGACAGTGAAAGAGAGAGAAATTCTTACACAATGCGTTCAGGGGCTGTGATGCAACCTGGATTGACCATATCTAGACGCACAGCTGGATGAGACATAAGGGTGGACACTCTTGGGGCTGAGAGGTTTGGTGAGGTTGGGTGAGCAAACGCAGACCCTTTAAAGTAATACTGCGTGGTACCCATCGCATGGGTCCCAAAACTCCAGGTTCAAGGGCATCTTCCTACATCAAAAACATGCATGAGAAACCCAGAAGATGGTACACCGTGTGATGGGGAAAGGTTTCTAAAACGCACCTCATTTCTCATCTCCTTGTGCCTGGGTTCGCCATTCCAGCCGCTTTACTAGCAAGCTCCCTACTTGGAGCATCAGCACTTTTAACCTCCTGTTCCGTACAGGTTGCAATTTGTCCTGAGGATAAACGGGAAGACGTGGAACCAACGTGAGACTAGCTCTTGGTGTTGGGACAGGCACAGGTCACTCTATTTTCCCATCAGAAAGAAGAATTAACCACAGGCTCAGCCTGACCCCCGGAACCAGAACAGGGCCTGAAGCCATTCTGCGATTTTGCGGCCAGCTCCCATAAAAACGAGTTGTAAAATGGAGGTTCAGGGCACTGCAATTCACAAACCTGCAGAGTTATAAATGATAACTCTCGTCCACAAATATATTGAGGGAAGGCAAAGAAGAGGATTTGAAATCAAGGCAGAATTGCAGGAAACAGATTTCAGGAGGTAGATACGAATCGCCTTTAAAGCACATGAAAAGCGGCAAAACGTTGACAATGATGCCCTTGGCCAAAAAGGGCGTATGCGTTTTTTCCTGAATATATTCAGGAAAAAACGCATACGCCCTTTTTGGCCAACCAAGCAACCTGGAAAGGCAAATCAGCGCTACAAAGAAGTCTCGCTTCCCATCGGTCAAAAGGGCCATGCTGAAAAAAGTGTCAAAACCAGAAATGCAGGACAGGCCATGGAGAAATGGGAGCCTTGCTACACTGATGGGCGGGATGTAAATTGCCAAGAGCCACTCTGGAGAAGTGTCCGGTGAGTCCTGAAACATCTGAAAAACACAGCTTAGAGAGCATAGGGCACTTCCACTCATGGGGGTATAAATTGGGAAAATTAAAAATCAGCAAGACACAAGCACCCCAAAGTTGAGGGCTGCTCTGTTGACCAGGACCTCCACTTCATTCCACCTTAAATATCCCAGGAAAGAGAAAAATGGATAAAGAAGTTGTGGTCCTTATGTACAATGGAATATCACTCAGCCAGGAAATCAATGTCGTAAGGTTAGTAGCAGCATGATGAGTGGATTTAGGTACGACGATTCTAAGTGAAATAAGTCACACAGAAAAGGACACTTCTCATAAGGTATCACTGATAGAGGGAATGTAAAAACCGTTACATTTGAACTGAATTACAAAACAGAACAGAGTCACACATGCAGAAAACACACTATGGCTGCTTAACGGGAAAGGTGAGGTGGGGTGATACATAAAACAAGGGTATCAAATTAGCTCAGATACCATTCCATAAACCCAATATGTAATAGACAAGACCTACTCCTTGCTCAGAGAACTGGACTCAACACGCCCTATTCACCGCACAAGAATATATCTGACTAATAATAATCGTAAAACCTATGTATTGATATCTCTCTGTTAGTGTGTCAAGTGGGTGTAAAGCGGCATAAACACAGCAGTGAAAAGCAGCTAAACCCCATTATAAAAATAAATTACTTTGAAACACCCATGAAACAAAGACAGTGAAAGAGAGAGAAATTCTTACACAATGCGTTCAGGGGCTGTGATGCAACCTGGATTGACCATATCTAGACGCACAGCTGGATGAGACATAAGGGTGGACACTCTTGGGGCTGAGAGGTTTGGTGAGGTTGGGTGAGCAAACGCAGACCCTTTAAAGTAATACTGCGTGGTACCCATCGCATGGGTCCCAAATCTCCAGGTTCAAGGGCATCTTCCTACATCAAAAACATGCATGAGAAACCCAGAAGATGGTACACCGTGTGATGGGGAAAGGTTTCTAAAACGCACCTCATTTCTCATCTCCTTGTGCCCGGGTTCGCAATTCCAGCCGCTTTACTAGCAAGCTCCCTACTTGGAGCATCAGCACCTTTAACCTCCTGTTCCGTACAGGTTGCAATTTGTCCTGAGGATAAACGGGAAGACGTGGAACCAACGAGAGACTAGCTCTTGGTGTTGGGACAGGCACAGGTCACTCTATTTTCCCATCAGAAAGAAGAATTAACCACAGGCTCAGCCTGACCCCCGGAACCAGAACAGGGCCTGAAGCCATTCTGCGATTTTGCGGCCAGCTCCCATAAAAACGAGTTGTAAAATGGAGGTTCAGGGCACTGCAATTCACAAACCTGCAGAGTTATAAATGATAACTCTCGTCCACAAATATATTGAGGGGAGGCAAAGAAGAGGATTTGAAATCAAGGCAGAATTGCAGGAAACAGATTTCAGGAGGTAGATACGAATCGCCTTTAAAGCACATGAAAAGCGGCAAAACGTTGACAATGATGCCCTTGGCCAAAAAGGGCGTATGCGTTTTTTCCTGAATATATTCAGGAAAAAACGCATACGCCCTTTTTGGCCAACCAAGCAACCTGGAAAGGCAAATCAGCGCTACAAAGAAGTCTCGCTTCCCATCGGGCAAAAGGGCCATGCTGAAAAAAGTGTCAAAACCAGAAATGCAGGACAGGCCATGGAGAAATGGGAGCCTTGCTACACTGATGGGCGGGATGTAAATTGCCAACAGCCACTCTGGAGAAGTGTCCGGTGAGTCCTGAAACATCTGAAAAACACAGCTTAGAGAGCATAGGGCACTTCCACTCATGGGGGTATAAATTGGGAAAATGAAAAATCAGCAAGACACAAGCACCCCAAAGTTTAGGGCTGCTCTGTTGACCAGGACCTCCACTTCATTCCACCTTAAATATCCCAGGAAAGAGAAAAATGGATAAAGAAGTTGTGGTCCTTATGTACAATGGAATATCACTCAGCCAGGAAATCAATGTCGTAAGGTTAGTAGCAGCATGATGAGTGGATTTAGGTACGACGATTCTAAGTGAAATAAGTCACACAGAAAAGGACACTTCTCATAAGGTATCACTGATAGAGGGAATGTAAAAACCGTTACACTTGAACTGAATTACAAAACAGAACAGAGTCACACATGCAGAAAACACACTATGGCTGCTTAACGGGAAAGGTGAGGTGGGGTGATACATAAAACAAGGGTATCAAATTAGCTCAGATACCATTCCATAAACCCAGTATGTAATAGACAAGACCTACTCCTTGCTCAGAGAACTGGACTCAACACGCCCTATTCACCGCACAAGAATATATCTAATAATAGTCGTAAAAACTATGTATTGATATCTCTCTGTTAGTGTGTCAAGTGGGTGTAAAGCGGCATAAACACAGCAGTGAAAAGCAGCTAAACCCCATTATAAAAATAAATTACTTTGAAACACCCATGAAACAAAGACAGTGAAAGAGAGAGAAATTCTTACACAATGCGTTCAGGGGCTGTGATGCAACCTGGATTGACCATATCTAGACGCACAGCTGGATGAGACATAAGGGTGGACACTCTTGGGGCTGAGAGGTTTGGTGAGGTTGGGTGAGCAAACGCAGACCCTTTAAAGTAATACTGCGTGGTACCCATCGCATGGGTCCCAAAACTCCAGGTTCAAGGGCATCTTCCTACATCAAAAACATGCATGAGAAACCCAGAAGATGGTACACCGTGTGATGGGGAAAGGTTTCTAAAACGCACCTCATTTCTCATCTCCTTGTGCCTGGGTTCGCCATTCCAGCCGCTTTACTAGCAAGCTCCCTACTTGGAGCATCAGCACTTTTAACCTCCTGTTCCGTACAGGTTGCAATTTGTCCTGAGGATAAACGGGAAGACGTGGAACCAACGTGAAACTAGCTCTTGGTGTTGGGACAGGCACAGGTCACTCTATTTTCCCATCAGAAAGAAGAATTAACCACAGGCTCAGCCTGCCCCCCCGAACCAGAACAGGGCCTGAAGCCATTCTGCGATTTTGCGGCCAGCTCCCATAAAAACGAGTTGTAAAATGGAGGTTCAGGGCACTGCAATTCACAAACCTGCAGAGTTATAAATGATAACTCTCGTCCACAAATATATTGAGGGAAGGCAAAGAAGAGGATTTGAAATCAAGGCAGAATTGCAGGAAACAGATTTCAGGAGGTAGATACGAATCGCCTTTAAAGCACATGAAAAGCGGCAAAACGTTGACAATGATGCCCTTGGCCAAAAAGGGCGTATGCGTTTTTTCCTGAATATATTCAGGAAAAAACGCATACGCCCTTTTTGGCCAACCAAGCAACCTGGAAAGGCAAATCAGCGCTACAAATAAGTCTCGCTTCCCATCGGTCAAAAGGGCCATGCTGAAAAAAGTGTCAAAACCAGAAATGCAGGACAGGCCATGGAGAAATGGGAGCCTTGCTACACTGATGGGCGGGATGTAAATTGCCAAGAGCCACTCTGGAGAAGTGTCCGGTGAGTCCTGAAACATCTGAAAAACACAGCTTAGAGAGCATAGGGCACTTCCACTCATGGGGGTATAAATTGGGAAAATTAAAAATCAGCAAAACACAAGCACCCCAAAGTTTAGGGCTGCTCTGTTGACCAGGACCTCCACTTCATTCCACCTTAAATATCCCAGGAAAGAGAAAAATGGATAAAGAAGTTGTGGTCCTTATGTACAATGGAATATCACTCAGCCAGGAAATCAATGTCGTAAGGTTAGTAGCAGCATGATGAGTGGATTTAGGTACGACGATTCTAAGTGAAATAAGTCACACAGAAAAGGACACTTCTCATAAGGTATCACTGATAGAGGGAATGTAAAAACCGTTACATTTGAACTGAATTACAAAACAGAACAGAGTCACACATGCAGAAAACACACTATGGCTGCTTAACGGGAAAGGTGAGGTGGGGTGATACATAGAACAAGGGTATCAAATTAGCTCAGATACCATTCCATAAACCCAATATGTAATAGACAAGACCTACTCCTTGCTCAGAGAACTGGACTCAACACGCCCTATTCACCGCACAAGAATATATCTGACTAATAATAATCGTAAAACCTATGTATTGATATCTCTCTGTTAGTGTGTCAAGTGGGTGTAAAGCGGCATAAACACAGCAGTGAAAAGCAGCTAAACCCCATTATAAAAATAAATTACTTTGAAACACCCATGAAACAAAGACAGTGAAAGAGAGAGAAATTCTTACACAATGCGTTCAGGGGCTGTGATGCAACCTGGACTGACCATATCTAGACGCACAGCTGGATGAGACATAAGGGTGGACACTCTTGGGGCTGAGAGGTTTGGTGAGGTTGGGTGAGCAAACGCAGACCCTTTAAAGTAATACTGCGTGGTACCCATCACATGGGTCCCAAATCTCCAGGTTCAAGGGCATCTTCCTACATCAAAAACATGCATGAGAAACCCAGAAGATGGTACACCGTGTGATGGGGAAAGGTTTCTAAAACGCACCTCATTTCTCATCTCCTTGTGCCCGGGTTCGCAATTCCAGCCGCTTTACTAGCAAGCTCCCTACTTGGAGCATCAGCACCTTTAACCTCCTGTTCCGTACAGGTTGCAATTTGTCCTGAGGATAAACGGGAAGACGTGGAACCAACGAGAGACTAGCTCTTGGTGTTGGGACAGGCACAGGTCACTCTATTTTCCCATCAGAAAGAAGAATTAACCACAGGCTCAGCCTGACCCCCGGAACCAGAACAGGGCCTGAAGCCATTCTGCGATTTTGCGGCCAGCTCCCATAAAAACGAGTTGTAAAATGGAGGTTCAGGGCACTGCAATTCACAAACCTGCAGAGTTATAAATGATAACTCTCGTCCACAAATATATTGAGGGGAGGCAAAGAAGAGGATTTGAAATCAAGGCAGAATTGCAGGAAACAGATTTCAGGAGGTAGATACGAATCGCCTTTAAAGCACATGAAAAGCGGCAAAACGTTGACAATGATGCCCTTGGCCAAAAAGGGCGTATGCGTTTTTTCCTGAATATATTCAGGAAAAAACGCATACGCCCTTTTTGGCCAACCAAGCAACCTGGAAAGGCAAATCAGCGCTACAAAGAAGTCTCGCTTCCCATCGGTCAAAAGGGCCATGCTGAAAAAAGTGTCAAAACCAGAAATGCAGGACAGGCCATGGAGAAATGGGAGCCTTGCTACACTGATGGGCGGGATGTAAATTGCCAAGAGCCACTCTGGAGAAGTGTCCGGTGAGTCCTGAAACATCTGAAAAACACAGCTTAGAGAGCATAGGGCACTTCCACTCATGGGGGTATAAATTGGGAAAATTAAAAATCAGCAAGACACAAGCACCCCAAAGTTGAGGGCTGCTCTGTTGACCAGGACCTCCACTTCATTCCACCTTAAATATCCCAGGAAAGAGAAAAATGGATAAAGAAGTTGTGGTCCTTATGTACAATGGAATATCACTCAGCCAGGAAATCAATGTCGTAAGGTTAGTAGCAGCATGATGAGTGGATTTAGGTACGACGATTCTAAGTGAAATAAGTCACACAGAAAAGGACACTTCTCATAAGGTATCACTGATAGAGGGAATGTAAAAACCGTTACACTTGAACTGAATTACAAAACAGAACAGAGTCACACATGCAGAAAACACACTATGGCTGCTTAACGGGAAAGGTGAGGTGGGGTGATACATAAAACAAGGGTATCAAATTAGCTCAGATACCATTCCATAAACCCAATATGTAATAGACAAGACCTACTCCTTGCTCAGAGAACTGGACTCAACACGCCCTATTCACCGCACAAGAATATATCTGACTAATAATAATCGTAAAACCTATGTATTGATATCTCTCTGTTAGTGTGTCAAGTGGGTGTAAAGCGGCATAAACACAGCAGTGAAAAGCAGCTAAACCCCATTATAAAAATAAATTACTTTGAAACACCCATGAAACAAAGACAGTGAAAGAGAGAGAAATTCTTACACAATGCGTTCAGGGGCTGTGATGCAACCTGGATTGACCATATCTAGACGCACAGCTGGATGAGACATAAGGGTGGACACTCTTGGGGCTGAGAGGTTTGGTGAGGTTGGGTGAGCAAACACAGACCCTTTAAAGTAATACTGCGTGGTACCCATCGCATGGGTCCCAAATCTCCAGGTTCAAGGGCATCTTCCTACATCAAAAACATGCATGAGAAACCCAGAAGATGGTACACCGTGTGATGGGGAAAGGTTTCTAAAACGCACCTCATTTCTCATCTCCTTGTGCCCGGGTTCGCCATTCCAGCCGCTTTACTAGCAACCTCCCTACTTGGGGCATCAGCACCTTTAACCTCCTGTTCCGTACAGGTTGCAATTTGTCCTGAGGATAAACGGGAAGACGTGGAACCAACGAGAGACTAGCTCTTGGTGTTGGGACAGGCACAGGTCACTCTATTTTCCCATCAGAAAGAAGAATTAACCACAGGCTCAGCCTGCCCCCCGGAACCAGAACAGGGCCTGAAGCCATTCTGCGATTTTGCGGCCAGCTCCCATAAAAACGAGTTGTAAAATGGAGGTTCAGGGCACTGCAATTCACAAACCTGCAGAGTTATTAATCATAACTCTCGTCCACAAATATATTGAGGGAAGGCAAAGAAGAGGATTTGAAATCAAGGCAGAATTGCAGGAAACAGATTTCAGGAGGTAGATACGAATCGCCTTTAAAGCACATGAAAAGCGGCAAAACGTTGACAATGATGCCCTTGGCCAAAAAGGGCGTATGCGTTTTTTCCTGAATATATTCAGGAAAAAACGCATACGCCCTTTTTGGCCAACCAAGCAACCTGGAAAGGCAAATCAGCGCTACAAAGAAGTCTCGCTTCCCATCGGTCAAAAGGGCCATGCTGAAAAAAGTGTCAAAACCAGAAATGCAGGACAGGCCATGGAGAAATGGGAGCCTTGCTACACTGATGGGCGGGATGTAAATTGCCAACAGCCACTCTGGAGAAGTGTCCGGTGAGTCCTGAAACATCTGAAAAACACAGCTTAGAGAGCATAGGGCACTTCCACTCATGGGGGTATAAATTGGGAAAATGAAAAATCAGCAAGACACAAGCACCCCAAAGTTGAGGGCTGCTCTGTTGACCAGGACCTCCACTTCATTCCACCTTAAATATCCCAGGAAAGAGAAAAATGGATAAAGAAGTTGTGGTCCTTATGTACAATGGAATATCACTCAGCCAGGAAATCAATGTCGTAAGGTTAGTAGCAGCATGATGAGTGGATTTAGGTACGACGATTCTAAGTGAAATAAGTCACACAGAAAAGGACACTTCTCATAAGGTATCACTGATAGAGGGAATGTAAAAACCGTTACACTTGAACTGAATTACAAAACAGAACAGAGTCACACATGCAGAAAACACACTATGGCTGCTTAACGGGAAAGGTGAGGTGGGGTGATACATAAAACAAGGGTATCAAATTAGCTCAGATACCATTCCATAAACCCAGTATGTAATAGACAAGACCTACTCCTTGCTCAGAGAACTGGACTCAACACGCCCTATTCACCGCACAAGAATATATCTGACTAATAATAGTCGTAAAAACTATGTATTGATATCTCTCTGTTAGTGTGTCAAGTGGGTGTAAAGCGGCATAAACACAGCAGTGAAAAGCAGCTAAACCCCATTATAAAAATAAATTACTTTGAAACACCCATGAAACAAAGACAGTGAAAGAGAGAGAAATTCTTACACAATGCGTTCAGGGGCTGTGATGCAACCTGGATTGACCATATCTAGACGCACAGCTGGATGAGACATAAGGGTGGACACTCTTGGGGCTGAGAGGTTTGGTGAGGTTGGGTGAGCAAACGCAGACCCTTTAAAGTAATACTGCGTGGTACCCATCGCATGGGTCCCAAAACTCCAGGTTCAAGGGCATCTTCCTACATCAAAAACATGCATGAGAAACCCAGAAGATGGTACACCGTGTGATGGGGAAAGGTTTCTAAAACGCACCTCATTTCTCATCTCCTTGTGCCTGGGTTCGCCATTCCAGCCGCTTTACTAGCAAGCTCCCTACTTGGAGCATCAGCACTTTTAACCTCCTGTTCCGTACAGGTTGCAATTTGTCCTGAGGATAAACGGGAAGACGTGGAAACAACGTGAGACTAGCTCTTGGTGTTGGGACAGGCACAGGTCACTCTATTTTCCCATCAGAAAGAAGAATTAACCACAGGCTCAGCCTGCCCCCCGGAACCAGAACAGGGCCTGAAGCCATTCTGCGATTTTGCGGCCAGCTCCCATAAAAACGAGTTGTAAAATGGAGGTTCAGGGCACTGCAATTCACAAACCTGCAGAGTTATAAATGATAACTCTCGTCCACAAATATATTGTGGGAAGGCAAAGAAGAGGATTTGAAATCAAGGCAGAATTGCAGGAAACAGATTTCAGGAGGTAGATACGAATCGCCTTTAAAGCACATGAAAAGCGGCAAAACGTTGACAATGATGCCCTTGGCCAAAAAGGGCGTATGCGTTTTTTCCTGAATATATTCAGGAAAAAACGCATACGCCCTTTTTGGCCAACCAAGCAACCTGGAAAGGCAAATCAGCGCTACAAAGAAGTCTCGCTTCCCATCGGTCAAAAGGGCCATGCTGAAAAAAGTGTAAAAACCAGAAATGCAGGACAGGCCATGGAGAAATGGGAGCCTTGCTACACTGATGGGCGGGATGTAAATTGCCAAGAGCCACTCTGGAGAAGTGTCCGGTGAGTCCTGAAACATCTGAAAAACACAGCTTAGAGAGCATAGGGCACTTCCACTCATGGGGGTATAAATTGGGAAAATTAAAAATCAGCAAGACACAAGCACCCCAAAGTTGAGGGCTGCTCTGTTGACCAGGACCTCCACTTCATTCCACCTTAAATATCCCAGGAAAGAGAAAAATGGATAAAGAAGTTGTGGTCCTTATGTACAATGGAATATCACTCAGCCAGGAAATCAATGTCGTAAGGTTAGTAGCAGCATGATGAGTGGATTTAGGTACGACGATTCTAAGTGAAATAAGTCACACAGAAAAGGACACTTCTCATAAGGTATCACTGATAGAGGGAATGTAAAAACCGTTACACTTGAACTGAATTACAAAACAGAACAGAGTCACACATGCAGAAAACACACTATGGCTGCTTAACGGGAAAGGTGAGGTGGGGTGATACATAAAACAAGGGTATCAAATTAGCTCAGATACCATTCCATAAACCCAGTATGTAATAGACAAGACCTACTCCTTGCTCAGAGAACTGGACTCAACACGCCCTATTCACCGCACAAGAATATATCTGACTAATAATAGTCGTAAAAACTATGTATTGATATCTCTCTGTTAGTGTGTCAAGTGGGTGTAAAGCGGCATAAACACAGCAGTGAAAAGCAGCTAAACCCCATTATAAAAATAAATTACTTTGAAACACCCATGAAACAAAGACAGTGAAAGAGAGAGAAATTCTTACACAATGCGTTCAGGGGCTGTGATGCAACCTGGATTGACCATATCTAGACGCACAGCTGGATGAGACATAAGGGTGGACACTCTTGGGGCTGAGAGGTTTGGTGAGGTTGGGTGAGCAAACGCAGACCCTTTAAAGTAATACTGCGTGGTACCCATCGCATGGGTCCCAAAACTCCAGGTTCAAGGGCATCTTCCTACATCAAAAACATGCATGAGAAACCCAGAAGATGGTACACCGTGTGATGGGGAAAGGTTTCTAAAACGCACCTCATTTCTCATCTCCTTGTGCCTGGGTTCGCCATTCCAGCCGCTTTACTAGCAAGCTCCCTACTTGGAGCATCAGCACTTTTAACCTCCTGTTCCGTACAGGTTGCAATTTGTCCTGAGGATAAACGGGAAGACGTGGAACCAACGTGAGACTAGCTCTTGGTGTTGGGACAGGCACAGGTCACTCTATTTTCCCATCAGAAAGAAGAATTAACCACAGGCTCAGCCTGCCCCCCGGAACCAGAACAGGGCCTGAAGCCATTCTGCGATTTTGCGGCCAGCTCCCATAAAAACGAGTTGTAAAATGGAGGTTCAGGGCACTGCAATTCACAAACCTGCAGAGTTATAAATGATAACTCTCGTCCACAAATATATTGTGGGAAGGCAAAGAAGAGGATTTGAAATCAAGGCAGAATTGCAGGAAACAGATTTCAGGAGGTAGATACGAATCGCCTTTAAAGCACATGAAAAGCGGCAAAACGTTGACAATGATGCCCTTGGCCAAAAAGGGCGTATGCGTTTTTTCCTGAATATATTCAGGAAAAAACGCATACGCCCTTTTTGGCCAACCAAGCAACCTGGAAAGGCAAATCAGCGCTACAAAGAAGTCTCGCTTCCCATCGGTCAAAAGGGCCATGCTGAAAAAAGTGTCAAAACCAGAAATGCAGGACAGGCCATGGAGAAATGGGAGCCTTGCTACACTGATGGGCGGGATGTAAATTTCCAAGAGCCACTCTGGAGAAGTGTCCGGTGAGTCCTGAAACATCTGAAAAACACAGCTTAGAGAGCATAGGGCACTTCCACACATGGGGGTATAAATTGGGAAAATTAAAAATCAGCAAGACACAAGCACCCCAAAGTTGAGGGCTGCTCTGTTGACCAGGACCTCCACTTCATTCCACCTTAAATATCCCAGGAAAGAGAAAAATGGATAAAGAAGTTGTGGTCCTTATGTACAATGGAATATCACTCAGCCAGGAAATCAATGTCGTAAGGTTAGTAGCAGCATGATGAGTGGATTTAGGTACGACGATTCTAAGTGAAATAAGTCACACAGAAAAGGACACTTCTCATAAGGTATCACTGATAGAGGGAATGTAAAAACCGTTACACTTGAACTGAATTACAAAACAGAACAGAGTCACACATGCAGAAAACACACTATGGCTGCTTAACGGGAAAGGTGAGGTGGGGTGATACATAAAACAAGGGTATCAAATTAGCTCAGATACCATTCCATAAACCCAATATGTAATAGACAAGACCTACTCCTTGCTCAGAGAACTGGACTCAACACGCCCTATTCACCGCACAAGAATATATCTGACTAATAATAATCGTAAAACCTATGTATTGATATCTCTCTGTTAGTGTGTCAAGTGGGTGTAAAGCGGCATAAACACAGCAGTGAAAAGCAGCTAAACCCCATTATAAAAATAAATTACTTTGAAACACCCATGAAACAAAGACAGTGAAAGAGAGAGAAATTCTTACACAATGCTTTCAGGGGCTGTGATGCAACCTGGATTGACCATATCTAGACGCACAGCTGGATGAGACATAAGGGTGGACACTCTTGGGGCTGAGAGGTTTGGTGAGGTTGGGTGAGCAAACACAGACCCTTTAAAGTAATACTGCGTGGTACCCATCGCATGGGTCCCAAATCTCCAGGTTCAAGGGCATCTTCCTACATCAAAAACATGCATGAGAAACCCAGAAGATGGTACACCGTGTGATGGGGAAAGGTTTCTAAAACGCACCTCATTTCTCATCTCCTTGTGCCCGGGTTCGCCATTCCAGCCGCTTTACTAGCAACCTCCCTACTTGGGGCATCAGCACCTTTAACCTCCTGTTCCGTACAGGTTGCAATTTGTCCTGAGGATAAACGGGAAGACGTGGAACCAACGAGAGACTAGCTCTTGGTGTTGGGACAGGTACAGGTCACTCTATTTTCCCATCAGAAAGAAGAATTAACCACAGGCTCAGCCTGACCCCCGGAACCAGAACAGGGCCTGAAGCCATTCTGCGATTTTGCGGCCAGCTCCCATAAAAACGAGTTGTAAAATGGAGGTTCAGGGCACTGCAATTCACAAACCTGCAGAGTTATAAATGATAACTCTCGTCCACAAATATATTGAGGGGAGGCAAAGAAGAGGATTTGAAATCAAGGCAGAATTGCAGGAAACAGATTTCAGGAGGTAGATACGAATCGCCTTTAAAGCACATGAAAAGCGGCAAAACGTTGACAATGATGCCCTTGGCCAAAAAGGGCGTATGCGTTTTTTCCTGAATATATTCAGGAAAAAACGCATACGCCCTTTTTGGCCAACCAAGCAACCTGGAAAGGCAAATCAGCGCTACAAAGAAGTCTCGCTTCCCATCGGTCAAAAGGGCCATGCTGAAAAAAGTGTCAAAACCAGAAATGCAGGACAGGCCATGGAGAAATGGGAGCCTTGCTCCACTGATGGGCGGGATGTAAATTGCCAAGAGCCACTCTGGAGAAGTGTCCGGTGAGTCCTGAAACATCTGAAAAACACAGCTTAGAGAGCATAGGGCACTTCCACTCATGGGGGTATAAATTGGGAAAATTAAAAATCAGCAAGACACAAGCACCCCAAAGTTGAGGGCTGCTCTGTTGACCAGGACCTCCACTTCATTCCACCTTAAATATCCCAGGAAAGAGAAAAATGGATAAAGAAGTTGTGGTCCTTATGTACAATGGAATATCACTCAGCCAGGAAATCAATGTCGTAAGGTTAGTAGCAGCATGATGAGTGGATTTAGGTACGACGATTCTAAGTGAAATAAGTCACACAGAAAAGGACACTTCTCATAAGGTATCACTGATAGAGGGAATGTAAAAACCGTTACACTTGAACTGAATTACAAAACAGAACAGAGTCACACATGCAGAAAACACACTATGGCTGCTTAACGGGAAAGGTGAGGTGGGGTGATACATAAAACAAGGGTATCAAATTAGCTCAGATACCATTCCATAAACCCAATATGTAATAGACAAGACCTACTCCTTGCTCAGAGAACTGGACTCAACACGCCCTATTCACCGCACAAGAATATATCTGACTAATAATAATCGTAAAACCTATGTATTGATATCTCTCTGTTAGTGTGTCAAGTGGGTGTAAAGCGGCATAAACACAGCAGTGAAAAGCAGCTAAACCCCATTATAAAAATAAATTACTTTGAAACACCCATGAAACAAAGACAGTGAAAGAGAGAGAAATTCTTACACAATGCGTTCAGGGGCTGTGATGCAACCTGGATTGACCATATCTAGACGCACAGCTGGATGAGACATAAGGGTGGACACTCTTGGGGCTGAGAGGTTTGGTGAGGTTGGGTGAGCAAACACAGACCCTTTAAAGTAATACTGCGTGGTACCCATCGCATGGGTCCCAAATCTCCAGGTTCAAGGGCATCTTCCTACATCAAAAACATGCATGAGAAACCCAGAAGATGGTACACCGTGTGATGGGGAAAGGTTTCTAAAACGCACCTCATTTCTCATCTCCTTGTGCCCGGGTTCGCCATTCCAGCCGCTTTACTAGCAACCTCCCTACTTGGGGCATCAGCACCTTTAACCTCCTGTTCCGTACAGGTTGCAATTTGTCCTGAGGATAAACGGGAAGACGTGGAACCAACGAGAGACTAGCTCTTGGTGTTGGGACAGGCACAGGTCACTCTATTTTCCCATCAGAAAGAAGAATTAACCACAGGCTCAGCCTGACCCCCGGAACCAGAACAGGGCCTGAAGCCATTCTGCGATTTTGTGGCCAGCTCCCATAAAAACGAGTTGTAAAATGGAGGTTCAGGGCACTGCAATTCACAAACCTGCAGAGTTATTAATCATAACTCTCGTCCACAAATATATTGAGGGAAGGCAAAGAAGAGGATTTGAAATCAAGGCAGAATTGCAGGAAACAGATTTCAGGAGGTAGATACGAATCGCCTTTAAAGCACATGAAAAGCGGCAAAACGTTGACAATGATGCCCTTGGCCAAAAAGGGCGTATGCGTTTTTTCCTGAATATATTCAGGAAAAAACGCATACGCCCTTTTTGGCCAACCAAGCAACCTGGAAAGGCAAATCAGCGCTACAAAGAAGTCTCGCTTCCCATCGGTCAAAAGGGCCATGCTGAAAAAAGTGTCAAAACCAGAAATGCAGGACAGGCCATGGAGAAATGGGAGCCTTGCTACACTGATGGGCGGGATGTAAATTGCCAAGAGCCACTCTGGAGAAGTGTCCGGTGAGTCCTGAAACATCTGAAAAACACAGCTTAGAGAGCATAGGGCACTTCCACTCATGGGGGTATAAATTGGGAAAATTAAAAATCAGCAAGACACAAGCACCCCAAAGTTTAGGGCTGCCCTGTTGACCAGGACCTCCACTTCATTCCACCTTAAATATCCCAGGAAAGAGAAAAATGGATAAAGAAGTTGTGGTCCTTATGTACAATGGAATATCACTCAGCCAGGAAATCAATGTCGTAAGGTTAGTAGCAGCATGATGAGTGGATTTAGGTACGACGATTCTAAGTGAAATAAGTCACACAGAAAAGGACACTTCTCATAAGGTATCACTGATAGAGGGAATGTAAAAACCGTTACACTTGAACTGAATTACAAAACAGAACAGAGTCACACATGCAGAAAACACACTATGGCTGCTTAACGGGAAAGGTGAGGTGGGGTGATACATAAAACAAGGGTATCAAATTAGCTCAGATACCATTCCATAAACCCAGTATGTAATAGACAAGACCTACTCCTTGCTCAGAGAACTGGACTCAACACGCCCTATTCACCGCACAAGAATATATCTGACTAATAATAGTCGTAAAAACTATGTATTGATATCTCTCTGTTAGTGTGTCAAGTGGGTGTAAAGCGGCATAAACACAGCAGTGAAAAGCAGCTAAACCCCATTATAAAAATAAATTACTTTGAAACACCCATGAAACAAAGACAGTGAAAGAGAGAGAAATTCTTACACAATGCGTTCAGGGGCTGTGATGCAACCTGGATTGACCATATCTAGACGCACAGCTGGATGAGACATAAGGGTGGACACCCTTGGGGCTGAGAGGTTTGGTGAGGTTGGGTGAGCAAACGCAGACCCTTTAAAGTAATACTGCGTGGTACCCATCGCATGGGTCCCAAAACTCCAGGTTCAAGGGCATCTTCCTACATCAAAAACATGCATGAGAAACCCAGAAGATGGTACACCGTGTGATGGGGAAAGGTTTCTAAAACGCACCTCATTTCTCATCTCCTTGTGCCCGGGTTCGCCATTCCAGCCGCTTTACTAGCAACCTCCCTACTTGGGGCATCAGCACCTTTAACCTCCTGTTCCGTACAGGTTGCAATTTGTCCTGAGGATAAACGGGAAGACGTGGAACCAACGAGAGACTAGCTCTTGGTGTTGGGACAGGCACAGGTCACTCTATTTTCCCATCAGAAAGAAGAATTAACCACAGGCTCAGCCTGCCCCCCGGAACCAGAACAGGGCCTGAAGCCATTCTGCGATTTTGCGGCCAGCTCCCATAAAAACGAGTTGTAAAATGGAGGTTCAGGGCACTGCAATTCACAAACCTGCAGAGTTATAAATGATAACTCTCGTCCACAAATATATTGAGGGAAGGCAAAGAAGAGGATTTGAAATCAAGGCAGAATTGCAGGAAACAGATTTCAGGAGGTAGATACGAATCGCCTTTAAAGCACATGAAAAGCGGCAAAACGTTGACAATGATGCCCTTGGCCAAAAAGGGCGTATGCGTTTTTTCCTGAATATATTCAGGAAAAAACGCATACGCCCTTTTTGGCCAACCAAGCAACCTGGAAAGGCAAATCAGCGCTACAAAGAAGTCTCGCTTCCCATCGGTCAAAAGGGCCATGCTGAAAAAAGTGTCAAAACCAGAAATGCAGGACAGGCCATGGAGAAATGGGAGCCTTGCTCCACTGATGGGCGGGATGTAAATTGCCAAGAGCCACTCTGGAGAAGTGTCCGGTGAGTCCTGAAACATCTGAAAAACACAGCTTAGAGAGCATAGGGCACTTCCACTCATGGGGGTATAAATTGGGAAAATTAAAAATCAGCAAGACACAAGCACCCCAAAGTTGAGGGCTGCTCTGTTGACCAGGACCTCCACTTCATTCCACCTTAAATATCCCAGGAAAGAGAAAAATGGATAAAGAAGTTGTGGTCCTTATGTACAATGGAATATCACTCAGCCAGGAAATCAATGTCGTAAGGTTAGTAGCAGCATGATGAGTGGATTTAGGTACGACGATTCTAAGTGAAATAAGTCACACAGAAAAGGACACTTCTCATAAGGTATCACTGATAGAGGGAATGTAAAAACCGTTACATTTGAACTGAATTACAAAACAGAACAGAGTCACACATGCAGAAAACACACTATGGCTGCTTAACGGGAAAGGTGAGGTGGGGTGATACATAAAACAAGGGTATCAAATTAGCTCAGATACCATTCCATAAACCCAATATGTAATAGACAAGACCTACTCCTTGCTCAGAGAACTGGACTCAACACGCCCTATTCACCGCACAAGAATATATCTGACTAATAATAATCGTAAAACCTATGTATTGATATCTCTCTGTTAGTGTGTCAAGTGGGTGTAAAGCGGCATAAACACAGCAGTGAAAAGCAGCTAAACCCCATTATAAAAATAAATTACTTTGAAACACCCATGAAACAAAGACAGTGAAAGAGAGAGAAATTCTTACACAATGCGTTCAGGGGCTGTGATGCAACCTGGATTGACCATATCTAGACGCACAGCTGGATGAGACATAAGGGTGGACACTCTTGGGGCTGAGAGGTTTGGTGAGGTTGGGTGAGCAAACGCAGACCCTTTAAAGTAATACTGCGTGGTACCCATCGCATGGGTCCCAAATCTCCAGGTTCAAGGGCATCTTCCTACATCAAAAACACGCATGAGAAACCCAGAAGATGGTACACCGTGTGATGGGGAAAGGTTTCTAAAACGCACCTCATTTCTCATCTCCTTGTGCCCGGGTTCGCAATTCCAGCCGCTTTACTAGCAAGCTCCCTACTTGGAGCATCAGCACCTTTAACTTCCTGTTCCGTACAGGTTGCAATTTGTCCTGAGGATAAACGGGAAGACGTGGAACCAACGAGAGACTAGCTCTTGGTGTTGGGACAGGCACAGGTCACTCTATTTTCCCATCAGAAAGAAGAATTAACCACAGGCTCAGCCTGACCCCCGGAACCAGAACAGGGCCTGAAGCCATTCTGCGATTTTGCGGCCAGCTCCCATAAAAACGAGTTGTAAAATGGAGGTTCAGGGCACTGCAATTCACAAACCTGCAGAGTTATAAATGATAACTCTCGTCCACAAATATATTGAGGGGAGGCAAAGAAGAGGATTTGAAATCAAGGCAGAATTGCAGGAAACAGATTTCAGGAGGTAGATACGAATCGCCTTTAAAGCACATGAAAAGCGGCAAAACGTTGACAATGATGCCCTTGGCCAAAAAGGGCGTATGCGTTTTTTCCTGAATATATTCAGGAAAAAACGCATACGCCCTTTTTGGCCAACCAAGCAACCTGGAAAGGCAAATCAGCGCTACAAAGAAGTCTCGCTTCCCATCGGTCAAAAGGGCCATGCTGAAAAAAGTGTCAAAACCAGAAATGCAGGACAGGCCATGGAGAAATGGGAGCCTTGCTACACTGATGGGCGGGATGTAAATTGCCAACAGCCACTCTGGAGAAGTGTCCGGTGAGTCCTGAAACATCTGAAAAACACAGCTTAGAGAGCATAGGGCACTTCCACTCATGGGGGTATAAATTGGGAAAATTAAAAATCAGCAAGACACAAGCACCCCAAAGTTGAGGGCTGCTCTGTTGACCAGGACCTCCACTTCATTCCACCTTAAATATCCCAGGAAAGAGAAAAATGGATAAAGAAGTTGTGGTCCTTATGTACAATGGAATATCACTCAGCCAGGAAATCAATGTCGTAAGGTTAGTAGCAGCATGATGAGTGGATTTAGGTACGACGATTCTAAGTGAAATAAGTCACACAGAAAAGGACACTTCTCATAAGGTATCACTGATAGAGGGAATGTAAAAACCGTTACACTTGAACTGAATTACAAAACAGAACAGAGTCACACATGCAGAAAACACACTATGGCTGCTTAACGGGAAAGGTGAGGTGGGGTGATACATAAAACAAGGGTATCAAATTAGCTCAGATACCATTCCATAAACCCAATATGTAATAGACAAGACCTACTCCTTGCTCAGAGAACTGGACTCAACACGCCCTATTCACCGCACAAGAATATATCTGACTAATAATAATCGTAAAACCTATGTATTGATATCTCTCTGTTAGTGTGTCAAGTGGGTGTAAAGCGGCATAAACACAGCAGTGAAAAGCAGCTAAACCCCATTATAAAAATAAATTACTTTGAAACACCCATGAAACAAAGACAGTGAAAGAGAGAGAAATTCTTACACAATGCGTTCAGGGGCTGTGATGCAACCTGGATTGACCATATCTAGACGCACAGCTGGATGAGACATAAGGGTGGACACTCTTGGGGCTGAGAGGTTTGGTGAGGTTGGGTGAGCAAACACAGACCCTTTAAAGTAATACTGCGTGGTACCCATCGCATGGGTCCCAAATCTCCAGGTTCAAGGGCATCTTCCTACATCAAAAACATGCATGAGAAACCCAGAAGATGGTACACCGTGTGATGGGGAAAGGTTTCTAAAACGCACCTCATTTCTCATCTCCTTGTGCCCGGGTTCGCCATTCCAGCCGCTTTACTAGCAACCTCCCTACTTGGGGAATCAGCACCTTTAACCTCCTGTTCCGTACAGGTTGCAATTTGTCCTGAGGATAAACGGGAAGACGTGGAACCAACGAGAGACTAGCTCTTGGTGTTGGGACAGGCACAGGTCACTCTATTTTCCCATCAGAAAGAAGAATTAACCACAGGCTCAGCCTGACCCCCGGAACCAGAACAGGGCCTGAAGCCATTCTGCGATTTTGCGGCCAGCTCCCATAAAAACGAGTTGTAAAATGGAGGTTCAGGGCACTGCAATTCACAAACCTGCAGAGTTATTAATCATAACTCTCGTCCACAAATATATTGAGGGAAGGCAAAGAAGAGGATTTGAAATCAAGGCAGAATTGCAGGAAACAGATTTCAGGAGGTAGATACGAATCGCCTTTAAAGCACATGAAAAGCGGCAAAACGTTGACAATGATGCCCTTGGCCAAAAAGGGCGTATGCGTTTTTTCCTGAATATATTCAGGAAAAAACGCATACGCCCTTTTTGGCCAACCAAGCAACCTGGAAAGGCAAATCAGCGCTACAAAGAAGTCTCGCTTCCCATCGGTCAAAAGGGCCATGCTGAAAAAAGTGTCAAAACCAGAAATGCAGGACAGGCCATGGAGAAATGGGAGCCTTGCTACACTGATGGGCGGGATGTAAATTGCCAACAGCCACTCTGGAGAAGTGTCCGGTGAGTCCTGAAACATCTGAAAAACACAGCTTAGAGAGCATAGGGCACTTCCACTCATGGGGGTATAAATTGGGAAAATGAAAAATCAGCAAGACACAAGCACCCCAAAGTTTAGGGCTGCTCTGTTGACCAGGACCTCCACTTCATTCCACCTTAAATATCCCAGGAAAGAGAAAAATGGATAAAGAAGTTGTGGTCCTTATGTACAATGGAATATCACTCAGCCAGGAAATCAATGTCGTAAGGTTAGTAGCAGCATGATGAGTGGATTTAGGTACGACGATTCTAAGTGAAATAAGTCACACAGAAAAGGACACTTCTCATAAGGTATCACTGATAGAGGGAATGTAAAAACCGTTACACTTGAACTGAATTACAAAACAGAACAGAGTCACACATGCAGAAAACACACTATGGCTGCTTAACGGGAAAGGTGAGGTGGGGTGATACATAAAACAAGGGTATCAAATTAGCTCAGATACCATTCCATAAACCCAGTATGTAATAGACAAGACCTACTCCTTGCTCAGAGAACTGGACTCAACACGCCCTATTCACCGCACAAGAATATATCTGACTAATAATAGTCGTAAAAACTATGTATTGATATCTCTCTGTTAGTGTGTCAAGTGGGTGTAAAGCGGCATAAACACAGCAGTGAAAAGCAGCTAAACCCCATTATAAAAATAAATTACTTTGAAACACCCATGAAACAAAGACAGTGAAAGAGAGAGAAATTCTTACACAATGCGTTCAGGGGCTGTGATGCAACCTGGATTGACCATATCTAGACGCACAGCTGGATGAGACATAAGGGTGGACACTCTTGGGGCTGAGAGGTTTGGTGAGGTTGGGTGAGCAAACGCAGACCCTTTAAAGTAATACTGCGTGGTACCCATCGCATGGGTCCCAAAACTCCAGGTTCAAGGGCATCTTCCTACATCAAAAACATGCATGAGAAACCCAGAAGATGGTACACCGTGTGATGGGGAAAGGTTTCTAAAACGCACCTCATTTCTCATCTCCTTGTGCCTGGGTTCGCCATTCCAGCCGCTTTACTAGCAAGCTCCCTACTTGGAGCATCAGCACTTTTAACCTCCTGTTCCGTACAGGTTGCAATTTGTCCTGAGGATAAACGGGAAGACGTGGAACCAACGTGAGACTAGCTCTTGGTGTTGGGACAGGCACAGGTCACTCTATTTTCCCATCAGAAAGAAGAATTAACCACAGGCTCAGCCTGCCCCCTGGAACCAGAACAGGGCCTGAAGCCATTCTGCGATTTTGCGGCCAGCTCCCATAAAAACGAGTTGTAAAATGGAGGTTCAGGGCACTGCAATTCACAAACCTGCAGAGTTATAAATGATAACTCTCGTCCACAAATATATTGAGGGAAGGCAAAGAAGAGGATTTGAAATCAAGGCAGAATTGCAGGAAACAGATTTCAGGAGGTAGATACGAATCGCCTTTAAAGCACATGAAAAGCGGCAAAACGTTGACAATGATGCCCTTGGCCAAAAAGGGCGTATGCGTTTTTTCCTGAATATATTCAGGAAAAAACGCATACGCCCTTTTTGGCCAACCAAGCAACCTGGAAAGGCAAATCAGCGCTACAAAGAAGTCTCGCTTCCCATCGGTCAAAAGGGCCATGCTGAAAAAAGTGTCAAAACCAGAAATGCAGGACAGGCCATGGAGAAATGGGAGCCTTGCTACACTGATGGGCGGGATGTAAATTGCCAAGAGCCACTCTGGAGAAGTGTCCGGTGAGTCCTGAAACATCTGAAAAACACAGCTTAGAGAGCATAGGGCACTTCCACTCATGGGGGTATAAATTGGGAAAATTAAAAATCAGCAAGACACAAGCACCCCAAAGTTTAGGGCTGCTCTGTTGACCAGGACCTCCACTTCATTCCACCTTAAATATCCCAGGAAAGAGAAAAATGGATAAAGAAGTTGTGGTCCTTATGTACAATGGAATATCACTCAGCCAGGAAATCAATGTCGTAAGGTTAGTAGCAGCATGATGAGTGGATTTAGGTACGACGATTCTAAGTGAAATAAGTCACACAGAAAAGGACACTTCTCATAAGGTATCACTGATAGAGGGAATGTAAAAACCGTTACATTTGAACTGAATTACAAAACAGAACAGAGTCACACATGCAGAAAACACACTATGGCTGCTTAACGGGAAAGGTGAGGTGGGGTGATACATAAAACAAGGGTATCAAATTAGCTCAGATACCATTCCATAAACCCAATATGTAATAGACAAGACCTACTCCTTGCTCAGAGAACTGGACTCAACACGCCCTATTCACCGCACAAGAATATATCTGACTAATAATAATCGTAAAACCTATGTATTGATATCTCTCTGTTAGTGTGTCAAGTGGGTGTAAAGCGGCATAAACACAGCAGTGAAAAGCAGCTAAACCCCATTATAAAAATAAATTACTTTGAAACACCCATGAAACAAAGACAGTGAAAGAGAGAGAAATTCTTACACAATGCGTTCAGGGGCTGTGATGCAACCTGGATTGACCATATCTAGACGCACAGCTGGATGAGACATAAGGGTGGACACTCTTGGGGCTGAGAGGTTTGGTGAGGTTGGGTGAGCAAACGCAGACCCTTTAAAGTAATACTGCGTGGTACCCATCGCATGGGTCCCAAATCTCCAGGTTCAAGGGCATCTTCCTACATCAAAAACATGCATGAGAAACCCAGAAGATGGTACACCGTGTGATGGGGAAAGGTTTCTAAAACGCACCTCATTTCTCATCTCCTTGTGCCCGGGTTCGCAATTCCAGCCGCTTTACTAGCAAGCTCCCTACTTGGAGCATCAGCACCTTTAACTTCCTGTTCCGTACAGGTTGCAATTTGTCCTGAGGATAAACGGGAAGACGTGGAACCAACGAGAGACTAGCTCTTGGTGTTGGGACAGGCACAGGTCACTCTATTTTCCCATCAGAAAGAAGAATTAACCACAGGCTCAGCCTGACCCCCGGAACCAGAACAGGGCCTGAAGCCATTCTGCGATTTTGCGGCCAGCTCCCATAAAAACGAGTTGTAAAATGGAGGTTCAGGGCACTGCAATTCACAAACCTGCAGAGTTATAAATGATAACTCTCGTCCACAAATATATTGAGGGGAGGCAAAGAAGAGGATTTGAAATCAAGGCAGAATTGCAGGAAACAGATTTCAGGAGGTAGATACGAATCGCCTTTAAAGCACATGAAAAGCGGCAAAACGTTGACAATGATGCCCTTGGCCAAAAAGGGCATATGCGTTTTTTCCTGAATATATTCAGGAAAAAACGCATACGCCCTTTTTGGCCAACCAAGCAACCTGGAAAGGCAAATCAGCGCTACAAAGAAGTCTCGCTTCCCATCGGTCAAAAGGGCCATGCTGAAAAAAGTGTCAAAACCAGAAATGCAGGACAGGCCATGGAGAAATGGGAGCCTTGCTACACTGATGGGCGGGATGTAAATTGCCAACAGCCACTCTGGAGAAGTGTCCGGTGAGTCCTGAAACATCTGAAAAACACAGCTTAGAGAGCATAGGGCACTTCCACTCATGGGGGTATAAATTGGGAAAATTAAAAATCAGCAAGACACAAGCACCCCAAAGTTGAGGGCTGCTCTGTTGACCAGGACCTCCACTTCATTCCACCTTAAATATCCCAGGAAAGAGAAAAATGGATAAAGAAGTTGTGGTCCTTATGTACAATGGAATATCACTCAGCCAGGAAATCAATGTCGTAAGGTTAGTAGCAGCATGATGAGTGGATTTAGGTACGACGATTCTAAGTGAAATAAGTCACACAGAAAAGGACACTTCTCATAAGGTATCACTGATAGAGGGAATGTAAAAACCGTTACACTTGAACTGAATTACAAAACAGAACAGAGTCACACATGCAGAAAACACACTATGGCTGCTTAACGGGAAAGGTGAGGTGGGGTGATACATAAAACAAGGGTATCAAATTAGCTCAGATACCATTCCATAAACCCAATATGTAATAGACAAGACCTACTCCTTGCTCAGAGAACTGGACTCAACACGCCCTATTCACCGCACAAGAATATATCTGACTAATAATAATCGTAAAACCTATGTATTGATATCTCTCTGTTAGTGTGTCAAGTGGGTGTAAAGCGGCATAAACACAGCAGTGAAAAGCAGCTAAACCCCATTATAAAAATAAATTACTTTGAAACACCCATGAAACAAAGACAGTGAAAGAGAGAGAAATTCTTACACAATGCGTTCAGGGGCTGTGATGCAACCTGGATTGACCATATCTAGACGCACAGCTGGATGAGACATAAGGGTGGACACTCTTGGGGCTGAGAGGTTTGGTGAGGTTGGGTGAGCAAACACAGACCCTTTAAAGTAATACTGCGTGGTACCCATCGCATGGGTCCCAAATCTCCAGGTTCAAGGGCATCTTCCTACATCAAAAACATGCATGAGAAACCCAGAAGATGGTACACCGTGTGATGGGGAAAGGTTTCTAAAACGCACCTCATTTCTCATCTCCTTGTGCCCGGGTTCGCCATTCCAGCCGCTTTACTAGCAACCTCCCTACTTGGGGAATCAGCACCTTTAACCTCCTGTTCCGTACAGGTTGCAATTTGTCCTGAGGATAAACGGGAAGACGTGGAACCAACGAGAGACTAGCTCTTGGTGTTGGGACAGGCACAGGTCACTCTATTTTCCCATCAGAAAGAAGAATTAACCACAGGCTCAGCCTGACCCCCGGAACCAGAACAGGGCCTGAAGCCATTCTGCGATTTTGCGGCCAGCTCCCATAAAAACGAGTTGTAAAATGGAGGTTCAGGGCACTGCAATTCACAAACCTGCAGAGTTATTAATCATAACTCTCGTCCACAAATATATTGAGGGAAGGCAAAGAAGAGGATTTGAAATCAAGGCAGAATTGCAGGAAACAGATTTCAGGAGGTAGATACGAATCGCCTTTAAAGCACATGAAAAGCGGCAAAACGTTGACAATGATGCCCTTGGCCAAAAAGGGCGTATGCGTTTTTTCCTGAATATATTCAGGAAAAAACGCATACGCCCTTTTTGGCCAACCAAGCAACCTGGAAAGGCAAATCAGCGCTACAAAGAAGTCTCGCTTCCCATCGGTCAAAAGGGCCATGCTGAAAAAAGTGTCAAAACCAGAAATGCAGGACAGGCCATGGAGAAATGGGAGCCTTGCTACACTGATGGGCGGGATGTAAATTGCCAACAGCCACTCTGGAGAAGTGTCCGGTGAGTCCTGAAACATCTGAAAAACACAGCTTAGAGAGCATAGGGCACTTCCACTCATGGGGGTATAAATTGGGAAAATGAAAAATCAGCAAGACACAAGCACCCCAAAGTTTAGGGCTGCTCTGTTGACCAGGACCTCCACTTCATTCCACCTTAAATATCCCAGGAAAGAGAAAAATGGATAAAGAAGTTGTGGTCCTTATGTACAATGGAATATCACTCAGCCAGGAAATCAATGTCGTAAGGTTAGTAGCAGCATGATGAGTGGATTTAGGTACGACGATTCTAAGTGAAATAAGTCACACAGAAAAGGACACTTCTCATAAGGTATCACTGATAGAGGGAATGTAAAAACCGTTACACTTGAACTGAATTACAAAACAGAACAGAGTCACACATGCAGAAAACACACTATGGCTGCTTAACGGGAAAGGTGAGGTGGGGTGATACATAAAACAAGGGTATCAAATTAGCTCAGATACCATTCCATAAACCCAGTATGTAATAGACAAGACCTACTCCTTGCTCAGAGAACTGGACTCAACACGCCCTATTCACCGCACAAGAATATATCTGACTAATAATAGTCGTAAAAACTATGTATTGATATCTCTCTGTTAGTGTGTCAAGTGGGTGTAAAGCGGCATAAACACAGCAGTGAAAAGCAGCTAAACCCCATTATAAAAATAAATTACTTTGAAACACCCATGAAACAAAGACAGTGAAAGAGAGAGAAATTCTTACACAATGCGTTCAGGGGCTGTGATGCAACCTGGATTGACCATATCTAGACGCACAGCTGGATGAGACATAAGGGTGGACACTCTTGGGGCTGAGAGGTTTGGTGAGGTTGGGTGAGCAAACGCAGACCCTTTAAAGTAATACTGCGTGGTACCCATCGCATGGGTCCCAAAACTCCAGGTTCAAGGGCATCTTCCTACATCAAAAACATGCATGAGAAACCCAGAAGATGGTACACCGTGTGATGGGGAAAGGTTTCTAAAACGCACCTCATTTCTCATCTCCTTGTGCCTGGGTTCGCCATTCCAGCCGCTTTACTAGCAAGCTCCCTACTTGGAGCATCAGCACTTTTAACCTCCTGTTCCGTACAGGTTGCAATTTGTCCTGAGGATAAACGGGAAGACGTGGAACCAACGTGAGACTAGCTCTTGGTGTTGGGACAGGCACAGGTCACTCTATTTTCCCATCAGAAAGAAGAATTAACCACAGGCTCAGCCTGCCCCCTGGAACCAGAACAGGGCCTGAAGCCATTCTGCGATTTTGCGGCCAGCTCCCATAAAAACGAGTTGTAAAATGGAGGTTCAGGGCACTGCAATTCACAAACCTGCAGAGTTATAAATGATAACTCTCGTCCACAAATATATTGAGGGAAGGCAAAGAAGAGGATTTGAAATCAAGGCAGAATTGCAGGAAACAGATTTCAGGAGGTAGATACGAATCGCCTTTAAAGCACATGAAAAGCGGCAAAACGTTGACAATGATGCCCTTGGCCAAAAAGGGCGTATGCGTTTTTTCCTGAATATATTCAGGAAAAAACGCATACGCCCTTTTTGGCCAACCAAGCAACCTGGAAAGGCAAATCAGCGCTACAAAGAAGTCTCGCTTCCCATCGGTCAAAAGGGCCATGCTGAAAAAAGTGTCAAAACCAGAAATGCAGGACAGGCCATGGAGAAATGGGAGCCTTGCTACACTGATGGGCGGGATGTAAATTGCCAAGAGCCACTCTGGAGAAGTGTCCGGTGAGTCCTGAAACATCTGAAAAACACAGCTTAGAGAGCATAGGGCACTTCCACTCATGGGGGTATAAATTGGGAAAATTAAAAATCAGCAAGACACAAGCACCCCAAAGTTTAGGGCTGCTCTGTTGACCAGGACCTCCACTTCATTCCACCTTAAATATCCCAGGAAAGAGAAAAATGGATAAAGAAGTTGTGGTCCTTATGTACAATGGAATATCACTCAGCCAGGAAATCAATGTCGTAAGGTTAGTAGCAGCATGATGAGTGGATTTAGGTACGACGATTCTAAGTGAAATAAGTCACACAGAAAAGGACACTTCTCATAAGGTATCACTGATAGAGGGAATGTAAAAACCGTTACATTTGAACTGAATTACAAAACAGAACAGAGTCACACATGCAGAAAACACACTATGGCTGCTTAACGGGAAAGGTGAGGTGGGGTGAT
Organism: Balaenoptera borealis; assembly: GCF_965194805.1. NCBI lineage: Eukaryota > Metazoa > Chordata > Mammalia > Artiodactyla > Balaenopteridae > Balaenoptera > Balaenoptera borealis. The sequence continues at coordinate 942,851 of NW_028123925.1, forward strand.
ACATAAAACAAGGGTATCAAATTAGCTCAGATACCATTCCATAAACCCAATATGTAATAGACAAGACCTACTCCTTGCTCAGAGAACTGGACTCAACACGCCCTATTCACCGCACAAGAATATATCTGACTAATAATAATCGTAAAACCTATGTATTGATATCTCTCTGTTAGTGTGTCAAGTGGGTGTAAAGCGGCATAAACACAGCAGTGAAAAGCAGCTAAACCCCATTATAAAAATAAATTACTTTGAAACACCCATGAAACAAAGACAGTGAAAGAGAGAGAAATTCTTACACAATGCGTTCAGGGGCTGTGATGCAACCTGGATTGACCATATCTAGACGCACAGCTGGATGAGACATAAGGGTGGACACTCTTGGGGCTGAGAGGTTTGGTGAGGTTGGGTGAGCAAACGCAGACCCTTTAAAGTAATACTGCGTGGTACCCATCGCATGGGTCCCAAATCTCCAGGTTCAAGGGCATCTTCCTACATCAAAAACATGCATGAGAAACCCAGAAGATGGTACACCGTGTGATGGGGAAAGGTTTCTAAAACGCACCTCATTTCTCATCTCCTTGTGCCCGGGTTCGCAATTCCAGCCGCTTTACTAGCAAGCTCCCTACTTGGAGCATCAGCACCTTTAACTTCCTGTTCCGTACAGGTTGCAATTTGTCCTGAGGATAAACGGGAAGACGTGGAACCAACGAGAGACTAGCTCTTGGTGTTGGGACAGGCACAGGTCACTCTATTTTCCCATCAGAAAGAAGAATTAACCACAGGCTCAGCCTGACCCCCGGAACCAGAACAGGGCCTGAAGCCATTCTGCGATTTTGCGGCCAGCTCCCATAAAAACGAGTTGTAAAATGGAGGTTCAGGGCACTGCAATTCACAAACCTGCAGAGTTATAAATGATAACTCTCGTCCACAAATATATTGAGGGGAGGCAAAGAAGAGGATTTGAAATCAAGGCAGAATTGCAGGAAACAGATTTCAGGAGGTAGATACGAATCGCCTTTAAAGCACATGAAAAGCGGCAAAACGTTGACAATGATGCCCTTGGCCAAAAAGGGCATATGCGTTTTTTCCTGAATATATTCAGGAAAAAACGCATACGCCCTTTTTGGCCAACCAAGCAACCTGGAAAGGCAAATCAGCGCTACAAAGAAGTCTCGCTTCCCATCGGTCAAAAGGGCCATGCTGAAAAAAGTGTCAAAACCAGAAATGCAGGACAGGCCATGGAGAAATGGGAGCCTTGCTACACTGATGGGCGGGATGTAAATTGCCAACAGCCACTCTGGAGAAGTGTCCGGTGAGTCCTGAAACATCTGAAAAACACAGCTTAGAGAGCATAGGGCACTTCCACTCATGGGGGTATAAATTGGGAAAATTAAAAATCAGCAAGACACAAGCACCCCAAAGTTGAGGGCTGCTCTGTTGACCAGGACCTCCACTTCATTCCACCTTAAATATCCCAGGAAAGAGAAAAATGGATAAAGAAGTTGTGGTCCTTATGTACAATGGAATATCACTCAGCCAGGAAATCAATGTCGTAAGGTTAGTAGCAGCATGATGAGTGGATTTAGGTACGACGATTCTAAGTGAAATAAGTCACACAGAAAAGGACACTTCTCATAAGGTATCACTGATAGAGGGAATGTAAAAACCGTTACACTTGAACTGAATTACAAAACAGAACAGAGTCACACATGCAGAAAACACACTATGGCTGCTTAACGGGAAAGGTGAGGTGGGGTGATACATAAAACAAGGGTATCAAATTAGCTCAGATACCATTCCATAAACCCAATATGTAATAGACAAGACCTACTCCTTGCTCAGAGAACTGGACTCAACACGCCCTATTCACCGCACAAGAATATATCTGACTAATAATAATCGTAAAACCTATGTATTGATATCTCTCTGTTAGTGTGTCAAGTGGGTGTAAAGCGGCATAAACACAGCAGTGAAAAGCAGCTAAACCCCATTATAAAAATAAATTACTTTGAAACACCCATGAAACAAAGACAGTGAAAGAGAGAGAAATTCTTACACAATGCGTTCAGGGGCTGTGATGCAACCTGGATTGACCATATCTAGACGCACAGCTGGATGAGACATAAGGGTGGACACTCTTGGGGCTGAGAGGTTTGGTGAGGTTGGGTGAGCAAACACAGACCCTTTAAAGTAATACTGCGTGGTACCCATCGCATGGGTCCCAAATCTCCAGGTTCAAGGGCATCTTCCTACATCAAAAACATGCATGAGAAACCCAGAAGATGGTACACCGTGTGATGGGGAAAGGTTTCTAAAACGCACCTCATTTCTCATCTCCTTGTGCCCGGGTTCGCCATTCCAGCCGCTTTACTAGCAACCTCCCTACTTGGGGCATCAGCACCTTTAACCTCCTGTTCCGTACAGGTTGCAATTTGTCCTGAGGATAAACGGGAAGACGTGGAACCAACGAGAGACTAGCTCTTGGTGTTGGGACAGGCACAGGTCACTCTATTTTCCCATCAGAAAGAAGAATTAACCACAGGCTCAGCCTGACCCCCGGAACCAGAACAGGGCCTGAAGCCATTCTGCGATTTTGCGGCCAGCTCCCATAAAAACGAGTTGTAAAATGGAGGTTCAGGGCACTGCAATTCACAAACCTGCAGAGTTATTAATCATAACTCTCGTCCACAAATATATTGAGGGAAGGCAAAGAAGAGGATTTGAAATCAAGGCAGAATTGCAGGAAACAGATTTCAGGAGGTAGATACGAATCGCCTTTAAAGCACATGAAAAGCGGCAAAACGTTGACAATGATGCCCTTGGCCAAAAAGGGCGTATGCGTTTTTTCCTGATTATATTCAGGAAAAAACGCATACGCCCTTTTTGGCCAACCAAGCAACCTGGAAAGGCAAATCAGCGCTACAAAGAAGTCTCAATTCCCATCGGTCAAAAGGGCCATGCTGAAAAAAGTGTCAAAACCAGAAATGCAGGACAGGCCATGGAGAAATGGGAGCCTTGCTACACTGATGGGCGGGATGTAAATTGCCAACAGCCACTCTGGAGAAGTGTCCGGTGAGTCCTGAAACATCTGAAAAACACAGCTTAGAGAGCATAGGGCACTTCCACTCATGGGGGTATAAATTGGGAAAATGAAAAATCAGCAAGACACAAGCACCCCAAAGTTTAGGGCTGCTCTGTTGACCAGGACCTCCACTTCATTCCACCTTAAATATCCCAGGAAAGAGAAAAATGGATAAAGAAGTTGTGGTCCTTATGTACAATGGAATATCACTCAGCCAGGAAATCAATGTCGTAAGGTTAGTAGCAGCATGATGAGTGGATTTAGGTACGACGATTCTAAGTGAAATAAGTCACACAGAAAAGGACACTTCTCATAAGGTATCACTGATAGAGGGAATGTAAAAACCGTTACACTTGAACTGAATTACAAAACAGAACAGAGTCACACATGCAGAAAACACACTATGGCTGCTTAACGGGAAAGGTGAGGTGGGGTGATACATAAAACAAGGGTATCAAATTAGCTCAGATACCATTCCATAAACCCAGTATGTAATAGACAAGACCTACTCCTTGCTCAGAGAACTGGACTCAACACGCCCTATTCACCGCACAAGAATATATCTGACTAACAATAGTCGTAAAAACTATGTATTGATATCTCTCTGTTAGTGTGTCAAGTGGGTGTAAAGCGGCATAAACACAGCAGTGAAAAGCAGCTAAACCCCATTATAAAAATAAATTACTTTGAAACACCCATGAAACAAAGACAGTGAAAGAGAGAGAAATTCTTACACAATGCGTTCAGGGGCTGTGATGCAACCTGGATTGACCATATCTAGACGCACAGCTGGATGAGACATAAGGGTGGACACTCTTGGGGCTGAGAGGTTTGGTGAGGTTGGGTGAGCAAACGCAGACCCTTTAAAGTAATACTGCGTGGTACCGATCGCATGGGTCCCAAAACTCCAGGTTCAAGGGCATCTTCCTACATCAAAAACATGCATGAGAAACCCAGAAGATGGTACACCGTGTGATGGGGAAAGGTTTCTAAAACGCACCTCATTTCTCATCTCCTTGTGCCTGGGTTCGCCATTCCAGCCGCTTTACTAGCAAGCTCCCTACTTGGAGCATCAGCACTTTTAACCTCCTGTTCCGTACAGGTTGCAATTTGTCCTGAGGATAAACGGGAAGACGTGGAACCAACGTGAGACTAGCTCTTGGTGTTGGGACAGGCACAGGTCACTCTATTTTCCCATCAGAAAGAAGAATTAACCACAGGCTCAGCCTGCCCCCCGGAACCAGAACAGGGCCTGAAGCCATTCTGCGATTTTGCGGCCAGCTCCCATAAAAACGAGTTGTAAAATGGAGGTTCAGGGCACTGCAATTCACAAACCTGCAGAGTTATAAATGATAACTCTCGTCCACAAATATATTGAGGGGAGGCAAAGAAGAGGATTTGAAATCAAGGCAGAATTGCAGGAAACAGATTTCAGGAGGTAGATACGAATCGCCTTTAAAGCACATGAAAAGCGGCAAAACGTTGACAATGATGCCCTTGGCCAAAAAGGGCGTATGCGTTTTTTCCTGAATATATTCAGGAAAAAACGCATACGCACTTTTTGGCCAACCAAGCCACCTGGAAAGGCAAATCAGCGCTACAAAGAAGTCTCGCTTCCCATCGGTCAAAAGGGCCATGCTGAAAAAAGTGTCAAAACCAGAAATGCAGGACAGGCCATGGAGAAACGGGAGCCTTGCTACACTGATGGGCGGGATGTAAATTGCCAAGAGCCACTCTGGAGAAGTGTCCGGTGAGTCCTGAAACATCTGAAAAACACAGCTTAGAGAGCATAGGGCACTTCCACTCATGGGGGTATAAATTGGGAAAATGAAAAATCAGCAAGACACAAGCACCCCAAAGTTGAGGGCTGCTCTGTTGACCAGGACCTCCACTTCATTCCACCTTAAATATCCCAGGAAAGAGAAAAATGGATAAAGAAGTTGTGGTCCTTATGTACAATGGAATATCACTCAGCCAGGAAATCAATGTCGTAAGGTTAGTAGCAGCATGATGAGTGGATTTAGGTACAACGATTCTAAGTGAAATAAGTCACACAGAAAAGGACACTTCTCATAAGGTATCACTGATAGAGGGAATGTAAAAACCGTTACACTTGAACTGAATTACAAAACAGAACAGAGTCACACATGCAGAAAACACACTATGGCTGCTTAACGGGAAAGGTGAGGTGGGGTGATACATAAAACAAGGGTATCAAATTAGCTCAGATACCATTCCATAAACCCAATATGTAATAGACAAGACCTACTCCTTGCTCAGAGAACTGGACTCAACACGCCCTATTCACCGCACAAGAATATATCTGACTAATAATAATCGTAAAACCTATGTATTGATATCTCTCTGTTAGTGTGTCAAGTGGGTGTAAAGCGGCATAAACACAGCAGTGAAAAGCAGCTAAACCCCATTATAAAAATAAATTACTTTGAAACACCCATGAAACAAAGACAGTGAAAGAGAGAGAAATTCTTACACAATGCGTTCAGGGGCTGTGATGCAACCTGGATTGACCATATCTAGACGCACAGCTGGATGAGACATAAGGGTGGACACTCTTGGGGCTGAGAGGTTTGGTGAGGTTGGGTGAGCAAACACAGACCCTTTAAAGTAATACTGCGTGGTACCCATCGCATGGGTCCCAAATATCCAGGTTCAAGGGCATCTTCCTACATCAAAAACATGCATGAGAAACCCAGAAGATGGTACACCGTGTGATGGGGAAAGGTTTCTAAAACGCACCTCATTTCTCATCTCCTTGTGCCCGGGTTCGCCATTCCAGCCGCTTTACTAGCAAGCTCCCTACTTGGAGCATCAGCACCTTTAACCTCCTGTTCCATGCAGGTTGCAATTTGTCCTGAGGATAAACGGGAAGACGTGGAACCAACGAGAGACTAGCTCTTGGTGTTGGGACAGGCACAGGTCCCTGTATTTTCCCATCAGAAAGAAGAATTAACCACAGGCTCAGCCTGCCCCCCGGAACCAGAACAGGGCCTGAAGCCATTCTGCGATTTTGCGGCCAGCTCCCATAAAATCGAGTTATAAAATGGAGGTTCAGGGCACTGCAATTCACAAACCTGCAGAGTTATAAATGATAACTCTCGTCCACAAATATATTGAGGGGAGGCAAAGAAGAGGATTTGAAATCAAGGCAGAATTGCAGGAAACAGATTTCAGGAGGTAGATACGAATCGCCTTTAAAGCACATGAAAAGCGGCAAAACGTTGACAATGATGCCCTTGGCCAAAAAGGGTGTATGCGTTTTTTCCTGAATATATTCAGGAAAAAACGCATACGCCCTTTTTGGCCAACCAAGCCACCTGGAAAGGCAAATCAGCGCTACAAAGAAGTCTCGCTTCCCATCGGTCAAAAGGGCCATGCTGAAAAAAGTGTCAAAACCAGAAATGCAGGACAGGCCATGGAGAAATGGGAGCCTTGCTACACTGATGGGCGGGATGTAAATTGCCAACAGCCACTCTGGAGAAGTGTACGGTGAGTCCTGAAACATCTGAAAAACACAGCTTAGAGAGCATAGGGCACTTCCACTCATGGGGGTATAAATTGGGAAAATTAAAAATCAGCAAGACACAAGCACCCCAAAGTTGAGGGCTGCTCTGTTGACCAGGACCTCCACTTCATTCCACCTTAAATATCCCAGGAAAGAGAAAAATGGATAAAGAAGTTGTGGTCCTTATGTACAATGGAATATCACTCAGCCAGGAAATCAATGTCGTAAGGTTAGTAGCAGCATGATGAGTGGATTTAGGTACGACGATTCTAAGTGAAATAAGTCACACAGAAAAGGACACTTCTCATAAGGTATCACTGATAGAGGGAATGTAAAAACCGTTACACTTGAACTGAATTACAAAACAGAACAGAGTCACACATGCAGAAAACACACTATGGCTGCTTAACGGGAAAGGTGAGGTGGGGTGATACATAAAACAAGGGTATCAAATTAGCTCAGATACCATTCCATAAACCCAATATGTAATAGACAAGACCTACTCCTTGCTCAGAGAACTGGACTCAACACGCCCTATTCACCGCACAAGAATATATCTGACTAATAATAATCGTAAAACCTATGTATTGATATCTCTCTGTTAGTGTGTCAAGTGGGTGTAAAGCGGCATAAACACAGCAGTGAAAAGCAGCTAAACCCCATTATAAAAATAAATTACTTTGAAACACCCATGAAACAAAGACAGTGAAAGAGAGAGAAATTCTTACACAATGCGTTCAGGGGCTGTGATGCAACCTGGATTGACCATATCTAGACGCACAGCTGGATGAGACATAAGGGTGGACACTCTTGGGGCTGAGAGGTTTGGTGAGGTTGGGTGAGCAAACACAGACCCTTTAAAGTAATACTGCGTGGTACCCATCGCATGGGTCCCAAATCTCCAGGTTCAAGGGCATCTTCCTACATCAAAAACATGCATGAGAAACCCAGAAGATGGTACACCGTGTGATGGGGAAAGGTTTCTAAAACGCACCTCATTTCTCATCTCCTTGTGCCCGGGTTCGCCATTCCAGCCGCTTTACTAGCAACCTCCCTACTTGGGGCATCAGCACCTTTAACCTCCTGTTCCGTACAGGTTGCAATTTGTCCTGAGGATAAACGGGAAGACGTGGAACCAACGAGAGACTAGCTCTTGGTGTTGGGACAGGCACAGGTCACTCTATTTTCCCATCAGAAAGAAGAATTAACCACAGGCTCAGCCTGACCCCCGGAACCAGAACAGGGCCTGAAGCCATTCTGCGATTTTGCGGCCAGCTCCCATAAAAACGAGTTGTAAAATGGAGGTTCAGGGCACTGCAATTCACAAACCTGCAGAGTTATTAATCATAACTCTCGTCCACAAATATATTGAGGGAAGGCAAAGAAGAGGATTTGAAATCAAGGCAGAATTGCAGGAAACAGATTTCAGGAGGTAGATACGAATCGCCTTTAAAGCACATGAAAAGCGGCAAAACGTTGACAATGATGCCCTTGGCCAAAAAGGGCGTATGCGTTTTTTCCTGAATATATTCAGGAAAAAACGCATACGCCCTTTTTGGCCAACCAAGCAACCTGGAAAGGCAAATCAGCGCTACAAAGAAGTCTCGCTTCCCATCGGTCAAAAGGGCCATGCTGAAAAAAGTGTCAAAACCAGAAATGCAGGACAGGCCATGGAGAAATGGGAGCCTTGCTCCACTGATGGGCGGGATGTAAATTGCCAACAGCCACTCTGGAGAAGTGTCCGGTGAGTCCTGAAACATCTGAAAAACACAGCTTAGAGAGCATAGGGCACTTCCACTCATGGGGGTATAAATTGGGAAAATTAAAAATCAGCAAGACACAAGCACCCCAAAGTTTAGGGCTGCTCTGTTGACAAGGACCTCCACTTCATTCCACCTTAAATATCCCAGGAAAGAGAAAAATGGATAAAGAAGTTGTGGTCCTTATGTACAATGGAATATCACTCAGCCAGGAAATCAATGTCGTAAGGTTAGTAGCAGCATGATGAGTGGATTTAGGTACGACGATTCTAAGTGAAATAAGTCACACAGAAAAGGACACTTCTCATAAGGTATCACTGATAGAGGGAATGTAAAAACCGTTACACTTGAACTGAATTACAAAACAGAACAGAGTCACACATGCAGAAAACACACTATGGCTGCTTAACGGGAAAGGTGAGGTGGGGTGATACATAAAACAAGGGTATCAAATTAGCTCAGATACCGTTCCATAAACCCAATATGTAATAGACAAGACCTACTCCTTGCTCAGAGAACTGGACTCAACACGCCCTATTCACCGCACAAGAATATATCTGACTAATAATAATCGTAAAACCTATGTATTGATATCTCTCTGTTAGTGTGTCAAGTGGGTGTAAAGCGGCATAAACACAGCAGTGAAAAGCAGCTAAACCCCATTATAAAAATAAATTACTTTGAAACACCCATGAAACAAAGACAGTGAAAGAGAGAGAAATTCTTACACAATGCGTTCAGGGGCTGTGATGCAACCTGGATTGACCATATCTAGACGCACAGCTGGATGAGACATAAGGGTGGACACTCTTGGGGCTGAGAGGTTTGGTGAGGTTGGGTGAGCAAACGCAGACCCTTTAAAGAAATACTGCGTGGTACCCATCGCATGGGTCCCAAATCTCCAGGTTCAAGGGCATCTTCCTACATCAAAAACATGCATGAGAAACCCAGAAGATGCTACACCGTGTGATGGGGAAAGGTTTCTGAAACGCACCTCATTTCTCATCTCCTTGTGCCCGGGTTCGCCATTCCAGCTGCTTTACTAGCAAGCTCCCTACTTGGAGCATCAGCACCTTTAACCTCCTGTTCCATACAGGTTGCAATTTGTCCTTAGGATAAACGGGAAGAAGTGGAACCAACGAGAGACTAGCTCTTGGTGTTGGGACAGGCACAGGTCACTCTATTTTCCCATCAGAAAGAAGAATTAACCACAGGCTCAGCCTGACCCCCGGAACCAGAACAGGGCCTGAAGCCATTCTGCGATTTTGCGGCCAGCTCCCATAAAAACGAGTTGTAAAATGGAGGTTCAGGGCACTGCAATTCACAAACCTGCAGAGTTATAAATGATAACTCTCGTCCACAAATATATTGAGGGGAGGCAAAGAAGAGGATTTGAAATCAAGGCAGAATTGCAGGAAACAGATTTCAGGAGGTAGATACGAATCGCCTTTAAAGCACATGAAAAGCGGCAAAACGTTGACAATGATGCCCTTGGCCAAAAAGGGCGTATGCGTTTTTTCCTGAATATATTCAGGAAAAAACGCATACGCCCTTTTTGGCCAACCAAGCAACCTGGAAAGGCAAATCAGCGCTACAAAGAAGTCTCGCTTCCCATCGGTCAAAAGGGCCATGCTGAAAAAAGTGTCAAAACCAGAAATGCAGGACAGGCCATGGAGAAATGGGAGCCTTGCTACACTGATGGGCGGGATGTAAATTGCCAAGAGCCACTCTGGAGAAGTGTCCGGTGAGTCCTGAAACATCTGAAAAACACAGCTTAGAGAACATAGGGCACTTCCACTCATGGGGGTATAAATTGGGAAAATTAAAAATCAGCAAGACACAAGCACCCCAAAGTTGAGGGCTGCTCTGTTGACCAGGACCTCCACTTCATTCCACCTTAAATATCCCAGGAAAGAGAAAAATGGATAAAGAAGTTGTGGTCCTTATGTACAATGGAATATCACTCAGCCAGGAAATCAATGTCGTAAGGTTAGTAGCAGCATGATGAGTGGATTTAGGTACGACGATTCTAAGTGAAATAAGTCACACAGAAAAGGACACTTCTCATAAGGTATCACTGATAGAGGGAATGTAAAAACCGTTACACTTGAACTGAATTACAAAACAGAACAGAGTCACACATGCAGAAAACACACTATGGCTGCTTAACGGGAAAGGTGAGGTGGGGTGATACATAAAACAAGGGTATCAAATTAGCTCAGATACCATTCCATAAACCCAATATGTAATAGACAAGACCTACTCCTTGCTCAGAGAACTGGACTCAACACGCCCTATTCACCGCACAAGAATATATCTGACTAATAATAATCGTAAAACCTATGTATTGATATTTCTCTGTTAGTGTGTCAAGTGGGTGTAAAGCGGCATAAACACAGCAGTGAAAAGCAGCTAAACCCCATTATAAAAATAAATTACTTTGAAACACCCATGAAACAAAGACAGTGAAAGAGAGAGAAATTCTTACACAATGCGTTCAGGGGCTGTGATGCAACCTGGATTGACCATATCTAGACGCACAGCTGGATGAGACATAAGGGTGGACACTCTTGGGGCTGAGAGGTTTGGTGAGGTTGGGTGAGCAAACGCAGACCCTTTAAAGTAATACTGCGTGGTACCCATCGCATGGGTCCCAAATCTCCAGGTTCAAGGGCATCTTCCTACATCAAAAACATGCATGAGAAACCCAGAAGATGGTACACCGTGTGATGGGGAAAGGTTTCTAAAACGCACCTCATTTCTCCTCTCCTTGTGCCCGGGTTCGCCATTCCAGCCGCTTTACTAGCAAGCTCCCTACTTGGAGCATCAGCACCTTTAACCTCCTGTTCCGTACAGGTTGCAATTTGTCCTGAGGATAAACGGGAAGACGTGGAACCAACGAGAGACTAGCTCTTGGTGTTGGGACAGGCACAGGTCACTCTATTTTCCCATCAGAAAGAAGAATTAACCACAGGCTCAGCCTGACCCCCGGAACCAGAACAGGGCCTGAAGCCATTCTGCGATTTTGCGGCCAGCTCCCATAAAAACGAGTTGTAAAATGGAGGTTCAGGGCACTGCAATTCACAAACCTGCAGAGTTATAAATGATAACTCTCGTCCACAAATATATTGAGGGGAGGCAAAGAAGAGGATTTGAAATCAAGGCAGAATTGCAGGAAACAGATTTCAGGAGGTAGATACGAATCGCCTTTAAAGCACATGAAAAGCGGCAAAACGTTGACAATGATGCCCTTGGCCAAAAAGGGCGTATGCGTTTTTTCCTGAATATATTCAGGAAAAAACGCATACGCCCTTTTTGGCCAACCAAGCAACCTGGAAAGGCAAATCAGCGCTACAAAGAAGTCTCGCTTCCCATCGGTCAAAAGGGCCATGCTGAAAAAAGTGTCAAAACCAGAAATGCAGGACAGGCCATGGAGAAATGGGAGCCTTGCTACACTGATGGGCGGGATGTAAATTGCCAAGAGCCACTCTGGAGAAGTGTCCGGTGAGTCCTGAAACATCTGAAAAACACAGCTTAGAGAGCATAGGGCACTTCCACTCATGGGGGTATAAATTGGGAAAATTAAAAATCAGCAAGACACAAGCACCCCAAAGTTTAGGGCTGCTCTGTTGACCAGGACCTCCACTTCATTCCACCTTAAATATCCCAGGAAAGAGAAAAATGGATAAAGAAGTTGTGGTCCTTATGTACAATGGAATATCACTCAGCCAGGAAATCAATGTCGTAAGGTTAGTAGCAGCATGATGAGTGGATTTAGGTACGACGATTCTAAGTGAAATAAGTCACACAGAAAAGGACACTTCTCATAAGGTATCACTGATAGAGGGAATGTAAAAACCGTTACACTTGAACTGAATTACAAAACAGAACAGAGTCACACATGCAGAAAACACACTATGGCTGCTTAACGGGAAAGGTGAGGTGGGGTGATACATAAAACAAGGGTATCAAATTAGCTCAGATACCATTCCATAAACCCAATATGTAATAGACAAGACCTACTCCTTGCTCAGAGAACTGGACTCAACACGCCCTATTCACCGCACAAGAATATATCTGACTAATAATAATCGTAAAACCTATGTATTGATATCTCTCTGTTAGTGTGTCAAGTGGGTGTAAAGCGGCATAAACACAGCAGTGAAAAGCAGCTAAACCCCATTATAAAAATAAATTACTTTGAAACACCCATGAAACAAAGACAGTGAAAGAGAGAGAAATTCTTACACAATGCGTTCAGGGGCTGTGATGCAACCTGGATTGACCATATCTAGACGCACAGCTGGATGAGACATAAGGGTGGACACTCTTGGGGCTGAGAGGTTTGGTGAGGTTGGGTGAGCAAACACAGACCCTTTAAAGTAATACTGCGTGGTACCCATCGCATGGGTCCCAAATCTCCGGGTTCAAGGGCATCTTCCTACATCAAAAACATGCATGAGAAACCCAGAAGATGGTACACCGTGTGATGGGGAAAGGTTTCTAAAACGCACCTCATTTCTCATCTCCTTGTGCCCGGGTTCGCCATTCCAGCCGCTTTACTAGCAACCTCCCTACTTGGGGCATTAGCACCTTTAACCTCCTGTTCCGTACAGGTTGCAATTTGTCCTGAGGATAAACGGGAAGACGTGGAACCAACGTGAGACTAGCTCTTGGTGTTGGGACAGGCACAGGTCACTCTATTTTCCCATCAGAAAGAAGAATTAACCACAGGCTCAGCCTGCCCCCCGGAACCAGAACAGGGCCTGAAGCCATTCTGCGATTTTGCGGCCAGCTCCCATAAAAACGAGTTGTAAAATGGAGGTTCAGGGCACTGCAATTCACAAACCTGCAGAGTTATAAATGATAACTGTCGTCCACAAATATATTGAGGGGAGGCAAAGAAGAGGATTTGAAATCAAGGCAGAATTGCAGGAAACAGATTTCAGGAGGTAGATACGAATCGCCTTTAAAGCACATGAAAAGCGGCAAAACGTTGACAATGATGCCCTTGGCCAAAAAGGGCATATGCGTTTTTTCCTGAATATATTCAGGAAAAAACGCATACGCCCTTTTTGGCCAACCAAGCAACCTGGAAAGGCAAATCAGCGCTACAAAGAAGTCTCGCTTCCCATCGGTCAAAAGGGCCATGCTGAAAAAAGTGTCAAAACCAGAAATGCAGGACAGGCCATGGAGAAATGGGAGCCTTGCTACACTGATGGGCGGGATGTAAATTGCCAAGAGCCACTCTGGAGAAGTGTCCGGTGAGTCCTGAAACATCTGAAAAACACAGCTTAGAGAGCATAGGGCACTTCCACTCATGTGGGTATAAATTGGGAAAATTAAAAATCAGCAAGACACAAGCACCCCAAAGTTTAGGGCTGCTCTGTTGACCAGGACCTCCACTTCATTCCACCTTAAATATCCCAGGAAAGAGAAAAATGGATAAAGAAGTTGTGGTCCTTATGTACAATGGAATATCACTCAGCCAGGAAATCAATGTCGTAAGGTTAGTAGCAGCATGATGAGTGGATTTAGGTACGACGATTCTAAGTGAAATAAGTCACACAGAAAAGGACACTTCTCATAAGGTATCACTGATAGAGGGAATGTAAAAACCGTTACACTTGAACTGAATTACAAAACAGAACAGAGTCACACATGCAGAAAACACACTATGGCTGCTTAACGGGAAAGGTGAGGTGGGGTGATACATAAAACAAGGGTATCAAATTAGCTCAGATACCATTCCATAAACCCAATATGTAATAGACAAGACCTACTCCTTGCTCAGAGAACTGGACTCAACACGCCCTATTCACCGCACAAGAATATATCTGACTAATAATAATCGTAAAACCTATGTATTGATATCTCTCTGTTAGTGTGTCAAGTGGGTGTAAAGCGGCATAAACACAGCAGTGAAAAGCAGCTAAACCCCATTATAAAAATAAATTACTTTGAAACACCCATGAAACAAAGACAGTGAAAGAGAGAGAAATTCTTACACAATGCGTTCAGGGGCTGTGATGCAACCTGGATTGACCATATCTAGACGCACAGCTGGATGAGACATAAGGGTGGACACTCTTGGGGCTGAGAGGTTTGGTGAGGTTGGGTGAGCAAACACAGACCCTTTAAAGTAATACTGCGTGGTACCCATCGCATGGGTCCCAAATCTCCGGGTTCAAGGGCATCTTCCTACATCAAAAACATGCATGAGAAACCCAGAAGATGGTACACCGTGTGATGGGGAAAGGTTTCTAAAACGCACCTCATTTCTCATCTCCTTGTGCCCGGGTTCGCCATTCCAGCCACTTTACTAGCAACCTCCCTACTTGGGGCATTAGCACCTTTAACCTCCTGTTCCGTACAGGTTGCAATTTGTCCTGAGGATAAACGGGAAGACGTGGAACCAACGTGAGACTAGCTCTTGGTGTTGGGACAGGCACAGGTCACTCTATTTTCCCATCAGAAAGAAGAATTAACCACAGGCTCAGCCTGCCCCCCGGAACCAGAACAGGGCCTGAAGCCATTCTGCGATTTTGCGGCCAGCTCCCATAAAAACGAGTTGTAAAATGGAGGTTCAGGGCACTGCAATTCACAAACCTGCAGAGTTATAAATGATAACTGTCGTCCACAAATATATTGAGGGGAGGCAAAGAAGAGGATTTGAAATCAAGGCAGAATTGCAGGAAACAGATTTCAGGAGGTAGATACGAATCGCCTTTAAAGCACATGAAAAGCGGCAAAACGTTGACAATGATGCCCTTGGCCAAAAAGGGCATATGCGTTTTTTCCTGAATATATTCAGGAAAAAACGCATACGCCCTTTTTGGCCAACCAAGCAACCTGGAAAGGCAAATCAGCGCTACAAAGAAGTCTCGCTTCCCATCGGTCAAAAGGGCCATGCTGAAAAAAGTGTCAAAACCAGAAATGCAGGACAGGCCATGGAGAAATGGGAGCCTTGCTACACTGATGGGCGGGATGTAAATTGCCAAGAGCCACTCTGGAGAAGTGTCCGGTGAGTCCTGAAACATCTGAAAAACACAGCTTAGAGAGCATAGGGCACTTCCACTCATGTGGGTATAAATTGGGAAAATTAAAAATCAGCAAGACACAAGCACCCCAAAGTTTAGGGCTGCTCTGTTGACCAGGACCTCCACTTCATTCCACCTTAAATATCCCAGGAAAGAGAAAAATGGATAAAGAAGTTGTGGTCCTTATGTACAATGGAATATCACTCAGCCAGGAAATCAATGTCGTAAGGTTAGTAGCAGCATGATGAGTGGATTTAGGTACGACGATTCTAAGTGAAATAAGTCACACAGAAAAGGACACTTCTCATAAGGTATCACTGATAGAGGGAATGTAAAAACCGTTACACTTGAACTGAATTACAAAACAGAACAGAGTCACACATGCAGAAAACACACTATGGCTGCTTAACGGGAAAGGTGAGGTGGGGTGATACATAAAACAAGGGTATCAAATTAGCTCAGATACCATTCCATAAACCCAATATGTAATAGACAAGACCTACTCCTTGCTCAGAGAACTGGACTCAACACGCCCTATTCACCGCACAAGAATATATCTGACTAATAATAATCGTAAAACCTATGTATTGATATCTCTCTGTTAGTGTGTCAAGTGGGTGTAAAGCGGCATAAACACAGCAGTGAAAAGCAGCTAAACCCCATTATAAAAATAAATTACTTTGAAACACCCATGAAACAAAGACAGTGAAAGAGAGAGAAATTCTTACACAATGCGTTCAGGGGCTGTGATGCAACCTGGATTGACCATATCTAGACCCACAGCTGGATGAGACATAAGGGTGGACACTCTTGGGGCTGAGAGGTTTGGTGAGGTTGGGTGAGCAAACACAGACCTTTTAAAGTAATACTGCGTGGTACCCATCGCATGGGTCCCAAATCTCCGGGTTCAAGGGCATCTTCCTACATCAAAAACATGCATGAGAAACCCAGAAGATGGTACACCGTGTGATGGGGAAAGGTTTCTAAAACGCACCTCATTTCTCATCTCCTTGTGCCCGGGTTCGCCATTCCAGCCGCTTTACTAGCAAGCTCCCTACTTGGGGCATCAGCACCTTTAACCTCCTGTTCCGTACAGGTTGCAATTTGTCCTGAGGATAAACGGGAAGACGTGGAACCAACGAGAGACTAGCTCTTGGTGTTGGGACAGGCACAGGTCACTCTATTTTCCCATCAGAAAGAAGAATTAACCACAGGCTCAGCCTGCCCCCCGGAACCAGAACAGAGCCTGAAGCCATTCTGCGATTTTGCGGCCAGCTCCCATAAAAACGAGTTGTAAAATGGAGGTTCAGGGCACTGCAATTCACAAACCTGCAGAGTTATAAATGATAACTGTCGTCCACAAATATATTGAGGGGAGGCAAAGAAGAGGATTTGAAATCAAGGCAGAATTGCAGGAAACAGATTTCAGGAGGTAGATACGAATCGCCTTTAAAGCACATGAAAAGCGGCAAAACGTTGACAATGATGCCCTTGGCCAAAAAGGGCGTATGCGTTTTTTCCTGAATATATTCAGGAAAAAACGCATACGCCCTTTTTGGCCAACCAAGCAACCTGGAAAGGCAAATCAGCGCTACAAACAAGTCTCGCTTCCCATCGGTCAAAAGGGCCATGCTGAAAAAAGTGTCAAAACCAGAAATGCAGGACAGGCCATGGAGAAATGGGAGCCTTGCTACACTGATGGGCGGGATGTAAATTGCCAAGAGCCACTCTGGAGAAGTGTCCGGTGAGTCCTGAAACATCTGAAAAACACAGCTTAGAGAGCATAGGGCACTTCCACTCATGGGGGTATAAATTGGGAAAATTAAAAATCAGCAAGACACAAGCACCCCAAAGTTTAGGGCTGCTCTGTTGACCAGGACCTCCACTTCATTCCACCTTAAATATCCCAGGAAAGAGAAAAATGGATAAAGAAGTTGTGGTCCTTATGTACAATGGAATATCACTCAGCCAGGAAATCAATGTCGTAAGGTTAGTAGCAGCATGATGAGTGGATTTAGGTACGACGATTCTAAGTGAAATAAGTCACACAGAAAAGGACACTTCTCATAAGGTATCACTGATAGAGGGAATGTAAAAACCGTTACACTTGAACTGAATTACAAAACAGAACAGAGTCACACATGCAGAAAACACACTATGGCTGCTTAACGGGAAAGGTGAGGTGGGGTGATACATAAAACAAGGGTATCAAATTAGCTCAGATACCATTCCATAAACCCAATATGTAATAGACAAGACCTACTCCTTGCTCAGAGAACTGGACTCAACACGCCCTATTCACCGCACAAGAATATATCTGACTAATAATAATCGTAAAACCTATGTATTGATATCTCTCTGTTAGTGTGTCAAGTGGGTGTAAAGTGGCATAAACACAGCAGTGAAAAGCAGCTAAACCCCATTATAAAAATAAATTACTTTGAAACACCCATGAAACAAAGACAGTGAAAGAGAGAGAAATTCTTACACAATGCGTTCAGGGGCTGTGATGCAACCTGGATTGACCATATCTAGACCCACAGCTGGATGAGACATAAGGGTGGACACTCTTGGGGCTGAGAGGTTTGGTGAGGTTGGGTGAGCAAACGCAGACCCTTTAAAGGAATACTGCGTGGTACCCATCGCATGGGTCCCAAATCTCCAGGTTCAAGGGCATCTTCCTACATCAAAAACATGCATGAGAAACCCAGAAGATGGTACACCGTGTGATGGGGAAAGGTTTCTAAAACGCACCTCATTTCTCATCTCCTTGTGCCCGGGTTCGCCATTCCAGCCGCTTTACTAGCAAGCTCCCTACTTGGAGCATCAGCACCTTTAACCTCCTGTTCCGTACAGGTTGCAATTTGTCCTGAGGATAAACGGGAAGACGTGGAACCAACGTGAGACTAGCTCTTGGTGTTGGGAAAGGCACAGGTCACTCTATTTTCCCATCAGAAAGAAGAATTAACCACAGGCTCAGCCTGCCCCCCGGAACCAGAATAGGGCCTGAAGCCATTCTGCGATTTTGCGGCCAGCTCCCATAAAAACGAGTTGTAAAATGGAGGTTCAGGGCACTGCAATTCACAAACCTGCAGAGTTATAAATGAAAACTCTCGTCGACAAATATATTGAGGGAAGGCAAAGAAGAGGATTTGAAATCAAGGCAGAATTGCAGGAAACAGATTTCAGGAGGTAGATACGAATCGCCTTTAAAGCACATGAAAAGCGGCAAAACGTTGACAATGATGCCCTTGGCCAAAAAGGGCGTATGCGTTTTTTCCTGAATATATTCAGGAAAAAACGCATACGCCCTTTTTGGCCAACCAAGCAACCTGGAAAGGCAAATCAGCGCTACAAAGAAGTCTCGCTTCCCATCGGTCAAAAGGGCCATGCTGAAAAAAGTGTCAAAACCAGAAATGCAGGACAGGCCATGGAGAAATGGGAGCCTTGCTACACTGATGGGCGGGATGTAAATTGCCAAGAGCCACTCTGGAGAAGTGTCCGGTGAGTCCTGAAACATCTGAAAAACAGAGCTTAGAGAGCATAGGGCACTTCCACTCATGGGGGTATAAATTGGGAAAATTAAAAATCAGCAAGACACAAGCACCCCAAAGTTTAGGGCTGCTCTGTTGACCAGGACCTCCACTTCATTCCACCTTAAATATCCCAGGAAAGAGAAAAATGGATAAAGAAGTTGTGGTCCTTATGTACAATGGAATATCACTCAGCCAGGAAATCAATGTCGTAAGGTTAGTAGCAGCATGATGAGTGGATTTAGGTACGACGATTCTAAGTGAAATAAGTCACACAGAAAAGGACACTTCTCATAAGGTATCACTGATAGAGGGAATGTAAAAACCGTTACACTTGAACTGAATTACAAAACAGAACAGAGTCACACATGCAGAAAACACACTATGGCTGCTTAACGGGAAAGGTGAGGTGGGGTGATACATAAAACAAGGGTATCAAATTAGCTCAGATACCATTCCATAAACCCAATATGTAATAGACAAGACCTACTCCTTGCTCAGAGAACTGGACTCAACACGCCCTATTCACCGCACAAGAATATATCTGACTAATAATAATCGTAAAACCTATGTATTGATATCTCTCTGTTAGTGTGTCAAGTGGGTGTAAAGCGGCATAAACACAGCAGTGAAAAGCAGCTAAACCCCATCATAAAAATAAATTACTTTGAAACACCCATGAAACAAAGACAGTGAAAGAGAGAGAAATTCTTACACAATGCGTTCAGGGGCTGTGATGCAACCTGGATTGACCATATCTAGACCCACAGCTGGATGAGACATAAGGGTGGACACTCTTGGGGCTGAGAGGTTTGGTGAGGTTGGGTGAGCAAACACAGACCTTTTAAAGTAATACTGCGTGGTACCCATCGCATGGGTCCCAAATCTCCGGGTTCAAGGGCATCTTCCTACATCAAAAACATGCATGAGAAACCCAGAAGATGGTACACCGTGTGATGGGGAAAGGTTTCTAAAACGCACCTCATTTCTCATCTCCTTGTGCCCGGGTTCGCCATTCCAGCCGCTTTACTAGCAAGCTCCCTACTTGGGGCATCAGCACCTTTAACCTCCTGTTCCGTACAGGTTGCAATTTGTCCTGAGGATAAACGGGAAGACGTGGAACCAACGAGAGACTAGCTCTTGGTGTTGGGACAGGCACAGGTCACTCTATTTTCCCATCAGAAAGAAGAATTAACCACAGGCTCAGCCTGCCCCCCGGAACCAGAACAGAGCCTGAAGCCATTCTGCGATTTTGCGGCCAGCTCCCATAAAAACGAGTTGTAAAATGGAGGTTCAGGGCACTGCAATTCACAAACCTGCAGAGTTATAAATGATAACTGTCGTCCACAAATATATTGAGGGGAGGCAAAGAAGAGGATTTGAAATCAAGGCAGAATTGCAGGAAACAGATTTCAGGAGGTAGATACGAATCGCCTTTAAAGCACATGAAAAGCGGCAAAACGTTGACAATGATGCCCTTGGCCAAAAAGGGCGTATGCGTTTTTTCCTGAATATATTCAGGAAAAAACGCATACGCCCTTTTTGGCCAACCAAGCAACCTGGAAAGGCAAATCAGCGCTACAAAGAAGTCTCGCTTCCCATCGGTCAAAAGGGCCATGCTGAAAAAAGTGTCAAAACCAGAAATGCAGGACAGGCCATGGAGAAATGGGAGCCTTGCTACACTGATGGGCGGGATGTAAATTGCCAAGAGCCACTCTGGAGAAGTGTCCGGTGAGTCCTGAAACATCTGAAAAACACAGCTTAGAGAGCATAGGGCACTTCCACTCATGGGGGTATAAATTGGGAAAATTAAAAATCAGCAAGACACAAGCACCCCAAAGTTTAGGGCTGCTCTGTTGACCAGGACCTCCACTTCATTCCACCTTAAATATCCCAGGAAAGAGAAAAATGGATAAAGAAGTTGTGGTCCTTATGTACAATGGAATATCACTCAGCCAGGAAATCAATGTCGTAAGGTTAGTAGCAGCATGATGAGTGGATTAAGGTACGACGATTCTAAGTGAAATAAGTCACACAGAAAAGGACACTTCTCATAAGGTATCACTGATAGAGGGAATGTAAAAACCGTTACACTTGAACTGAATTACAAAACAGAACAGAGTCACACATGCAGAAAACACACTATGGCTGCTTAACGGGAAAGGTGAGGTGGGGTGATACATAAAACAAGGGTATCAAATTAGCTCAGATACCATTCCATAAACCCAATATGTAATAGACAAGACCTACTCCTTGCTCAGAGAACTGGACTCAACACGCCCTATTCACCGCACAAGAATATATCTGACTAATAATAATCGTAAAACCTATGTATTGATATCTCTCTGTTAGTGTGTCAAGTGGGTGTAAAGTGGCATAAACACAGCAGTGAAAAGCAGCTAAACCCCATTATAAAAATAAATTACTTTGAAACACCCATGAAACAAAGACAGTGAAAGAGAGAGAAATTCTTACACAATGCGTTCAGGGGCTGTGATGCAACCTGGATTGACCATATCTAGACCCACAGCTGGATGAGACATAAGGGTGGACACTCTTGGGGCTGAGAGGTTTGGTGAGGTTGGGTGAGCAAACGCAGACCCTTTAAAGGAATACTGCGTGGTACCCATCGCATGGGTCCCAAATCTCCAGGTTCAAGGGCATCTTCCTACATCAAAAACATGCATGAGAAACCCAGAAGATGGTACACCGTGTGATGGGGAAAGGTTTCTAAAACGCACCTCATTTCTCATCTCCTTGTGCCCGGGTTCGCCATTCCAGCCGCTTTACTAGCAAGCTCCCTACTTGGAGCATCAGCACCTTTAACCTCCTGTTCCGTACAGGTTGCAATTTGTCCTGAGGATAAACGGGAAGACGTGGAACCAACGTGAGACTAGCTCTTGGTGTTGGGAAAGGCACAGGTCACTCTATTTTCCCATCAGAAAGAAGAATTAACCACAGGCTCAGCCTGCCCCCCGGAACCAGAATAGGGCCTGAAGCCATTCTGCCATTTTGCGGCCAGCTCCCATAAAAACGAGTTGTAAAATGGAGGTTCAGGGCACTGCAATTCACAAACCTGCAGAGTTATAAATGATAACTCTCGTCGACAAATATATTGAGGGAAGGCAAAGAAGAGGATTTGAAATCAAGGCAGAATTGCAGGAAACAGATTTCAGGAGGTAGATACGAATCGCCTTTAAAGCACATGAAAAGCGGCAAAACGTTGACAATGATGCCCTTGGCCAAAAAGGGCGTATGCGTTTTTTCCTGAATATATTCAGGAAAAAACGCATACGCCCTTTTTGGCCAACCAAGCAACCTGGAAAGGCAAATCAGCGCTACAAAGAAGTCTCGCTTCCCATCGGTCAAAAGGGCCATGCTGAAAAAAGTGTCAAAACCAGAAATGCAGGACAGGCCATGGAGAAATGGGAGCCTTGCTACACTGATGGGCGGGATGTAAATTGCCAAGAGCCACTCTGGAGAAGTGTCCGGTGAGTCCTGAAACATCTGAAAAACAGAGCTTAGAGAGCATAGGGCACTTCCACTCATGGGGGTATAAATTGGGAAAATTAAAAATCAGCAAGACACAAGCACCCCAAAGTTTAGGGCTGCTCTGTTGACCAGGACCTCCACTTCATTCCACCTTAAATATCCCAGGAAAGAGAAAAATGGATAAAGAAGTTGTGGTCCTTATGTACAATGGAATATCACTCAGCCAGGAAATCAATGTCGTAAGGTTAGTAGCAGCATGATGAGTGGATTTAGGTACGACGATTCTAAGTGAAATAAGTCACACAGAAAAGGACACTTCTCATAAGGTATCACTGATAGAGGGAATGTAAAAACCGTTACACTTGAACTGAATTACAAAACAGAACAGAGTCACACATGCAGAAAACACACTATGGCTGCTTAACGGGAAAGGTGAGGTGGGGTGATACATAAAACAAGGGTATCAAATTAGCTCAGATACCATTCCATAAACCCAATATGTAATAGACAAGACCTACTCCTTGCTCAGAGAACTGGACTCAACACGCCCTATTCACCGCACAAGAATATATCTGACTAATAATAATCGTAAAACCTATGTATTGATATCTCTCTGTTAGTGTGTCAAGTGGGTGTAAAGTGGCATAAACACAGCAGTGAAAAGCAGCTAAACCCCATTATAAAAATAAATTACTTTGAAACACCCATGAAACAAAGACAGTGAAAGAGAGAGAAATTCTTACACAATGCGTTCAGGGGCTGTGATGCAACCTGGAATGACCATATCTAGACCCACAGCTGGATGAGACATAAGGGTGGACACTCTTGGGGATGAGAGGTTTGGTGAGGTTGGGTGAGCAAACGCAGACCCTTTAAAGTAATACTGCGTGGTACCCATCGCATGGGTCCCAAATCTCCAGGTTCAAGGGCATCTTCCTACATCAAAAACATGCATGAGAAACCCAGAAGATGGTACACCGTGTGATGGGGAAAGGTTTCTAAAACGCACCTCATTTCTCATCTCCTTGTGCCCGGGTTCGCCATTCCAGCCGCTTTACTAGCAAGCTCCCTAATTGGAGCATCAGCACCTTTAACCTCCTGTTCCGTACAGGTTGCAATTTGTCCTGAGGATAAACGGGAAGACGTGGAACCAACGAGAGACTAGCTCTTGGTGTTGGGACAGGCACAGGTCACTCTATTTTCCCATCAGAAAGAAGAATTAACCACAGGCTCAGCCTGACCCCTGGAACCAGAACAGAGCCTGAAGCCATTCTGCGATTTTGCGGCCAGCTCCCATAAAAACGAGTTGTAAAATGGAGGTTCAGGGCACTGCAATTCACAAACCTGCAGAGTTATAAATGATAACTCTTGTCCAAAAATATATTGAGGGGAGGCAAAGAAGAGGATTTGAAATCAAGGCAGAATTGCAGGAAACAGATTTCAGGAGGTAGATACGAATCGCCTTTAAAGCACATGAAAAGCGGCAAAACGTTGACAATGATGCCCTTGGTCAAAAAGGGCGTATGCGTTTTTTCCTGAATATATTCAGGAAAAAACGCATACGCCCTTTTTGGCCAACCAAGCAACCTGGAAAGGCAAATCAGCGCTACAAAGAAGTCTCGCTTCCCATCGGTCAAAAGGGCCATGCTGAAAAAAGTGTCAAAACCAGAAATGCAGGACAGGCCATGGAGAAATGGGAGCCTTGCTACACTGATGGGCGGGATGTAAATTGCCAACAGCCACTCTGGAGAAGTGTCCGGTGAGTCCTGAAACATCTGAAAAACACAGCTTAGAGAGCATAGGGCACTTCCACTCATGGGGGTATAAATTGGGAAAATGAAAAATCAGCAAGACACAAGCACCCCAAAGTTTAGGGCTGCTCTGTTGACCAGGACCTCCACTTCATTCCACCTTAAATATCCCAGGAAAGAGAAAAATGGATAAAGAAGTTGTGGTCCTTATGTACAATGGAATATCACTCAGCCAGGAAATCAATGTCGTAAGGTTAGTAGCAGCATGATGAGTGGATTTAGGTACGACGATTCTAAGTGAAATAAGTCACACAGAAAAGGACACTTCTCATAAGGTATCACTGATAGAGGGAATGTAAAAACCGTTACACTTGAACTGAATTACAAAACAGAACAGAGTCACACATGCAGAAAACACACTATGGCTGCTTAACGGGAAAGGTGAGGTGGGGTGATACATAAAACAAGGGTATCAAATTAGCTCAGATACCGTTCCATAAACCCAATATGTAGTAGACAAGACCTACTCCTTGCTCAGAGAACTGGACTCAACACGCCCTATTCACCGCACAAGAATATATCTGACTAGTAATAATCTTAAAACCTATGTATTGATATCTCTCTGTTAGTGTGTCAAGTGGGTGTAAAGCGGCATAAACACAGCCGTGAAAAGCAGCTAAACCCCATTATGAAAATAAATTACTTTGAAAAACCCATGAAACAACGACAGTGAAAGAGATAGAAATTCTTACACAATGAGTTCAGGGGCTGTGATGCAACCTGGATTGACCATATCTAGACGCACAGCTGGATGAGACATAAGGGTGGACACTCTTGGGGCTGAGAGGTTTGGTGAGGTTGGTTGAGCAAACGCAGACCCTTTAAAGTAATACTGCGTGGTACCCATCGCATGGGTCCCAAATCTCCAGGTTCAAGGGCATCTTCCTACATCAAAAACATGCATGAGAAACCCAGAAGATGGTACACCGTGTGATGGGGAAAGGTTTCTAAAACGCACCTCATTTCTCATCTCCTTGTGCCCGGGTTCGCCATTCCAGCCGCTTTACTAGCAAGCTCCCTACTTGGAGCATCAGCACCTTTAACCTCCTGTTCCGTACAGGATGCAATTTGTCCTGAGGATAAACGGGAAGACGTAGAACCAACGAGAGACTAGCTCTTGGTGTTGGGACAGGCACAGGTCACTCTATTTTCCCATCAGAAAGAAGAATTAACCACAGGCTCAGCCTGCCCCCCGGAACCAGAACAGGGCCTGAAGCCATTCTGCGATTTTGCGGCCAGCTCCCATAAAAACGAGTTGTAAAATGGAGGTTCAGGGCACTGCAATTCACAAACCTGCAGAGTTATAAATGATAACTCTCGTCCACAAATATATTGAGGGGAGGCAAAGAAGAGGATTTGAAATCAAGGCAGAATTGCAGGAAACAGATTTCAGGAGGTAGATACGAATCGCCTTTAAAGCACATGAAAAGCGGCAAAACGTTGACAATGATGCCCTTGGCCAAAAAGGGCGTATGCGTTTTTTCCTGAATATATTCAGGAAAAAACGCATACGCCCTTTTTGGCCAACCAAGCAACCTGGAAAGGCAAATCAGCGCTACAAAGAAGTCTCGCTTCCCATCGGTCAAAAGGGCCATGCTGAAAAAAGTGTCAAAACCAGAAATGCAGGACAGGCCATGGAGAAATGGGAGCCTTGCTACACTGATGGGCGGGATGTAAATTGCCAAGAGCCACTCTGGAGAAGTGTCCGGTGAGTCCTGAAACATCTGAAAAACACAGCTTAGAGAGCATAGGGCACTTCCACTCATGGGGGTATAAATTGGGAAAATTAAAAATCAGCAAGACACAAGCACCCCAAAGTTTAGGGCTGCTCTGTTGACCAGGACCTCCACTTCATTCCACCTTAAATATCCCAGGAAAGAGAAAAATGGATAAAGAAGTTGTGGTCCTTATGTACAATGGAATATCACTCAGCCAGGAAATCAATGTCGTAAGGTTAGTAGCAGCATGATGAGTGGATTTAGGTACGACGATTCTAAGTGAAATAAGTCACACAGAAAAGGACACTTCTCATAAGGTATCACTGATAGAGGGAATGTAAATACCATTACACTTGAACTGAATTACAAAAGAGAACAGAGTCACACATGCAGAAAACACACTATGGCTGCTTAACGGGAAAGGTGAGGTGGGGTGATACATAAAACAAGGGTATCAAATTAGCTCAGATACCGTTCCATAAACCCAATATGTAATAGACAAGACCTACTCCTTGCTCAGAGAACTGGACTCAACACGCCCTATTCACCGCACAAGAATATATCTGACTAATAATAATCGTAAAACCTATGTATTGATATCTCTCTGTTAGTGTGTCAAGTGGGTGTAAAGCGGCATAAACACAGCAGTGAAAAGCAGCTAAACCCCATTATAAAAATAAATTACTTTGAAACACCCATGAAACAAAGACAGTGAAAGAGAGAGAAATTCTTACACAATGCGTTCAGGAGCTGTGATGCAACCTGGATTGACCATATCTAGACGCACAGCTGGATGAGACATAAGGGTGGACACTCTTGGGGCTGAGAGGTTTGGTGAGGTTGGGTGAGCAAACACAGACCCTTTAAAGTAATACTGCGTGGTACCCATCGCATGGGTCCCAAATCTCCAGGTTCAAGGGCATCTTCCTACATCAAAAACATGCATGAGAAACCCAGAAGATGGTACACCGTGTGATGGGGAAAGGTTTCTAAAACGCACCTCATTTCTCATCTCCTTGTGCCCGGGTTCGCCATTCCAGCCGCTTTACTAGCAAGCTCCCTACTTGGGGCATCAGCACCTTTAACCTCCTGTTCCGTACAGGTTGCAATTTGTCCTGAGGATAAACGGGAAGACGTGGAACCAACGAGAGACTAGCTCTTGGTGTTGGGACAGGCACAGGTCACTCTATTTTCCCATCAGAAAGAAGAATTAACCACAGGCTCAGCCTGCCCCCCGGAACCAGAACAGGGCCTGAAGCCATTCTGCGATTTTGCGGCCAGCTCCCATAAAAACGAGTTGTAAAATGGAGGTTCAGGGCACTGCAATTCACAAACATGCAGAGTTATAAATGATAACTCTCGTCCACAAATATATTGAGGGAAGGCAAAGAAGAGGATTTGAAATCAAGGCAGAATTGCAGGAAACAGATTTCAGGAGGTAGATACGAATCGCCTTTAAAGCACATGAAAAGCGGCAAAACGTTGACAATGATGCCCTTGGCCAAAAAGGGCGTATGCGTTTTTTCCTGAATATATTCAGGAAAAAACGCATACGCCCTTTTTGGCCAACCAAGCAACCTGGAAAGGCAAATCAGCGCTACAAACAAGTCTCGCTTCCCATCGGTCAAAAGGGCCATGCTGAAAAAAGTGTCAAAACCAGAAATGCAGGACAGGCCATGGAGAAATGGGAGCCTTGCTACACTGATGGGCGGGATGTAAATTGCCAAGAGCCACTCTGGAGAAGTGTCCGGTGAGTCCTGAAACATCTGAAAAACACAGCTTAGAGAGCATAGGGCACTTCCACTCATGAGGGTATAAATTGAGAAAATTAAAAATCAGCAAGACACAAGCACCCCAAAGTTTAGGGCTGCTCTGTTGACCAGGACCTCCACTTCATTCCACCTTAAATATCCCAGGAAAGAAAAAAATGGATAAAGAAGTTGTGGTCCTTATGTACAATGGAATATCACTCAGCCAGGAAATCAATGTCGTAAGGTTAGTAGCAGCATGATGAGTGGATTTAGGTACGACGATTCTAAGTGAAATAAGTCACACAGAAAAGGACACTTCTCATAAGGTATCACTGATAGAGGGAATGTAAAAACCGTTACACTTGAACTGAATTACAAAACAGAACAGAGTCACACATGCAGAAAACACACTATGGCTGCTTAACGGGAAAGGTGAGGTGGGTTGATACATAAAACAAGGGTATCAAATTAGCTCAGATACCATTCCATAAACCCAATATGTAATAGACAAGACCTACTCCTTGCTCAGAGAACTGGACTCAACACGCCCTATTCACCGCACAAGAATATATCTGACTAATAATAATCGTAAAACCTATGTATTGATATCTCTCTGTTAGTGTGTCAAGTGGGTGTAAAGCGGCATAAACACAGCAGTGAAAAGCAGCTAAACCCCATTATAAAAATAAATTACTTTGAAACACCCATGAAACAAAGACAGTGAAAGAGAGAGAAATTCTTACACAATGCGTTCAGGGGCTGTGATGCAACCTGGATTGACCATATCTAGACGCACAGCTGGATGAGACATAAGGGTGGACACTCTTGGGGCTGAGAGGTTTGGTGAGGTTGGGTGAGCAAACACAGACCTTTTAAAGTAATACTGCGTGGTACCCATCGCATGGGTCCCAAATCTCCGGGTTCAAGGGCATCTTCCTACATCAAAAACATGCATGAGAAACCCAGAAGATGGTACACCGTGTGATGGGGAAAGGTTTCTAAAACGCACCTCATTTCTCATCTCCTTGTGCCCGGGTTCGCCATTCCAGCCGCTTTACTAGCAAGCTCCCTACTTGGGGCATCAGCACCTTTAACCTCCTGTTCCGTACAGGTTGCAATTTGTCCTGAGGATAAACGGGAAGACGTGGAACCAACGAGAGACTAGCTCTTGGTGTTGGGACAGGCACAGGTCACTCTATTTTCCCATCAGAAAGAAGAATTAACCACAGGCTCAGCCTGACCCCCGGAACCAGAACAGAGCCTGAAGCCATTCTGCGATTTTGCGGCCAGCTCCCATAAAAACGAGTTGTAAAATGGAGGTTCAGGGCACTGCAATTCACAAACCTGCAGAGTTATAAATGATAACTGTCGTCCACAAATATATTGAGGGGAGGCAAAGAAGAGGATTTGAAATCAAGGCAGAATTGCAGGAAACAGATTTCAGGAGGTAGATACGAATCGCCTTTAAAGCACATGAAAAGCGGCAAAACGTTGACAATGATGCCCTTGGCCAAAAAGGGCGTATGCGTTTTTTCCTGAATATATTCAGGAAAAAACGCATACGCCCTTTTTGGCCAACCAAGCAGCCTGGAAAGGCAAATCAGCGCTACAAAGAAGTCTCGCTTCCCATCGGTCAAAAGGGCCATGCTGAAAAAAGTGTCAAAACCAGAAATGCAGGACAGGCCATGGAGAAATGGGAGCCTTGCTACACTGATGGGCGGGATGTAAATTGCCAAGAGCCACTCTGGAGAAGTGTCCGGTGAGTCCTGAAACATCTGAAAAACACAGCTTAGAGAGCATAGGGCACTTCCACTCATGGGGGTATAAATTGGGAAAATTAAAAATCAGCAAGACACAAGCACCCCAAAGTTTAGGGCTGCTCTGTTGACCAGGACCTCCACTTCATTCCACCTTAAATATCCCAGGAAAGAGAAAAATGGATAAAGAAGTTGTGGTCCTTATGTACAATGGAATATCACTCAGCCAGGAAATCAATGTCGTAAGGTTAGTAGCAGCATGATGAGTGGATTTAGGTACGACGATTCTAAGTGAAATAAGTCACACAGAAAAGGACACTTCTCATAAGGTATCACTGATAGAGGGAATGTAAAAACCGTTACACTTGAACTGAATTACAAAACAGAACAGAGTCACACATGCAGAAAACACACTATGGCTGCTTAACGGGAAAGGTGAGGTGGGGTGATACATAAAACAAGGGTATCAAATTAGCTCAGATACCATTCCATAAACCCAATATGTAATAGACAAGACCTACTCCTTGCTCAGAGAACTGGACTCAACACGCCCTATTCACCGCACAAGAATATATCTGACTAATAATAATCGTAAAACCTATGTATTGATATCTCTCTGTTAGTGTGTCAAGTGGGTGTAAAGTGGCATAAACACAGCAGTGAAAAGCAGCTAAACCCCATTATAAAAATAAATTACTTTGAAACACCCATGAAACAAAGACAGTGAAAGAGAGAGAAATTCTTACACAATGCGTTCAGGGGCTGTGATGCAACCTGGATTGACCATATCTAGACCCACAGCTGGATGAGACATAAGGGTGGACACTCTTGGGGCTGAGAGGTTTGGTGAGGTTGGGTGAGCAAACGCAGACCCTTTAAAGTAATACTGCGTGGTACCCATCGCATGGGTCCCAAATCTCCAGGTTCAAGGGCATCTTCCTACATCAAAAACATGCATGAGAAACCCAGAAGATGGTACATCGTGTGATGGGGAAAGGTTTCTAAAACGCACCTCATTTCTCATCTCCTTGTGCCCGGGTTCGCCATTCCAGCCGCTTTACTAGCAAGCTCCCTACTTAGAGCATCAGCACCTTTAACCTCCTGTTCCGTACAGGTTGCAATTTGTCCTGAGGATAAACGGGAAGACGTGGAACCAACGTGAGACTAGCTCTTGGTGTTGGGACAGGCACAGGTCACTCTATTTTCCCATCAGAAAGAAGAATTAACCACAGGCTCAGCCTGCCCCCCGGAACCAGAATAGGGCCTGAAGCCATTCTGCGATTTTGCGGCCAGCTCCCATAAAAACGAGTTGTAAAATGGAGGTTCAGGGCACTGCAATTCACAAACCTGCAGAGTTATAAATGATAACTCTCGTCGACAAATATATTGAGGGAAGGCAAAGAAGAGGATTTGAAATCAAGGCAGAATTGCAGGAAACAGATTTCAGGAGGTAGATACGAATCGCCTTTAAAGCACATGAAAAGCGGCAAAACGTTGACAATGATGCCCTTGGCCAAAAAGGGCGTATGCGTTTTTTCCTGAATATATTCAGGAAAAAACGCATACGCCCTTTTTGGCCAACCAAGCAACCTGGAAAGGCAAATCAGCGCTACAAAGAAGTCTCGCTTCCCATCGGTCAAAAGGGCCATGCTGAAAAAAGTGTCAAAACCAGAAATGCAGGACAGGCCATGGAGAAATGGGAGCCTTGCTACACTGATGGGCGGGATGTAAATTGCCAAGAGCCACTCTGGAGAAGTGTCCGGTGAGTCCTGAAACATCTGAAAAACAGAGCTTAGAGAGCATAGGGCACTTCCACTCATGGGGGTATAAATTGGGAAAATTAAAAATCAGCAAGACACAAGCACCCCAAAGTTTAGGGCTGCTCTGTTGACCAGGACCTCCACTTCATTCCACCTTAAATATCCCAGGAAAGAGAAAAATGGATAAAGAAGTTGTGGTCCTTATGTACAATGGAATATCACTCAGCCAGGAAATCAATGTCGTAAGGTTAGTAGCAGCATGATGAGTGGATTTAGGTACGACGATTCTAAGTGAAATAAGTCACACAGAAAAGGACACTTCTCATAAGGTATCACTGATAGAGGGAATGTAAAAACCGTTACACTTGAACTGAATTACAAAACAGAACAGAGTCACACATGCAGAAAACACACTATGGCTGCTTAACGGGAAAGGTGAGGTGGGGTGATACATAAAACAAGGGTATCAAATTAGCTCAGATACCATTCCATAAACCCAATATGTAATAGACAAGACCTACTCCTTGCTCAGAGAACTGGACTCAACACGCCCTATTCACCGCACAAGAATATATCTGACTAATAATAATCGTAAAACCTATGTATTGATATCTCTCTGTTAGTGTGTCAAGTGGGTGTAAAGTGGCATAAACACAGCAGTGAAAAGCAGCTAAACCCCATTATAAAAATAAATTACTTTGAAACACCCATGAAACAAAGACAGTGAAAGAGAGAGAAATTCTTACACAATGCGTTCAGGGGCTGTGATGCAACCTGGATTGACCATATGTAGACGCACAGCTGGATGAGACATAAGGGTGGACACTCTTGGGGCTGAGAGGTTTGGTGAGGTTGGGTGAGCAAACGCAGACCCTTTAAAGGAATACTGCGTGGTACCCATCGCATGGGTCCCAAATCTCCAGGTTCAAGGGCATCTTCCTACATCAAAAACATGCATGAGAAACCCAGAAGATGGTACACCGTGTGATGGGGAAAGGTTTCTAAAACGCACCTCATTTCTCATCTCCTTGTGCCCGGGTTCGCCATTCCAGCCGCTTTACTAGCAAGCTCCCTACTTGGAGCATCAGCACCTTTAACCTCCTGTTCCGTACAGGTTGCAATTTGTCCTGAGGATAAACGAGAAGACGTGGAACCAACGAGAGACTAGCTCTTGGTGTTGGGACAGGCACAGGTCACTCTATTTTCCCATCAGAAAGAAGAATTAACCACAGGCTCAGCCTGCCCCCCGGAACCAGAACAGGGCCTGAAGCCATTCTGCGATTTTGCGGCCAGCTCCCATAAAAACGAGTTGTAAAATGGAGGTTCAGGGCACTGCAATTCACAAACCTGCAGAGTTATAAATGATAACTCTCGTCCACAAATATATTGAGGGGAGGCAAAGAAGAGGATTTGAAATCAAGGCAGAATTGCAGGAAACAGATTTCAGGAGGTAGATACGAATCGCCTTTAAAGCACATGAAAAGCGGCAAAACGTTGACAATGATGCCCTTGGCCAAAAAGGGCGTATGCGTTTTTTCCTGAATATATTCAGGAAAAAACGCATACGCCCTTTTTGGCCAACCAAGCAACCTGGAAAGGCAAATCAGCGCTACAAAGAAGTCTCGCTTCCCATCGGTCAAAAGGGCCATGCTGAAAAAAGTGTCAAAACCAGAAATGCAGGACAGGCCATGGAGAAATGGGAGCCTTGCTACACTGATGGGCGGGATGTAAATTGCCAAGAGTCACTCTGGGGAAGTGTCCGGTGAGTCCTGAAACATCTGAAAAACACAGCTTAGAGAGCATAGGGCACTTCCACTCATGGGGGTATAAATTGGGAAAATTAAAAATCAGCAAGACACAAGCACCCCAAAGTTTAGGGCTGCTCTGTTGACCAGGACCTCCACTTCATTCCACCTTCAATATCCCAGGAAAGAGAAAAATGGATAAAGAAGTTGTGGTCCTTATGTACAATGGAATATCACTCAGCCAGGAAATCAATGTCGTAAGGTTAGTAGCAGCATGATGAGTGGATTTAGGTACGACGATTCTAAGTGAAATAAGTCACACAGAAAAGGACACTTCTCATAAGGTATCACTGATAGAGGGAATGTAAATACCATTACACTTGAACTGAATTACAAAAGAGAACAGAGTCACACATGCAGAAAACACACTATGGCTGCTTAACGGGAAAGGTGAGGTGGGGTGATACATAAAACAAGGGTATCAAATTAGCTCAGATACCGTTCCATAAACCCAATATGTAATAGACAAGACCTACTCCTTGCTCAGAGAACTGGACTCAAAACGCCCTATTCACCGCACAAGAATATATCTGACTAGTAATAATCTTAAAACCTATGTATTGATATCTCTCTGTTAGTGTGTCAAGTGGGTGTAAAGCGGCATAAACACAGCAGTGAAAAGCAGCTAAACCCCATTATAAAAATAAATTACTTTGAAACACCCATGAAACAAAGACAGTGAAAGAGAGAGAAATTCTTACACAATGCGTTCAGGGGCTGTGATGCAACCTGGATTGACCATATCTAGACCCACAGCTGGATGAGACATAAGGGTGGATACTCTTGGGTATGAGAGGTTTGGTGAGGTTGGGTGAGCAAACGCAGACCCTTTAAAGTAATACTGCGTGGTACCCATCGCATGGGTCCCAAATCTCCAGGTTCAAGGGCATCTTCCTACATCAAAAACATGCATGAGAAACCCAGAAGATGGTACACCGTGTGATGGGGAAAGGTTTCTAAAACGCACCTCATTTCTCATCTCCTTGTGCCCGGGTTCGCCATTCCAGCCGCTTTACTAGCAAGCTCCCTACTTGGGGCATCAGCACCTTTAACCTCCTGTTCCGTACAGGTTGCAATTTGTCCTGAGGATAAACGGGAAGACGTGGAACCAACGAGAGACTAGCTCTTGGTGTTGGGACAGGCACAGGTCACTCTATTTTCCCATCAGAAAGAAGAATTAACCACAGGCTCAGCCTGCCCCCCGGAACCAGAACAGGGCCTGAAGCCATTCTGCGATTTTGCGGCCAGCTCCCATAAAAACGAGTTGTAAAATGGAGGTTCAGGGCACTGCAATTCACAAACATGCAGAGTTATAAATGATAACTCTCGTCCACAAATATATTGAGGGAAGGCAAAGAAGAGGATTTGAAATCAAGGCAGAATTGCAGGAAACAGATTTCAGGAGGTAGATACGAATCGCCTTTAAAGCACATGAAAAGCGGCAAAACGTTGACAATGATGCCCTTGGCCAAAAAGGGCG
This sequence comes from Balaenoptera borealis, assembly GCF_965194805.1. NCBI lineage: Eukaryota > Metazoa > Chordata > Mammalia > Artiodactyla > Balaenopteridae > Balaenoptera > Balaenoptera borealis. The sequence goes on from NW_028123925.1 coordinate 977,366, forward strand.
TATGCGTTTTTTCCTGAATATATTCAGGAAAAAACGCATACGCCCTTTTTGGCCAACCAAGCAACCTGGAAAGGCAAATCAGCGCTACAAACAAGTCTCGCTTCCCATCGGTCAAAAGGGCCATGCTGAAAAAAGTGTCAAAACCAGAAATGCAGGACAGGCCATGGAGAAATGGGAGCCTTGCTACACTGATGGGCGGGATGTAAATTGCCAAGAGCCACTCTGGAGAAGTGTCCGGTGAGTCCTGAAACATCTGAAAAACACAGCTTAGAGAGCATAGGGCACTTCCACTCATGGGGGTAGAAATTGGGAAAATTAAAAATCAGCAAGACACAAGCACCCCAAAGTTTAGGGCTGCTCTGTTGACCAGGACCTCCACTTCATTCCACCTTAAATATCCCAGGAAAGAGAAAAATGGATAAAGAAGTTGTGGTCCTTATGTACAATGGAATATCACTCAGCCAGGAAATCAATGTCGTAAGGTTAGTAGCAGCATGATGAGTGGATTTAGGTACGACGATTCTAAGTGAAATAAGTCACACAGAAAAGGACACTTCTCATAAGGTATCACTGATAGAGGGAATGTAAATACCATTACACTTGAGCTGAATTACAAAAGAGAACAGAGTCACACATGCAGAAAACACACTATGGCTGCTTAACGGGAAAGGTGAGGTGGGGTGATACATAAAACAAGGGTATCAAATTAGCTCAGATACCGTTCCATAAACCCAATATATAATAGACAAGACCTACTCCTTGCTTAGAGAACTGGACTCAACACGCCCTATTCACCGCACAAGAATATATCTGACTAATAATAATCGTAAAACCTATGTATTGATATCTCTCTGTTAGTGTGTCAAGTGGGTGTAAAGCGGCATAAACACAGCAGTGAAAAGCAGCTAAACCCCATTATAAAAATAAATTACTTTGAAACAACCATGAAACAAAGACAGTGAAAGAGAGAGAAATTCTTACACAATGCGTTCAGGGGCTGTGATGCAACCTGGATTGACCATATCTAGACGCACAGCTGGATGAGACATAAGGGTGGACACTCTTGGGGCTGAGAGGTTTGGTGAGGTTGGGTGAGCAAACGCAGACCCTTTAAAGGAATACTGCGTGGTACCCATCGCATGGGTCCCAAATCTCCAGGTTCAAGGGCATCTTCCTACATCAAAAACATGCATGAGAAACCCAGAAGATGGTACACCGTGTGATGGGGAAAGGTTTCTAAAACGCACCTCATTTCTCATCTCCTTGTGCCCGGGTTCGCCATTCCAGCCGCTTTACTAGCAAGCTCCCTACTTGGAGCATCAGCACCTTTAACCTCCTGTTCCGTACAGGTTGCAATTTGTCCTGAGGATAAACGAGAAGACGTGGAACCAACGAGAGACTAGCTCTTGGTGTTGGGACAGGCACAGGTCACTCTATTTTCCCATCAGAAAGAAGAATTAACCACAGGCTCAGCCTGCCCCCCGGAACCAGAACAGGGCCTGAAGCCATTCTGCGATTTTGCGGCCAGCTCCCATAAAAACGAGTTGTAAAATGGAGGTTCAGGGCACTGCAATTCACAAACCTGCAGAGTTATAAATGATAACTCTCGTCCACAAATATATTGAGGGAAGGCAAAGAAGAGGATTTGAAATCAAGGCAGAATTGCAGGAAACAGATTTCAGGAGGTAGATACGAATCGCCTTTAAAGCACATGAAAAGCGGCAAAACGTTGACAATGATGCCCTTGGCCAAAAAGGGCGTATGCGTTTTTTCCTGAATATATTCAGGAAAAAACGCATACGCCCTTTTTGGCCAACCAAGCAACCTGGAAAGGCAAATCAGCGCTACAAAGAAGTCTCGCTTCCCATCGGTCAAAAGGGCCATGCTGAAAAAAGTGTCAAAACCAGAAATGCAGGACAGGCCATGGAGAAATGGGAGCCTTGCTACACTGATGGGCGGGATGTAAATTGCCAAGAGTCACTCTGGGGAAGTGTCCGGTGAGTCCTGAAACATCTGAAAAACACAGCTTAGAGAGCATAGGGCACTTCCACTCATGGGGGTATAAATTGGGAAAATTAAAAATCAGCAAGACACAAGCACCCCAAAGTTTAGGGCTGCTCTGTTGACCAGGACCTCCACTTCATTCCACCTTAAATATCCCAGGAAAGAGAAAAATGGATAAAGAAGTTGTGGTCCTTATGTACAATGGAATATCACTCAGCCAGGAAATCAATGTCGTAAGGTTAGTAGCAGCATGATGAGTGGATTTAGGTACGACGATTCTAAGTGAAATAAGTCACACAGAAAAGGACACTTCTCATAAGGTATCACTGATAGAGGGAATGTAAATACCATTACACTTGAACTGAATTACAAAAGAGAACAGAGTCACACATGCAGAAAACACACTATGGCTGCTTAACGGGAAAGGTGAGGTGGGGTGATACATAAAACAAGGGTATCAAATTAGCTCAGATACCGTTCCATAAACCCAATATGTAATAGACAAGACCTACTCCTTGCTCAGAGAACTGGACTCAAAACGCCCTATTCACCGCACAAGAATATATCTGACTAGTAATAATCTTAAAACCTATGTATTGATATCTCTCTGTTAGTGTGTCAAGTGGGTGTAAAGCGGCATAAACACAGCAGTGAAAAGCAGCTAAACCCCATTATAAAAATAAATTACTTTGAAACACCCATGAAACAAAGACAGTGAAAGAGAGAGAAATTCTTACACAATGCGTTCAGGGGCTGTGATGCAACCTGGATTGACCATATCTAGACCCACAGCTGGATGAGACATAAGGGTGGATACTCTTGGGTATGAGAGGTTTGGTGAGGTTGGGTGAGCAAACGCAGACCCTTTAAAGTAATACTGCGTGGTACCCATCGCATGGGTCCCAAATCTCCAGGTTCAAGGGCATCTTCCTACATCAAAAACATGCATGAGAAACCCAGAAGATGGTACACCGTGTGATGGGGAAAGGTTTCTAAAACGCACCTCATTTCTCATCTCCTTGTGCCCGGGTTCGCCATTCCAGCCGCTTTACTAGCAAGCTCCCTACTTGGGGCATCAGCACCTTTAACCTCCTGTTCCGTACAGGTTGCAATTTGTCCTGAGGATAAACGGGAAGACGTGGAACCAACGAGAGACTAGCTCTTGGTGTTGGGACAGGCACAGGTCACTCTATTTTCCCATCAGAAAGAAGAATTAACCACAGGCTCAGCCTGCCCCCCGGAACCAGAACAGGGCCTGAAGCCATTCTGCGATTTTGCGGCCAGCTCCCATAAAAACGAGTTGTAAAATGGAGGTTCAGGGCACTGCAATTCACAAACATGCAGAGTTATAAATGATAACTCTCGTCCACAAATATATTGAGGGAAGGCAAAGAAGAGGATTTGAAATCAAGGCAGAATTGCAGGAAACAGATTTCAGGAGGTAGATACGAATCGCCTTTAAAGCACATGAAAAGCGGCAAAACGTTGACAATGATGCCCTTGGCCAAAAAGGGCGTATGCGTTTTTTCCTGAATATATTCAGGAAAAAACGCATACGCCCTTTTTGGCCAACCAAGCAACCTGGAAAGGCAAATCAGCGCTACAAACAAGTCTCGCTTCCCATCGGTCAAAAGGGCCATGCTGAAAAAAGTGTCAAAACCAGAAATGCAGGACAGGCCATGGAGAAATGGGAGCCTTGCTACACTGATGGGCGGGATGTAAATTGCCAAGAGCCACTCTGGGGAAGTGTCTGGTGAGTCCTGATACATCTGAAAAACACAGCTTAGAGAGCATAGGGCACTTCCACTCATGGGGGTATAAATTGGGAAAATTAAAAATCAGCAAGACACAAGCACCCCAAAGTTTAGGGCTGCTCTGTTGACCGGGACCTCCACTTCATTCCACCTTAAATATCCCAGGAAAGAAAAAAATGGATAAAGAAGTTGTGGTCCTTATGTACAATGGAATATCACTCAGCCAGGAAATCAATGTCGTAAGGTTAGTAGCAGCATGATGAGTGGATTTAGGTACGACGATTCTAAGTGAAATAAGTCACACAGAAAAGGACACTTCTCATAAGGTATCACTGATAGAGGGAATGTAAAAACCGTTACACTTGAACTGAATTACAAAACAGAACAGAGTCACACATGCAGAAAACACACTATGGCTGCTTAACGGGAAAGGTGAGGTGGGGTGATACATAAAACAAGGGTATCAAATTAGCTCAGATACCGTTCCATAAACCCAATATGTAATAGACAAGACCTACTCCTTGCTCAGAGAACTGGACTCAACACGCCCTATTCACCGCACAAGAATATATCTGACTAATAATAATCCTAAAACCTATGTATTGATATCTCTCTGTTAGTGTGTCAAGTGGGTGTAAAGCGGCATAAACAGAGCAGTGAAAAGCAGCTAAACCCCATTATAAAAATAAATTACTTTGAAACACCCATGAAACAAAGACAGTGAAAGAGAGAGAAATTCTTACACAATGCTTTCAGGGGCTGTGATGCAACTTGGATTGACCATATCTAGAGGCACAGCTGGATGAGACATAAGGGAAGACACTCTTGGGGCTGAGAGGTTTGGAGAGGTTGGGTGAGCAAACACAGACCCTTTAAAGTAATACTGCGTGGTACCCATCGCATGGGTCCCAAATCTCCAGGTTCAAGGGCATCTTCCTACATCAAAAACATGCATGAGAAACCCAGAAGATGGTACACCGTGTGATGGGGAAAGGTTTCTAAAACGCACCTCATTTCTCATCTCCTTGTGCCCGGGTTCGCCATTCCAGCCGCTTTACTAGCAAGCTCCCTACTTGGAGCATCAGCACCTTTAACCTCCTATTCCGTAGAGGTTGCAATTTGTCCTGAGGATAAACGGGAAGACGTGGAACCAACGAGAGACTAGCTCTTGGTGTTGGGACAGGCACAGGTCACTCTATTTTCCCATCAGAAAGAAGAATTAACCACAGGCTCAGCCTGCCCCCCAGAACCAGAACAGGGCCTGAATCCATTCTGCGATTTTGCGGCCAGCTCCCATAAAAACGAGTTGTAAAATGGAGGTTCAGGGCACTGCAATTCACAAACCTGCAGTTATAAATGATAACTCTCGTCCACAAATATATTGAGGGAAGGCAACGAAGAGGATTTGAAATCAAGGCAGAATTGCAGGAAACAGATTTCAGGAAGTAGATTCGAATCGCATTTAAAGCACATGAAAAGCGGCAAAACGTTGACAATGATGCCCTTGGCCAAAAAGGGCGTATGCGTTTTTTCCTGAATATATTCAGGAAAAAACGCATACGCCCTTTTTGGCCAACCAAGCAACCTGGAAAGGCAAATCAGTGCTACAAAGCATTCTCGCTTCCCATCGGTCAAACGGACCATGCTGAAAAAAGTGTCAAAACCAGAAATGCAGGACAGGCCATGGAGAAATGGGAGCCTTGCTATGCTGATGGGCGGGATGTAAATTGCCAACAGCCACTCTGGAGAAGTGTACGGTGTGTCCTGAAACATCTAAAAAACACAGCTTAGAGAGCATAGGGCATTTCCACTCATGGGCGTATAAATTGGGAAAACTAAAAATAAGCAAGACACAGGCACACCAAAGTTTAGGGCTGCTCTGTTGACAAGAACCTCCTCTTCATTACACCTTAAATATCCCAGGAAATAGGAAAATGGATAACGATGTTGTGGTCCTTATGTACAAGGGAATATCACTCAGCCATGAAATCAATGTCATAAGGCTATTAGCAGCATGATGAGTGGATTTAGGTACGACGATTCTAAGTGAAATAAGTCACACAGAAAAAGACACTTATCATAAGATATCACTTGTAGAGGGAATGTAAAAACCGTTACACTTGAACTGAATTACAAAACAGAACAGAGTCACACATGCAGAAAACACACTATGGCTGCTTAACGGGAAAGGTGAGGTGGGGTGATGCATAAAACAAGGGTTTCATATTAGCTCAAATACCGATCCATAAACCCAATATGTAATAGACAAGACCTACTCCTTGCTCAGTGAAGTGGATGCAACACCCCCTATTCAACGAACAAGAATATATCTGACTAGTAAAAATCTTAAAACCTATGTATTGATTTCTCTCTGTAAGTGAATCAAGTGGCTGTAAAGGGGCATAAACACAGCAGTGAAAATCAGGTAAACCCCATTATAAAAATAAATTACTTTAAAATCCCAAAAAACAAAGACAGTGATAGAGGGAGAAATTTTTACATAATTCGTTCCGGGGCTGTGATGCAACCTGGTGTGACCATATCTAGACCCACAGCTGGATGAGAAATAAAGCTGGACACTCTTGGGGCTGAAGGTCTCTTTCCCTATATACCAGATTGGGAACGTAGAAAGGCTGCCACCCTCTGGCCGTTACCTGCAAAAGCAGCTTTAAAACCTGTGCTAATGGTCACTTCATATGAACAAGTACTTCAGGGCTGTAAATGAAACGTGCCCTCAAAATGTCTTGAGGGAGGTAATGGCCAAAAATTTTCAAAATGTGACACTTACTTTAAGAAAACACTTTGAAGAACTAAGCTGTAATCACAGTTTGATAAATAAAAAGGGCATGCTTTAAAGCTCAATTTCAACAGATTATGGGACACATGCAAATTCAACCACAGATAGGTATCAGCTCGCACCTGTTAGAATAACCATCAGCAAGAAAACTACAAACAATAAATATTGAAGGTGTTTTGGAGAAATGCATACCCTCAATTTTAAGTGGGACATAACCTGGAAAGAGCCACTAATGAGAACTGAATGGTGGTGCCTTTAAAACATACACACTGAGCTACCATATGATACAGCAAGCCCACTCCTTGGCCTATAACATAAGAAGATATAACTGGAAAGACACAGGCAAGCAAATGTGCATTGCAGCAGTATTACAATAGCCAAGACATGGAGGCAACCAGAAAGTCCATCAAGAGGTGCGTGGCCAAAGAAGAACTGGTACACGTACAGATGGAATATTAGCCAGGGAAAAAAATGAAACAATGCCATTTGCAGCACCATGTATGATTCTTGAGGTAATCAGGCAAATTGTACTAAGTCAGAAAGCAAAAGACACATATCCTATAATATCACTTATAGGTCTTAGCTAAAAATTGATACCAATGAAGATATTTCCACAGAGAAATGCAATCACAGATTCATTAAACAAACTTATGGTTCACCAAATGGAAAGGTGTGAGGATTGGATACATTAGGATATTGGGGTTAAGATAGATATAGAAACACATGTGAAATATGTAATCACCAAAGACCTACGTAATACCAAGACAAGACTACTCAACATCGTGTCATAACCTACATGGGAAAATGATCCAAAGAAGAATAGATATATGTATATGTTTAAAAGAACCACATCTTTCACACCTAGAAGAAACAAAACATTTTAATTAAATTTGCTCTGACAAAAAATAAAAATTAAATTAAAAAAAGAACAAGAAGTAATGAGACATAAACTTAAGGGGCTATTTGCTGGCACATTGCATTCTAATTTACAACCAGAACATGACTTCCATTAAGGCTCTGTCATCACTAATAAAGCAGCTTTATAAGCAATGTTGAAGGTAGCTTAAAAGAAGTCTCACTAATTATTGATAGTAACAAGGAAACAAAGAAAAGTAAAAATCTCACTGCAAAAAGTATACATAGGGTAAGGATAGTAGATCAAACACTTATTAAACTTCTGTAAAGAATAAAAGACAACAGTAGTATGTTTTTTTTTAAAAAGAGAGGGCCCAAATAAATCTGAAATGAAAGAGATGATGTTACAACGGACACCACAGAAATACAAAGTATCCTAAGATACACACAGGGTAACTCAGGGCTCAGACTGGACGGAGCCCACTCTCCAGTCCCCTGTACATGACTTACAGGAGCCTCAGGAACTGAGGAGGGGGTCCCTGAGGAGAGGCTCAAGATAGAATATGGTAGACATTAACATGACTGCATTCATCTTAAACATGCCTGAACTACATTCACACGAGATGATTTTGTCCTGTATGTACATCAGCACCTCTAGTTGGAACTGCAGATCTTTGGCTTCAACACCTCTACTGACAACATTAGCGTCACCTGCTGTGGACCGTCTCCTATAGGATTTCTAGAATCACAAAACATCGAAGCTTCACAGGACCCAGAGTCTGTGCAACTCCACACAGAGTCTCAGAGTCTCAACTCCACTCAGATACTCCACTCTTGGAGGGCACACACAAAGTAGTGTGCACATCAGGACCCAGGGGAAGGAGCAGTGACCCTGTAGGAGAATGACCAGAACTACCTGCTACTTTTAGAGGGTCTCCTGCAGAGGCAGGTGGTGGCTGTGGCTGTGGCTCACCGTGAGGACAACGACACTGGCAGCAGAAGTTCTGGGAAATACTCCTTGGTGTGAGCCCTCCCAGAGTCCGCCATTAGCCCCACCAAGAGCAAGGTAGGCTCCAGGGCTGGGTCGCCTCAGGCCAAACAACCAACAGGGAGGGAACCCAGCCCCATGCATCAGCAGACAAGCGGATTAAACTTTTTATTAAAGTTTTATTTAATCCGTAGACAAGCGGATTAAAGCTCTGCCCACCAAAGCAACACCCAGCTCTACCCACCACCAGTCCTTCCCATCAGGAAGCTTGCACAAGCCTCTAAGATAGACTCATCCACCGGAGAGCAGACAGCAGAAGCAAGAAGAACTACAATTCTGCAGCCTGTGGAAGGAAAACCACATTCACAGAAAGATAGACAAAATGAAAAGGCAGAGGACTTTATACCAGATCAAGGAACAAGATAAAACCCCAGAAAAAAAAACAAAATGAGGTGGAGATAGGGAACCTTCCAGAAAAAAAATTCAGAATAATGATAGTGAAGTTGAGCCAAGACCTTGGAAAAAGAAAGGAGGCAAAGATCGAGAAGATGCAAGAAATGTTTAACAAAGACCTAGAAGAATTAAGGAACAAACACCTAGAAGAATTAAAGAACAAACAAACAGAGGTGAACAATGGAATAACTGAAATGAAAAATACACTAGAAGGAATCAGTAGCAGAATAACTGTGGCAGAAGAACGGATAAGTGACCTGGAAGACAGAAAGGTGGAAATCACTGCCATGGAACAGAATAAAGAAAAAGAATGAAAATAAACGAAGACACCCCAAGAGTCCTCTGGGACAACATTAAACGCAACAACATTCGCATTATAGGGGTCCCAGAAGGAGAAGAGAGAGAGAAAGGACCCGAGAATATATTTAAAGAGATAATGGTCAAAAACTTCCCTAGCATGGGAAAAGAAATAGCCACCCAAGTCCAGAAGCACAGAGTGTCCAAGGCAGGATAAACCAAAGGAGAAAAATGACAAGACACATAGTAATCAAATTGACAAAAATTAACGACAAAGAAAAATGATTGAAAGCAGCAAGGGAAAAATGACAAATAACATACAAGGGAACTCCCATAAGGATAACAACTGATTTCTCAGCAGAAAATCTACAAGCCAGAAGGAAGTGGCATGATAAATTTAAAGTGATGAAAGGGAAGAACCTACAACCAAGAGTACTCCACCCTGCAAAGAGCTCATTCAGATTTGATGGAGAAATCAAAAGCCTTACAGACAAGCAAAAGCTAAGAGAATTCAGCACCATGAAACCAGCTCTACACCAAATGCTAAAGGAACTTCTCTAAGTGGGAAACACAAGAGAAGAAAAGGACCCACCAAGACAAACCCATAACAATTAAGAAAATAGTAGTAGGAACATACATATCGATAATTACCTTAAACGTGAATGCACTACATGTTCCAACCAAAAGACACAGGCTCGCTGAATGGATACAAAAACAAGACCCATATATATGCTGTCTACAAGAGATCCATTTCAGACCTAGGGACACATACAGACTCAAAGTGAGGCGATGGAAAAATATATTCTATGCAAATGAAAATCAAAAGAAAGCTGGAGTAGCAATACTCATATCAGATAAAATAGACTTTAAAATAAAGAATGTTACAAGAGACAAGGAAAGGCACTGCATAATGGTCAGGGGATCAATCCAAGAAGAAGATATAACAACTATAAATATATATGTACCCAAAATAGGAGCAGCTCAATGTATAAGGCAACTGCTAACAGCTATAAAAGAGGAAATCGACAGTAACACAATAATAGCGGGGGACTTTAACAGCTCACTTACACCAGTGGAGATCAGCCAGACAGAAAATTAATAAGGAAACACAAGCTTTAAATGACACAATAGACCAGATAGAGTTAATTGATATTTATAGGACATTCCATCCAAAAACAGCAGATTACACGTTCTTCTCAACTGCACACGGAACATTCTCCAGGATAGATCACATCTTGGGTCACAGATAAAGCCTCAGTAAATTTAAGAAAACTGAAATCATATCAAGCAGCTGTTCCGACCACAATGCTATGAGATTAGAAATCAATTACACGGAAAAAACCGTAAAAAACACAAACACATGGAGGCTAAACAATACGTTACTAAATAACCAAGAGATCACTGAAGAAATCAAAGAGGAAATCAAAAACTACCTAGAGACAAATGACAACAAAAACACGATGATCCAAAACCTATGGGATGCAGCAAAAGGAGTTCTAAGAGGGAAGTTTATAGCAATACAAGCCTACCTCAAGAAACAAGAAAAATCTCAAATAAACAATCTAACCTTACACCTAGAGGAACTAGAGAAAGAAGAACAAAACCCAAAGTTAGTAGAAGGAAAGAAATCATAAAGATCAGAGCAGAAATAAATGAAATAGAAACAAAGAAAACGAAAGCAAAGATCAATAAAACTAAAAGCTGGTTCTTTGAGAAGATAAGCAAAAATGATCAACCTCTAGCCGGACTCCAGAAAAAGAGGGAGAGGACGCAAATCAACAAAATTAGAAGTGAAAAAGCAGAAGTTATAACAGACACCACAGGAATACAAAGCATCCTAAGAGACTACTACAAGCAACTCTAGGCCAATAAAATGGACAATCTGGAAGAAATGGACAAATTCTTAGAAAGGGATAACCTTCTAAGACTGAACCAGGAAGAAATAGAAAATATGAACAAACCTATCACAAGCAATGAAATTGAAACTGTGATTAAAAATCTTCCAACAAACAAAAGTCCAGAACCAGATGGCATCACAGGTGAATTCTATCAAACATTTAGAGCAGAGCTAACACCCAACCTTCTCAAATTCTTCAAAACAATTGCAGCGGAAGGAACACTCCCAAACTCATTCTATGAGACCACCATCACCCTGATACCAAAATCAGACAGAGATACTACAAGGAAAGAAAATTATAGACCAATATCACTGATGAATATAGATGTAAAAATCCTCAACAAAATACTAGCAAACAGAATCGAACAACACATGAAAAGGATCATACACCATGATCAAGTGGGGTTTATCCCAGGGATGCGAGGATTCTTCAATATACACAAATCAATGTGATACACCATATTAACAAATTGTAGAATAAAAGCATATGATCATCTCAATAGATGAAGGAAAAGATTTTGAGAAAATTCAACACTCATTTACGATAAAAACTCTGCAGAGTGTGGGCATAGAGGGAAACTACCTCAACATAATAAAGGCCATATATGACAAACCCACAGCAAACAACATTCTCAATGGTGAAAAACTGAAAGCGTTTCCTCTAAGATCAGGAACAAGACGAGGATGTCCACTCTCACCACTGCTATTCAACATAGTTTTGGAAGTCCTAGCCATGGCAATCAGAGAAGAAAAAGAAATAAAAGGAATACAAAAAGGAAAAGAAGAAGTAAAATTGTCACTGTTTGCAGATGACATGATATCATAGATAGAGAATCCTAAAGATGCCACCAGAAAACCACTGGAGCTAATCAATGAATTTGGTAAAGTTGCAGGATACAAAATTAATGCACAGAAATTGCTTGCATTCCTATACACTAACAATGAAAGATCAGAAAGAGAAATTAAGGAAACAATCCCATTACCACTGCAACAAAAAGAATAAAATACCTAGGAATAAACCTACCTAAGGAAGTAAAAGACCTGTACTCAGAAAACTATAAGACACTGATGAAAGAAATCAAAGATGATATAAACAGATGGAGACATATACCATGTTCTCGGATTAGAAGAATCAATATTGTGAAAATGACTATACTACCCAAAGCAATCTACAGATTCAATGCAATCCCGATCAAAATACCTTTGGCATTTTCTACAGAACAAGAAAAAAAAATCTTAAAATTTGTAGGGAGACACAAAAGACCCTGGATAGCCAAAGCAGTCTTGAGGGGGGAAAAAAAAAGAGCTGGAGGAATCAGACTTCCAGACTTCAGACTATATTGCAAAGCTACAGTAATCAAGATAATATGGTACTGACACAAGAACAGAAATATAGGTCAATAGAACAGGATAGAAAGCACAGAGATAAACCCACGTACCTATGGTTCACTAATCTATGACAAAGGAGGCAAGGGTATACAATGGAGAAAAGACAGTGTCTTCAGCAAGTGGTGCTGGGAAAACTGGACAGTTACATGTAAAAGAATGAAATTAGTACACTCCCTAACACCATACACAAAAATAAACTCAAAATGGATTAGAGACCTAAATATAAGACCAGCCACTATAAAACTCTTAGAGGAAAACATAAGCAGAACAGTCTATGACATAAATCACAGCAAGATCCTTTTTGACCCACCTCCTAGAGAAATGGAAATAAAAACAAAAATAAAAAAATGGGACCGAATGAAACATAAATTCTTTTGCACAGCAAAGGAAAACATAAGCAAGATGAAAAGACAACCATCAGAATGGGAGAAAATATTTTCAAATGAAGCAAATGGCAAAGGATTAATCTCCAAAAAGCAGCTCATGTAGCTCAATATCACAAAACCAAACAACCCAATCCAAAAATGGGCAGAAGACCTAAATAGACATTTCTCCAAAGAAGATATACAGGTTGCCAACAAACACATGAAAGGATGCTGAACATCACTAATCATTAGAGAAATGCAAATCAAAACTACAGTGAGGTATCACCTCACACCAGTCAGAATGGCCATCATCAAAAAATCTACCAACAATAAATGCTGGAGAGGCATTTATTGGAGCAAAGGGAACCCTCTTGCACTGTTGGTGGGAATGTAAATTGATATAGCCACTAGGGAGAACGGTATGGGGGTTCCTTAAAAACTAAAAATAGAACTACCATACAACCCAGCAAACCCACTCCTGGACATTTACCCTGAGAAAACCATAATTCAAAAAGAGTCATGTACCACAATGTTCACTGTAGCTCTATTTACAATAGCCAGGACATGGAAGCAACCTAAGTGTCCATCAACAGATAAATGGATAAGGAAGATGTGGCACAAATATACAATGGAACATTATTCAGCCATAAAAAGAAACGAAATTGAGTTACTTTTAGTGAGGTGGATGGATCTAGAGTCTGTCCTACAGAGTGAAGTAAGTCAGAAAGAGAAAAACAAATACCGTATGCTAACACATATATATGGAATCTTAAAAAAAAAGTTTATGAAGAACCTAGGGGCAGGAAAGGATTAAGGACACAGACGTAGAGAAAGGACTTGAGGACATGGGGAGAGGGAAGGGTAAGCTGGGACAAAGTGAGAGAGTGGTATGGACATATATACACTACCAAATGTAAAATTGATAGCTACTGGGAAGCAGCCACATAGCACAGGGAGATCAGCTCTGTGCTTTGTGACCACCTAAAAGGGTGGGATAAGGGAGTGAGAGGGAGTTGCAAGAGGGAGGGGATATGGTGTTATATGTATACGCACAGCTGATTCACTTTTTTATACAGCAGAAACTAACACACAATTGTAAAGCAATTATACTCCAATAAAGATGTAAAAGAAAAAAAAAAGCCCAGAGATAAACCTACACACCTATGGCCCACTAATCTATGACAAAGGAGGCAAGGGTATACAAAGGAGAAAAGACAGTCTCTTCAATAAGTGGTGCTGGGAAAAATGGACAGCTACATGTAAAAGAATGAAATTAGAACACTCCCTAACACCATACACAAAAAATAAACTCAAAATGGATTAGAGACCAAAATGTAAGACCGGACACTATAAAACTCTTAGAGGAAAACATAGGAAGAATACTCTTTGACATAAATCACAGCAAGATCTTTTTTGATCCACCTCCTAGAGTAATGGAATACAAAAAAATAAACATATGGGAGCAAATGAAACCTAAAAGCTTTTGCAAAGCAAAGGAAACTACAAACAAGACGAAAAGACAACCCTCACAATGGGAGAAAATATTTGCAAACGAATCAATGGACAAAGGATTAATCTCCAATGTATATAAACAGCTCATGCAGCTCAACAGTAAAAAAACAAACAACCCAATCCAAAAATGGGCAGATGACGTAAATAGACATTTGTCCCAAGAAGACATACAGATGACCAAGAAGCACATGAAAAGCTGCTCAACATCACTAATTATTAGAGAAATATAAACCAAAACTACAATGAGGTATCGCCTCACACGAGTTAGAATGGGCATCATCAGAAAATCTACAAGCAACAAATGCTGGAGAGGGTGTGGAGAAAAGGGAACCCTCTTACACTATTTGTGGGAATGTAAATTGATACAGTCACGATGGAGAACAGTATGGAGGTTCCTTAAAAAACTAAAAATAGAATTACCATATGACCCAGCAATCCCACTACTGGCCATATACCCAGAGAAAACCATAATTCAAAAAGACATATTCACCACAATATTCATTGCAGCACTATTTACAATAGCCAGGTCATGGAAGCAACCTAAATGCCCATAGACAGACGAACAGAAAAGATGTGCTACATATATAAAATGGAATATTACTCAGCCATAAAAAGGAATGAAATTGGGTCATTTGTAGAGACGTGGATAGATCTAGAGACTGTCATACAGAGTGAAGTAAGTCAGAAAGAGAAAAACAAATATCGTATATTAACGCATACATGTGGAACCTAGAAAAATGGTAAAGATGAACCGGTTTGCAAGGCAGAAATAGAGACACAGATGTAGAGAACAAATGTATGGACACCAAGGGGGGAAAGTGGCAGGGTGGTGGTGGTGGGATGAATTGCGAGCCTGGGATTGACATATATACACTTATATGTATAAAATAGGTTACCAATAAGAGCCTGCTGTATAAAAAAATGAATAAAATAAATTCAAAAATTAAAAAATAAGTAATACTTAAAAAAATAAAACAGAAAAAAAAGTTCTGCCCTTCCCATAGACGTATTTATATGAATGAATTATTTCCATGCTTATATCCATAAATACAAAAAGAGGAATAAAACTTACCTTGAACCAAAAAAGAAAGAAAAAAAAAAACAGAACCCACTGGTCATACAGAGGAAAACCCTATCAGGGCACTTGCTCCAGGGGTAAACAATTCTGAAGTTGGTCACAGGTGGGGAATCATCTTCCATGCAGCCAGCAGCCCCCACACGAGGAGCGTCCTCATTGCAAAGCTGGGGGACCGTGAGGAGGCGTCTCTGAGTAAACGTGAGCTGAGCCCCAGGCCAGCTGCTGCTGAACTTTTCCCACCCTTCCCAGGTAAAACACCTGAATGTGTGCAAAGACTTTCAAAACTAGAGGAAGGGGCTTGGAGTCACACCAGCGACAGCACGCAGGCCGACTTGGTGCCTGCAGGCCAGCCAGGATGGTCCTGGCCCCGGGCGCTCGTCTGGAAGCTTTCCATTTCCCTGCCTGAGGTACCCCTCCTGTCCCGGCCCCCACTGCTTTTTTCCTTCCTCACCTCTGCCCGGGGAGAAATTCCAGCAGCAAGTATGGGTGACACATCCTCTTCTTTAGCAGGTGGCAGCCCGGCAACTCCTGCAGAAAGTCCAGCAGAGCCCCAGTCACACTGGGCCACTCATAGAGCCGTGGGCCCTACTCCCTCCCACCAGCCCAACCCCGAGACTGCTGACGGGGCAGAGAATATGGCGTCAGGCACAGCTGCAGAGGCTTTTGCTGCCTGGAGGGGTGTTTATATTGACCTCAACCCAGGCACACCTGGGAAGGGCTGGCCGGCCGGGTCAGGCTGCCCAGGTCAGCCAATCCTCGCCCCTCAGGGGCTCAGAGTTGCAGAAAATGGGCCTTGCTGCACCGGCCAGATCCAAGGAACAGGTGTAGGGTCCCGAGAGTCAGGATAGATAAGGGGCGGCAGCCCTGGCTTGTTTTCGAATCATTTTATCTGGTCCATGAGTGGGAGACAACTTCAAGAAGACCCTCTGCTAATGAGAGGAACCCAGGAGTCAGGGAGAGGAGGGGTGGTGGGTGGAGACAGAGGCCTGGTACCCCGGCTGCAGTGGAAGCCCCTGGAAGACCAGGCAGAGGGAGGCCGCACAGAGTGAAGCCTAGGGTCACAGACCTGTTGGAGCTGCTGTTTGTTAGTTCAAGCTCTGCTCTGAGGTGCTCTGTGTCAGCTCTGAGTGACAGGGGTGCTGGGGGTGCTCTGCAATGAGGGCTATGTGCACGGTTCCTGTGTGCCCAGCCCTGCCGGGGTACCTGTCCACGGGAGCTCCATATCCAGGGAGGGGCCTGCCCATGAGAGCCCCGTGGGCTGCTGCGTACCTGCCCAGGTGAGCTCCATATCCTGGGAGGGGCCTGACCACAAGAGCCCCGTGGGCTGCTGGGGACCTGGTAGAGGACGCCAGGACAGTCAGTGAAGCCACAGAGGATATACATCTAGTAGTTCCTAATTCCTACACCCTGCTGGTCATTCTACCATCCACCAGGACATGGCATTCTGTATTAGACTTCAATGATGCCTTCTTCTGTATTCCATTAGTCCCAGAGTCACAAGAAATTTTGGCTGTGAGTGGCAGGACTCAACCTACAACAAAAACAATACTGCTGGGCCGTCCTGCCCCAGGGGTTCAAAAATTCCCACACCATCTTTGGGGAAACGTTAGCTAAAGACCTAAAAGATCTACCTCTGGAGAAGGGAACCCTCCTTCAATATGCAGATGACATTCTGATCACCAGCCCGACTAAGGAGGCCTCTGAACTACCTAGCCAATAAAAGATAGAAGGTGTCCAAGGAAAAGGCTCAAATATCACAAACTAAGGTGGCCTTCCTGGGCTTCATTCGCACAGAAGGTCGGAGAAGCCCACCCCAGGAAAGGGAAGAAGCCATTTGCAGCCTCACCTTTCCTGAAACTAGAAGACAGCTTAGGGGTTCCTGGGGAGACCGGGGTTTGCTGCATCTGGATCCCTAACTACAGTCTAATAGCTGGGCCTCTATATGAAACACTGAAAGGAAAAGATGATGATCCTTTTGAATAGAATCCAGAAGCGGCCTTTCAAGAATGGAAAGAGCAGTCAATTCAGACCCTGGCCCTGGACCTCCCTAAGTTAGCTAAACCCTTTGACCTTTACATTCCTGGTCCAAGGCGAATCGCCCTTGGAGTATTAGTGCAAAAACTGGGACCACTTGAAATGGAACAATGCAAGAATGCCCTCCAGGCATTGGCCAGCCACCCCATCCGACCAGGATACTGGAGGTATCTAAAAACCTGGAAATCAGCAGCCCGCAAAGCCAGCTCCCTCCTAAGGGAAAAGGACGCCACTTGGTGATCCTAACCACCCACCATGCCCTGAAGTTGCAGGGATTGCTCCGTGGGCACAATGACCTCGAGTGAGGAGGCCCTCCAACACCAACCTCCAGAGAGACAACCTGGGGCAATGGGCCCCCATGACGACTCGTGTGACCATCACTTGACCTGGAGCTTCTCTCAGAAAACAACAAGAGTGTGCCCCAAAAGAGCAGACTATTGCTTACAGGACTTACTGCACCCAGAGCGGAGCTAATAAACTTGGCAGGGGAACCGTAAATAACGCTGCCACCATAGAAAAGCCTACAGACACCGCAGTGACGGCGGCCAATGAGACCGGCTGTACTCCTGGCTACTTCAAAAGGCCGTTGACTGAGTGGCCGTCATGGTCCTGGATCACCACCGGCCCTGGACTGTCTGGGAGTTGAGCAAGCAGGGCTCTGACACCTGGTGCTGTTTGTACGTTAATTCAGTGGCCTAACTGAAGAAAGCACAGACTACTGGTCAGAGCATCTAGGCTGGCAGAAACCATCAGCCTAAGGGGGCCGAACCAATGTGGAGCAGGGTAAAACCGCCCACCCCCCCAGCGTCTCTGCAAATCTCTTTCCTGGACCCTTAAAGGTCATTAGAATCTATAAAACTTCCAATGCTGGTGCTCAGGCAGACGAGCAGTGAGGGAGGAGGCCTGCAGACAATCAACCTCACCTGGAGGCTGCTGGGGAGAAGTCCTGCCCCTCCCCCCGGGTATGAGGACACCCAACTCAGCATGAAGCATTTACAGAAGACGTGTCTGCACCCTCAGCGCCCCAAGAATGAGGAATGGGACAAAAGGCAGAGGAGGGCTTTGTCACTGGCAAAGCCCATTAAAAATTCCTGGGAGATAAAAATAGAATCTGGGCAATAAAATAAAGTCTAACCATTTTTTCCTTTGTGCTTTGTCTAATTTCACTTGCTCCTAGGTTTCCACATGCAGAGGTCCCACACCCGACACTTCAGACCCGATTTCCTCGTGCAAAATGGCTGGGCCGACACCTCAGCTCGTGGGGCCCCGTGCACACTCTGCGACATAGGAGCCTGAGCTCCAGCCAACCTGGCCCTCGAGAGCTCCGCCCCCTCCCTCCCGCTGATGCTGACAGGATCCCTACACAGCAGCCCGGCCCACAACCCGCAGGGGAGCACACACTCTCACCTCTCCATTCTCTGATCAAAATATAAAGTTTTCCTTTGCTTCTGAACCAAAGTCAGTCTCGATCTGTTGGCTCCAATGACACTGGGCAGGGAGACCCTTGTTGGGGCCCACTCTGCAGGATCAGTAACAGAATTTGAGAACATTGTAACTTCAATGAACAGATGTGTGAGCCAAACTGTAATTAACATAGAGCAGTGTATAAGGCTCGTGTAAAATAAGATGTTTCTAACACTTCCATTTGATATTTCCATCACTTTATTATAAGCAAGTTCAGTGGAGGGGTTTGTCTTATTTGTCAGGTCAACAGTAGAGAAATGCAGTGATTTCTTTCCAAGGATGTACATCTAATAATCTTGGTTGAAGTTTCAACCTTGTTTGGAATGATTTTCCATTGAAAATGATACCTCTCTTTCAGCTCCTAGATTTCTGAGAAGTATAAAATCTTATATTTTTTATTACCAAAGGGGAAAGGTGGGAGGAGGGATAATTTAACAGTTTCAGATTAACATATACACACTGCTATGTATAAAATATATCATCAACAAGGAACTACTGTATAGCACAGGGAACTATACTCAATATTTTGTAATGACCCCTGAGGGGAAATAACCTGAAAAACAATAGATATCTATATCGACATCATCTATCAACTACAGATAAAATGGAAACTAAAGGAGGCCGATGGTGAGCGTTTCTGAACCTAAAGACTTCAATCATCTAAAGTTCGGACTCTGCCTACGGCCCAAGTCCCTTAATGAACACACATGTACCAGTAGCTTAAAAATTCCCCAGATTGGAGTTCGGGGAGACACTGATTTGGAAAAATCCCTTGTGTTCTCCTTACATACACGGGACCTTTCCTACAGCTAAAACATGCCTGTGACACCCAGAAGATGGAACACGGTTGGATCAGGAAGATTTTGGAAAAGGCACCAAAACGCCTAATTTCCTGGTTGTTGGGTTCACCCCTCCAGCCTTTTTCCTTAAAATCTCCCCACTTGAGGATGTCAGCACCTTCAACATCCAGTTGCACAGAAATCGGAATTTGTCCAAAGGAAAAAGGGGAAGGAGGAGAAACAAGGAGAGCCAAGCCCTAGATGTTCGGAGAGGCACATGTCACTCTAATTTCCAGTCAGGAAGAAGAATTAAGCAAAGGCTTAGCCTGCCACCGGGAACCAGAGTAGGGCCAGAAGCAAATGAGAGTTTCTGCGGAAAGCTCCCAAAAAAGCGAGTTGAAAAATGGAGCTCAGGGGCACTGCAATTCACAAATATGCAGAGTTATAAATGATAACTCTCGTCCACAAATATATTGAGGGAAGGCAACGAAGAGGATTTGAAATCAAGGCAGAATTGCAGGAAACAGATTTCAGGAGTTAGATTTGAATCACCCCTAAAGCACATGAAAAACATCAAAACGTCGACAATGATGCACTTGGCCAAAAAGAGCATATGCGTTTTTTTCTGAATGAATTCAGGAAAAAACCCATAGGCCCTTTGTGGCCAACCAAGCAAGCCGGAAATGCAATTCAGCACTACAAAGAAGTCTGACTTCCCATCGGTCAAAATGGCCTTGCTAAAAAAGTGTAAAAACAAGAAATGCAGGTGAGGCCAGGGAGGAAAGGGAGCCTTGTTACACTGATGGGTGGGGTATAAATTGCCAGTGATGACTCTGGAGAAGGGTATGGTGTTTCCTAAAACATCTAAAAAACACAGCTAGAGAGAAAGGGGCACATCCACTCATGGGCGTATAAATTGGGAAAACTAAAAATCAGCAAGACACAGGCACCCCAAACATTAGGGCTGCTCTGTAGACAAGAACCTCCACTTATTTCCACCTTAAATATGCAAGGAAAGAGAAAAATGGATAAAGAAGTTGTGATCCATATGTACAATTGTATATCACTCGGGCGTGAGATAAATATTATAAGGCTGGTAGCAGCATGATGAGTGGATTTAGGTAGGACTATTCTAAGTGAAATAAGTCACACAGAAAAAGACACTTATCATAAGATATCACTAACAGAGGGAATGTAAAAACTGCTACACTTGAACGGAATAACAAAACAGAACAGAGTCACACATTAAGAAAACATACTATGGTTGCTTAACGGGAAAGGTGAGGTGGGGTGATGCATAAAACAAGGATTTCAAATTAGCTCAGATAACGTTCCATAAATCCAATATGTAATAGACAAGACCTACTCCTTGCTCAGTGAACTGGACTCAACACCCCCTATTCACCGCTCAAGAACATATATGACTAGTAAGAATCGTAAAACCTATGTACTGATATCTCTCTGGAAGTGAGTCAAGTGGGTGTAAAGCGGCATAAACACAGCCGTGAAAAGCAGCTAAACCCCATTATAAAAATAAATTACTTTTAAAAACCCGTGAAACGAAGACAGTGAAAGAGAGAGAAATTCTTACAAAATTCGTTCAGGGGCTGTGATGCCACCTGGATTGACCATATCTAGACCCACAGCTGGATGAGACATAAGGGTGGACACTCTCGGGGCTGAGAGGCTTGGTGAGGTTGGGGAGCAAACGCAGAGCCTTTAAAGTAATACTGCCTGTTACCCATCCCATGGGTTCCAAATCTCCAGGTTCAAGGGCATCTTCCTACATCGAAAACATGCATGAGAAACCCAGAAGATAGTACACCGTGTGATGGGGAAAGGTTTCTAAAACGCACCTCATTTCTCCTCTCCTTGTGCTCGGGTTCGCCATTCCAGCCGCTTTAGTAGCAATCGCCCTCAATGGAAAATCAGCACCTTTAACCTCCTGTTCCATACAGCTTGCAATTTGTCCTGAGGATGAACGGAAAGACGGGGAGCCAATGAGAGATTAGCTCTTGGTGTTGGGACAGGCACAGGTCACTCTATTTTCCCATCAGGAAGAAGAATTAACCACAGGCTCAGCCTGCCGCCCGGAACAAGAATAGTGCCTGAGGCCATCCTGCGCTTTTGCGGAGAGCTCCCAAAAAAGCGAGTTGAAAAATGGAGCTCAGGGGCATTGCAATTCACAAACCAGCAGAGTTATAAATGATAACTCTCATCCAAAAATATATTGAGGGAAGGCAACGAAGAGGATTTGAAAGCAAGGCAGAATTGCAGGAAACAGATTTCAGGAGGTCGATTCGAATCGCCTTTAAAGCACATGAAAAGCGGCAAAACGTCGAAAATGATGCCCTTGGCCAAAAAGGGCGTATGCGTTTTTTCCTGAATATATTCAGGAAAAAACGCATACGCCCTTTTTGGCCAACCAAGCAACCTGGAAAGGCAAATCAGCGCTACAGAGAAGTCTCGCTTCCCATCGGTCAAAAGGGCCATGTTGAAAAAAGTGTCAAAACCAGAAATGCAGGACAGGCCATGGAGAAATGGGAGCCTTGCTACACTGATGGGCGGGATGTAAATTGCCAACAGCCACTCAGGAGAAGTGTACGGTGAGTCCTGAAACATCTGAAAAGCACAGCTTAGAGAACATAGGGCACTTCCACTCATGGGGGTATAAATTGGGAAAATGAAAAATCAGCAAGACACAAGCACCCCAAAGTTTAGGGCTGCTCTGTTGACAAGGACCTCCACTTCATTCCACCTTAAATATCCCAGGAAAGAGAAAAATGGATAAAGAAGTTGTGGTCCTTATGTACAATGGAATATCACTCAGCCATGAAATCAATGTCATAAGGCTAGTAGCAGCATGATGAGTGGATTTAGGTATGACGATTCTAAGTGAAATAAGTCACACAGAAAAGGACACTTATCATAAGCTATCACTTATAGAGGGAATGTAAAAACCGCTACACTTGAACTGAATTACAAAGCAGAACAGAGTCACACGTTTAGAAAACACACTATGGCTGCTTAACAGGAAAGGTGAGGTGGGGTGATGCATAAAACAAGGGTTTCAAATTAGCTCAGATACCGTTCCATAAACACAATACGTTACAGAAAGACCTATTCCTTGCTCAGTGAACTGCACTCAACACCCCCTATTCATCGCACAAGAATATATCTGACTAGTAAGAATCTTAAAACCTATGTATTGATATCTCTCTGGAAGTGAGTCAAGTGAGTGTAAAGTGGCATAAACACAGCCGTGAAAAGCAGCTAAACCCCATTATGAAAATAAATTACTTTTAAAAACCCGTGAAACAAAGACAGTGAAAGAGAGAGAAATTCTTAAAAAATTCGTTCAGGGGCTGTGATGCACCCTGGATTGACCATATCTATACCCACAGCTGGATGAGACATAAGGGTGGACACTCTCGGGGCTGAGAGGTTTGGTGAGTTAGGGGGACCAAACGCAGAGCCTTTAAAGTAATACTGCGTGGTACCCATCGCATGGGTCCCAAATCTCCAGGTTCAAGGGCATCTTCCTACATCGAAAACATGCATGAGAAACCCAGAAGATGGTACACCATGTGATGGGGAAATGTTTCTAAAACGCACCTCATTTCTCATCTCCTTGAGCCCGGGTTCGCCATTCCAGCCGCTTTACTAGCAATCTCCCTACTTGGAGCATCAGCACCTTTAACCTCCTGTTCCGTACAGGTTGCAATTTGTACTGAGAATGAACGGGAAGAGGGGGAACCAATGAGAGACTAGATCTAGGTGTTGGGAGAAGCACAGGTCACTCTATTTTCCCTTCAGAAAGAAGAATTAACCACAGGCTCAACCTGCCCCCCGGAAGTAGAACAGGGCCTGAAGCAATCCTGCGCTTTTGTGGCCAACTCCCAAAAAAGCGAGTTGAAAAATGGAGCTCAGGGGCACTGCAATTCACAAACCTGCAGAGTTATCAATGATAACTCTCGTCCACAAATATATTGAGGGAAGGCAACGAAGAGGATTTGAAAGCAAGGCAGAATTTCAGAAACAGACTTAAGGAGGTAGTTTCGAATCGCCTTTAAAGCAGATGAAAAGCGGCAAAACGTTGACAATGATACCCTTGGCCAAAAAGGGCGTATGCGTTTTTTCCTGAATATATTCAGGAAAAAACGCATACGCCCTTTTTGGCCAACCAAGCAACCTGGAAAGGCAAATCAGCGCTACAAAGAAGTCTCGCTTCCCATCGGTCAAAAGGGCCATGCTGAAAAAAGTGTCAAAACCAGAAATGCAGGACAGGCCATGGAGAAATGGGAGCCTTGCTACACTGATGGGCGGGATGTAAATTGCCAACAGCCACTCTGGAGAAGTGTACGGTGTGTCCTGAAACATCTAAAAAACACAGCTTAGAGAGCATAGGTCACTTCCACTCATGGGCGTATAAATTGGGAAAACTAAAAATCAGCAAGACACAGGCACACCAAAGTTTAGGGCTGCTCTGTTGACAAGAACCTCCTCTTCATTACACCTTAAATATCCCAGGAAATAGGAAAATGGATAACGATGTTGTGGTCCTTATGTACAATGGAATATCACTCAGCCATGAAATCAATGTCATAAGGCTATTAGCAGCATGATGAGTGGATTTATGTTCGACGATTCTAAGTGAAATAAGTCACACAGAAAAAGACACATCATAAGATATCACTTGTAGAGGAAATGTAAAAACCGTTACACTTGAACTGAATTACAAAACAGAACAGAGTCACACATTTAGAAAACACACTATGGCTGCTTAAAGGGAAAGGTGAGGTGGGGTGATGCATAAAACAAGGGTTTCATATTAGCTCAAACACCGATCCATAAACCCAATATGTAATAGACAAGACCTACTCCTTGCTCAGTGAAGTGGATGCAACACCCCCTATTCAATGAACAAGAATATATCTGACTAGTAAAAATCTTAAAACCTATGTATTGATTTCTCTCTGTAAGTGAATCAAGTGGGTGTAAAGGGGGATAAACACAGCAGTGAAAAGCAGCTAAACCCCATTATAAAAATAAATTACTTCGAAAAACCCATGAAAGAAAGACAGTGAAAGAGAGAGAAATTCTTACACAATGCGTTCAGGGGCTGTGATGCAACCTGGATTGACCATAACTAGAACCAGAGCTGGATGAGACATAAGGGTGGACACTTTTGGGGCTGAGACGTTTGGTGAGGTTGGGTGAGCAAACGCAGACCCTTTAAAGTAATACTGCGTGGTACCCATCGTATGGGTCCCAAATCTCCAGGTTCAAGGGCATCTTCCTACATCGAAAACATGCATGAGAAACCCAGAAGATGGTACACCATGTGATGGGGAAAGGTTTCTAAAACGCACCTCATTTCTCATCTCCTTGTGCCCGGGTTCGCCATTCCAGCCGCCTTACTAGCAATCTCCCTACTTGGAGCATCAGCACCTTTAACCTCCTGTTCCGTACAGGCTTTCAATTTGTCCTGAGGATGAACGGGAAGACGGGGAACCAATGAGAGCCTAGCTCTTGGTGTTGGGACAGGCACAGGTCACTCTACTTTCCCATCAGGAAGAAGAATTAACCACAGGCTCAACCTGTCCCCCGGAACCAGAACAGAGCCTAAAGCCATCCTGCGCTTTTGTGGCCAGCTCCCAAATACACGAGTTGTAAAATGGAGGTTCAGGGCACTGCAATTCACAAACCTGCAGAGTTATAAATGATAAGTCTCGTCCACAAATATATTGAGGGAAGGCAAAGAAGAGGATTTGAAATCAAGGCAGAATTGCAGGAAACAGATTTCAGGAGGTAGATTCGGATCACCTTTAAAGCACATGAAAAGCGGAAAAACGTTGACAATGATGCCCTAGGCCAAAAAAGGGCGTATGCGTTTTTTCCTGAATATATTCAGGAAAAAACGCATACGCCCTTTTTGGCCAACCAAGCAACCTGGAAAGGCAAATCAGCGCAACAAAGAAGACTCGCTTCCCTTCGGTCAAAAGGGCCATGCTGAAAAAAGTGTCAAAACCAGAAATGCAGGACAGGCCATGGAGAAATGGGAGCCTTGCTACACTGATGGGCGGAATGTAAATTGCCAACAGCCACTCTGCAGAAGTGTACGGTGTGTCCTGAAACATTTAAAAAACACAGCTTAGAGAGCATAGGGCACTTCCACTCATGGGGGTATAAATTGGGAAAATTAAAAATCAGCAAGACACAAGCACCCCAAAGTTTAGGGCTGCTCTGTTGACAAGGACCTCCACTTCATTCCACCTTAAATATCCCAGGAAAGAGAAAAATGGATAAAGAAGTTGTGGTCCTTATGTACAATGGAATATCACTCAGCCATGAAATCAATGTCATAAGGCTAGAAGCAGCATGATGAGTGGATTTAGGTACGACGATTCTAAGTGAAATAAGTCACACAGAAAAGGACACTTATCATAAGCTATCACTTATAGAGGGAATGTAAAAACCGCTACACTTGAACTGAATTACAAAGCAGAACAGAGTCACACGTTTAGAAAACACACTATGGCTGCTTAATGGGAAAGGTGACGTGGGGTGATGCATAAAACAAGGTTTTCAAATTATCTGAGATACCTTTCCATAAACCCAATACGTAATAGACAAGACCTACTCCTTGCTCAGAGAACAGGACTCAACACACCCTATTCACCGCAAAAGAATATATTTGATTAGTAATAATCTTAAAACCTATGTATTGATATCTCTCTGTTAGTGTGTTAAGTGGGTGTAAAGCCGCATAAACACCGTAGTCAAAAGCAGCTAAACCCCATTATAAAAATAAATTAGTTTTAAAAACCCATGATACAAAGACAGTGAAAGAGAGAGAAATTCTTACACAATTCGTTCAGGGGCTGTGATGCAACCTGGATCGACCATATCTAGACCCACAGCTGGGTGAGACATAAGGGTGGACACTCTTGCGGCTGAGAGGTTTGGTGAGGTTGGATGAGCAAACGCAGACCCTTTAAAGTAATACTGCGTGACACCCATCCCATGGGTCCCAAATCTCCAGGTCCAAGGGCATCTTCCTACATCAAAAACATGCATGAGAAACCCAGAAGATGGTACACCATGTGATCGGGAAAGGTTTCTAAAATGCACCTCATTTCTCATCTCCTTGTGCTCGGGTTCGCCATTCCAGCCACTTTCCTAGCAATCTCCCTACTTGGAGCATCAGCACCTTTAACCTCCTGTTCCGTACAGGTTGCAATTTGTACTGAGAATGAACGGGAAGAGGGGGAACCAATGAGAGACTAGATCTAGGTGTTGGGAGAAGCACAGGTCACTCTATTTTCCCTTCAGAAAGAAGAATTAACCACAGGCTCAACCTGCCCCCCGGAAGTAGAACAGGGCCTGAAGCAATCCTGCGCTTTTGTGGCCAACTCCCAAAAAAGCGAGTTGAAAAATGGAGCTCAGGGGCACTGCAATTCACAAACCTGCAGAGTTATCAATGATAACTCTCGTCCACAAATATATTGAGGGAAGGCAACGAAGAGGATTTGAAAGCAAGGCAGAATTTCAGAAACAGACTTAAGGAGGTAGTTTCGAATCGCCTTTAAAGCAGATGAAAAGCGGCAAAACGTTGACAATGATACCCTTGGCCAAAAAGGGCGTATGCGTTTTTTCCTGAATATATTCAGGAAAAAACGCATACGCCCTTTTTGGCCAACCAAGCAACCTGGAAAGGCAAATCAGCGCTACAAAGAAGTCTCGCTTCCCATCGGTCAAAAGGGCCATGCTGAAAAAAGTGTCAAAACCAGAAATGCAGGACAGGCCATGGAGAAATGGGAGCCTTGCTACACTGATGGGCGGGATGTAAATTGCCAACAGCCACTCTGGAGAAGTGTACGGTGTGTCCTGAAACATCTAAAAAACACAGCTTAGAGAGCATAGGTCACTTCCACTCATGGGCGTATAAATTGGGAAAACTAAAAATCAGCAAGACACAGGCACACCAAAGTTTAGGGCTGCTCTGTTGACAAGAACCTCCTCTTCATTACACCTTAAATATCCCAGGAAATAGGAAAATGGATAACGATGTTGTGGTCCTTATGTACAATGGAATATCACTCAGCCATGAAATCAATGTCATAAGGCTATTAGCAGCATGATGAGTGGATTTATGTTCGACGATTCTAAGTGAAATAAGTCACACAGAAAAAGACACTTATCATAAGATATCACTTGTAGAGGGAATGTAAAAACCGTTACACTTGAACTGAATTACAAAACAGAACAGAGTCACACATTTAGAAAACACACTATGGCTGCTTAACGGGAAAGGTGAGGTGGGGTGATGCATAAAACAAGGGTTTCATATTAGCTCAAACACCGATCCATAAACCCAATATGTAATAGACAAGACCTACTCCTTGCTCAGTGAAGTGGATGCAACACCCCCTATTCAACGAACAAGAATATATCTGACTAGTAAAAATCTTAAAACCTATGTATTGATTTCTCTCTGTAAGTGAATCAAGTGGGTGTAAAGGGGCATAAACACAGCAGTGAAAAGCAGCTAAACCCCATTATAAAAATAAATTACTTCGAAAAACCCATGAAAGAAAGACAGTGAAAGAGAGAGAAATTCTTACACAATGCGTTCAGGGGCTGTGATGCAACCTGGATTGACCATAACTAGAACCAGAGCTGGATGAGACATAAGGGTGGACACTTTTGGGGCTGAGACGTTTGGTGAGGTTGGGTGAGCAAACGCAGACCCTTTAAAGTAATACTGCGTGGTACCCATCGTATGGGTCCCAAATCTCCAGGTTCAAGGGCATCTTCCTACATCGAAAACATGCATGAGAAACCCAGAAGATGGTACACCATGTGATGGGGAAAGGTTTCTAAAACGCACCTCATTTCTCATCTCCTTGTGCCCGGGTTCGCCATTCCAGCCGCCTTACTAGCAATCTCCCTACTTGGAGCATCAGCACCTTTAACCTCCTGTTCCGTACAGGCTTTCAATTTGTCCTGAGGATGAACGGGAAGACGGGGAACCAATGAGAGCCTAGCTCTTGGTGTTGGGACAGGCACAGGTCACTCTACTTTCCCATCAGGAAGAAGAATTAACCACAGGCTCAACCTGTCCCCCGGAACCAGAACAGAGCCTAAAGCCATCCTGCGCTTTTGTGGCCAGCTCCCAAATACACGAGTTGTAAAATGGAGGTTCAGGGCACTGCAATTCACAAACCTGCAGAGTTATAAATGATAAGTCTCGTCCACAAATATATTGAGGGAAGGCAAAGAAGAGGATTTGAAATCAAGGCAGAATTGCAG
Source organism: Balaenoptera borealis (assembly GCF_965194805.1). Taxonomy (NCBI): domain Eukaryota; kingdom Metazoa; phylum Chordata; class Mammalia; order Artiodactyla; family Balaenopteridae; genus Balaenoptera; species Balaenoptera borealis. Next base: position 1,006,347 of record NW_028123925.1, read on the forward strand.
GAAACAGATTTCAGGAGGTAGATTCGGATCACCTTTAAAGCACATGAAAAGCGGAAAAACGTTGACAATGATGCCCTAGGCCAAAAAAGGGCGTATGCGTTTTTTCCTGAATATATTCAGGAAAAAACGCATACGCCCTTTTTGGCCAACCAAGCAACCTGGAAAGGCAAATCAGCGCAACAAAGAAGACTCGCTTCCCTTCGGTCAAAAGGGCCATGCTGAAAAAAGTGTCAAAACCAGAAATGCAGGACAGGCCATGGAGAAATGGGAGCCTTGCTACACTGATGGGCGGAATGTAAATTGCCAACAGCCACTCTGCAGAAGTGTACGGTGTGTCCTGAAACATTTAAAAAACACAGCTTAGAGAGCATAGGGCACTTCCACTCATGGGGGTATAAATTGGGAAAATTAAAAATCAGCAAGACACAAGCACCCCAAAGTTTAGGGCTGCTCTGTTGACAAGGACCTCCACTTCATTCCACCTTAAATATCCCAGGAAAGAGAAAAATGGATAAAGAAGTTGTGGTCCTTATGTACAATGGAATATCACTCAGCCATGAAATCAATGTCATAAGGCTAGAAGCAGCATGATGAGTGGATTTAGGTACGACGATTCTAAGTGAAATAAGTCACACAGAAAAGGACACTTATCATAAGCTATCACTTATAGAGGGAATGTAAAAACCGCTACACTTGAACTGAATTACAAAGCAGAACAGAGTCACACGTTTAGAAAACACACTATGGCTGCTTAATGGGAAAGGTGACGTGGGGTGATGCATAAAACAAGGTTTTCAAATTATCTGAGATACCTTTCCATAAACCCAATACGTAATAGACAAGACCTACTCCTTGCTCAGAGAACAGGACTCAACACACCCTATTCACCGCAAAAGAATATATTTGATTAGTAATAATCTTAAAACCTATGTATTGATATCTCTCTGTTAGTGTGTTAAGTGGGTGTAAAGCCGCATAAACACCGTAGTCAAAAGCAGCTAAACCCCATTATAAAAATAAATTAGTTTTAAAAACCCATGATACAAAGACAGTGAAAGAGAGAGAAATTCTTACACAATTCGTTCAGGGGCTGTGATGCAACCTGGATCGACCATATCTAGACCCACAGCTGGGTGAGACATAAGGGTGGACACTCTTGCGGCTGAGAGGTTTGGTGAGGTTGGATGAGCAAACGCAGACCCTTTAAAGTAATACTGCGTGACACCCATCCCATGGGTCCCAAATCTCCAGGTCCAAGGGCATCTTCCTACATCAAAAACATGCATGAGAAACCCAGAAGATGGTACACCATGTGATCGGGAAAGGTTTCTAAAATGCACCTCATTTCTCATCTCCTTGTGCTCGGGTTCGCCATTCCAGCCACTTTCCTAGCAATCTCCCTACTTGGAGCATCAGCACCTTTAACCTCCTGTTCCGTACAGGTTGCAATTTGTACTGAGAATGAACGGGAAGAGGGGGAACCAATGAGAGACTAGATCTAGGTGTTGGGAGAAGCACAGGTCACTCTATTTTCCCTTCAGAAAGAAGAATTAACCACAGGCTCAACCTGCCCCCCGGAAGTAGAACAGGGCCTGAAGCAATCCTGCGCTTTTGTGGCCAACTCCCAAAAAAGCGAGTTGAAAAATGGAGCTCAGGGGCACTGCAATTCACAAACCTGCAGAGTTATCAATGATAACTCTCGTCCACAAATATATTGAGGGAAGGCAACGAAGAGGATTTGAAAGCAAGGCAGAATTTCAGAAACAGACTTAAGGAGGTAGTTTCGAATCGCCTTTAAAGCAGATGAAAAGCGGCAAAACGTTGACAATGATACCCTTGGCCAAAAAGGGCGTATGCGTTTTTTCCTGAATATATTCAGGAAAAAACGCATACGCCCTTTTTGGCCAACCAAGCAACCTGGAAAGGCAAATCAGCGCTACAAAGAAGTCTCGCTTCCCATCGGTCAAAAGGGCCATGCTGAAAAAAGTGTCAAAACCAGAAATGCAGGACAGGCCATGGAGAAATGGGAGCCTTGCTACACTGATGGGCGGGATGTAAATTGCCAACAGCCACTCTGGAGAAGTGTACGGTGTGTCCTGAAACATCTAAAAAACACAGCTTAGAGAGCATAGGTCACTTCCACTCATGGGCGTATAAATTGGGAAAACTAAAAATCAGCAAGACACAGGCACACCAAAGTTTAGGGCTGCTCTGTTGACAAGAACCTCCTCTTCATTACACCTTAAATATCCCAGGAAATAGGAAAATGGATAACGATGTTGTGGTCCTTATGTACAATGGAATATCACTCAGCCATGAAATCAATGTCATAAGGCTATTAGCAGCATGATGAGTGGATTTATGTTCGACGATTCTAAGTGAAATAAGTCACACAGAAAAAGACACTTATCATAAGATATCACTTGTAGAGGGAATGTAAAAACCGTTACACTTGAACTGAATTACAAAACAGAACAGAGTCACACATTTAGAAAACACACTATGGCTGCTTAACGGGAAAGGTGAGGTGGGGTGATGCATAAAACAAGGGTTTCATATTAGCTCAAACACCGATCCATAAACCCAATATGTAATAGACAAGACCTACTCCTTGCTCAGTGAAGTGGATGCAACACCCCCTATTCAACGAACAAGAATATATCTGACTAGTAAAAATCTTAAAACCTATGTATTGATTTCTCTCTGTAAGTGAATCAAGTGGGTGTAAAGGGGCATAAACACAGCAGTGAAAAGCAGCTAAACCCCATTATAAAAATAAATTACTTCGAAAAACCCATGAAAGAAAGACAGTGAAAGAGAGAGAAATTCTTACACAATGCGTTCAGGGGCTGTGATGCAACCTGGATTGACCATAACTAGAACCAGAGCTGGATGAGACATAAGGGTGGACACTTTTGGGGCTGAGACGTTTGGTGAGGTTGGGTGAGCAAACGCAGACCCTTTAAAGTAATACTGCGTGGTACCCATCGTATGGGTCCCAAATCTCCAGGTTCAAGGGCATCTTCCTACATCGAAAAGATGCATGAGAAACCCAGAAGATGGTACACCATGTGATGGGGAAAGGTTTCTAAAACGCACCTCATTTCTCATCTCCTTGTGCCCGGGTTCGCCATTCCAGCCGCCTTACTAGCAATCTCCCTACTTGGAGCATCAGCACCTTTAACCTCCTGTTCCGTACAGGCTTTCAATTTGTCCTGAGGATGAACGGGAAGACGGGGAACCAATGAGAGCCTAGCTCTTGGTGTTGGGACAGGCACAGGTCACTCTACTTTCCCATCAGGAAGAAGAATTAACCACAGGCTCAACCTGTCCCCCGGAACCAGAACAGAGCCTAAAGCCATCCTGCGCTTTTGTGGCCAGCTCCCAAATACACGAGTTGTAAAATGGAGGTTCAGGGCACTGCAATTCACAAACCTGCAGAGTTATAAATGATAAGTCTCGTCCACAAATATATTGAGGGAAGGCAAAGAAGAGGATTTGAAATCAAGGCAGAATTGCAGGAAACAGATTTCAGGAGGTAGATTCGGATCACCTTTAAAGCACATGAAAAGCGGAAAAACGTTGACAATGATGCCCTAGGCCAAAAAAGGGCGTATGCGTTTTTTCCTGAATATATTCAGGAAAAAACGCATACGCCCTTTTTGGCCAACCAAGCAACCTGGAAAGGCAAATCAGCGCAACAAAGAAGACTCGCTTCCCTTCGGTCAAAAGGGCCATGCTGAAAAAAGTGTCAAAACCAGAAATGCAGGACAGGCCATGGAGAAATGGGAGCCTTGCTACACTGATGGGCGGAATGTAAATTGCCAACAGCCACTCTGCAGAAGTGTACGGTGTGTCCTGAAACATTTAAAAAACACAGCTTAGAGAGCATAGGGCACTTCCACTCATGGGGGTATAAATTGGGAAAATTAAAAATCAGCAAGACACAAGCACCCCAAAGTTTAGGGCTGCTCTGTTGACAAGGACCTCCACTTCATTCCACCTTAAATATCCCAGGAAAGAGAAAAATGGATAAAGAAGTTGTGGTCCTTATGTACAATGGAATATCACTCAGCCATGAAATCAATGTCATAAGGCTAGAAGCAGCATGATGAGTGGATTTAGGTACGACGATTCTAAGTGAAATAAGTCACACAGAAAAGGACACTTATCATAAGCTATCACTTATAGAGGGAATGTAAAAACCGCTACACTTGAACTGAATTACAAAGCAGAACAGAGTCACACGTTTAGAAAACACACTATGGCTGCTTAATGGGAAAGGTGACGTGGGGTGATGCATAAAACAAGGTTTTCAAATTATCTGAGATACCTTTCCATAAACCCAATACGTAATAGACAAGACCTACTCCTTGCTCAGAGAACAGGACTCAACACACCCTATTCACCGCAAAAGAATATATTTGATTAGTAATAATCTTAAAACCTATGTATTGATATCTCTCTGTTAGTGTGTTAAGTGGGTGTAAAGCCGCATAAACACCGTAGTCAAAAGCAGCTAAACCCCATTATAAAAATAAATTAGTTTTAAAAACCCATGATACAAAGACAGTGAAAGAGAGAGAAATTCTTACACAATTCGTTCAGGGGCTGTGATGCAACCTGGATCGACCATATCTAGACCCACAGCTGGGTGAGACATAAGGGTGGACACTCTTGCGGCTGAGAGGTTTGGTGAGGTTGGATGAGCAAACGCAGACCCTTTAAAGTAATACTGCGTGACACCCATCCCATGGGTCCCAAATCTCCAGGTCCAAGGGCATCTTCCTACATCAAAAACATGCATGAGAAACCCAGAAGATGGTACACCATGTGATCGGGAAAGGTTTCTAAAATGCACCTCATTTCTCATCTCCTTGTGCTCGGGTTCGCCATTCCAGCCACTTTCCTAGCAATCTCCCTACTTGGAGCATCAGCACCTTTAACCTCCTGTTCCGTACAGGTTGCAATTTGTACTGAGAATGAACGGGAAGAGGGGGAACCAATGAGAGACTAGATCTAGGTGTTGGGAGAAGCACAGGTCACTCTATTTTCCCTTCAGAAAGAAGAATTAACCACAGGCTCAACCTGCCCCCCGGAAGTAGAACAGGGCCTGAAGCAATCCTGCGCTTTTGTGGCCAACTCCCAAAAAAGCGAGTTGAAAAATGGAGCTCAGGGGCACTGCAATTCACAAACCTGCAGAGTTATCAATGATAACTCTCGTCCACAAATATATTGAGGGAAGGCAACGAAGAGGATTTGAAAGCAAGGCAGAATTTCAGAAACAGACTTAAGGAGGTAGTTTCGAATCGCCTTTAAAGCAGATGAAAAGCGGCAAAACGTTGACAATGATACCCTTGGCCAAAAAGGGCGTATGCGTTTTTTCCTGAATATATTCAGGAAAAAACGCATACGCCCTTTTTGGCCAACCAAGCAACCTGGAAAGGCAAATCAGCGCTACAAAGAAGTCTCGCTTCCCATCGGTCAAAAGGGCCATGCTGAAAAAAGTGTCAAAACCAGAAATGCAGGACAGGCCATGGAGAAATGGGAGCCTTGCTACACTGATGGGCGGGATGTAAATTGCCAACAGCCACTCTGGAGAAGTGTACGGTGTGTCCTGAAACATCTAAAAAACACAGCTTAGAGAGCATAGGTCACTTCCACTCATGGGCGTATAAATTGGGAAAACTAAAAATCAGCAAGACACAGGCACACCAAAGTTTAGGGCTGCTCTGTTGACAAGAACCTCCTCTTCATTACACCTTAAATATCCCAGGAAATAGGAAAATGGATAACGATGTTGTGGTCCTTATGTACAATGGAATATCACTCAGCCATGAAATCAATGTCATAAGGCTATTAGCAGCATGATGAGTGGATTTATGTTCGACGATTCTAAGTGAAATAAGTCACACAGAAAAAGACACTTATCATAAGATATCACTTGTAGAGGGAATGTAAAAACCGTTACACTTGAACTGAATTACAAAACAGAACAGAGTCACACATTTAGAAAACACACTATGGCTGCTTAACGGGAAAGGTGAGGTGGGGTGATGCATAAAACAAGGGTTTCATATTAGCTCAAACACCGATCCATAAACCCAATATGTAATAGACAAGACCTACTCCTTGCTCAGTGAAGTGGATGCAACACCCCCTATTCAACGAACAAGAATATATCTGACTAGTAAAAATCTTAAAACCTATGTATTGATTTCTCTCTGTAAGTGAATCAAGTGGGTGTAAAGGGGCATAAACACAGCAGTGAAAAGCAGCTAAACCCCATTATAAAAATAAATTACTTCGAAAAACCCATGAAAGAAAGACAGTGAAAGAGAGAGAAATTCTTACACAATGCGTTCAGGGGCTGTGATGCAACCTGGATTGACCATAACTAGAACCAGAGCTGGATGAGACATAAGGGTGGACACTTTTGGGGCTGAGACGTTTGGTGAGGTTGGGTGAGCAAACGCAGACCCTTTAAAGTAATACTGCGTGGTACCCATCGTATGGGTCCCAAATCTCCAGGTTCAAGGGCATCTTCCTACATCGAAAAGATGCATGAGAAACCCAGAAGATGGTACACCATGTGATGGGGAAAGGTTTCTAAAACGCACCTCATTTCTCATCTCCTTGTGCCCGGGTTCGCCATTCCAGCCGCCTTACTAGCAATCTCCCTACTTGGAGCATCAGCACCTTTAACCTCCTGTTCCGTACAGGCTTTCAATTTGTCCTGAGGATGAACGGGAAGACGGGGAACCAATGAGAGCCTAGCTCTTGGTGTTGGGACAGGCACAGGTCACTCTACTTTCCCATCAGGAAGAAGAATTAACCACAGGCTCAACCTGTCCCCCGGAACCAGAACAGAGCCTAAAGCCATCCTGCGCTTTTGTGGCCAGCTCCCAAATACACGAGTTGTAAAATGGAGGTTCAGGGCACTGCAATTCACAAACCTGCAGAGTTATAAATGATAAGTCTCGTCCACAAATATATTGAGGGAAGGCAAAGAAGAGGATTTGAAATCAAGGCAGAATTGCAGGAAACAGATTTCAGGAGGTAGATTCGGATCACCTTTAAAGCACATGAAAAGCGGAAAAACGTTGACAATGATGCCCTAGGCCAAAAAAGGGCGTATGCGTTTTTTCCTGAATATATTCAGGAAAAAACGCATACGCCCTTTTTGGCCAACCAAGCAACCTGGAAAGGCAAATCAGCGCAACAAAGAAGACTCGCTTCCCTTCGGTCAAAAGGGCCATGCTGAAAAAAGTGTCAAAACCAGAAATGCAGGACAGGCCATGGAGAAATGGGAGCCTTGCTACACTGATGGGCGGAATGTAAATTGCCAACAGCCACTCTGCAGAAGTGTACGGTGTGTCCTGAAACATTTAAAAAACACAGCTTAGAGAGCATAGGGCACTTCCACTCATGGGGGTATAAATTGGGAAAATTAAAAATCAGCAAGACACAAGCACCCCAAAGTTTAGGGCTGCTCTGTTGACAAGGACCTCCACTTCATTCCACCTTAAATATCCCAGGAAAGAGAAAAATGGATAAAGAAGTTGTGGTCCTTATGTACAATGGAATATCACTCAGCCATGAAATCAATGTCATAAGGCTAGAAGCAGCATGATGAGTGGATTTAGGTACGACGATTCTAAGTGAAATAAGTCACACAGAAAAGGACACTTATCATAAGCTATCACTTATAGAGGGAATGTAAAAACCGCTACACTTGAACTGAATTACAAAGCAGAACAGAGTCACACGTTTAGAAAACACACTATGGCTGCTTAATGGGAAAGGTGACGTGGGGTGATGCATAAAACAAGGTTTTCAAATTATCTGAGATACCTTTCCATAAACCCAATACGTAATAGACAAGACCTACTCCTTGCTCAGAGAACAGGACTCAACACACCCTATTCACCGCAAAAGAATATATTTGATTAGTAATAATCTTAAAACCTATGTATTGATATCTCTCTGTTAGTGTGTTAAGTGGGTGTAAAGCCGCATAAACACCGTAGTCAAAAGCAGCTAAACCCCATTATAAAAATAAATTAGTTTTAAAAACCCATGATACAAAGACAGTGAAAGAGAGAGAAATTCTTACACAATTCGTTCAGGGGCTGTGATGCAACCTGGATCGACCATATCTAGACCCACAGCTGGGTGAGACATAAGGGTGGACACTCTTGCGGCTGAGAGGTTTGGTGAGGTTGGATGAGCAAACGCAGACCCTTTAAAGTAATACTGCGTGACACCCATCCCATGGGTCCCAAATCTCCAGGTCCAAGGGCATCTTCCTACATCAAAAACATGCATGAGAAACCCAGAAGATGGTACAGCATGTGATCGGGAAAGGTTTCTAAAATGCACCTCATTTCTCATCTCCTTGTGCTCGGGTTCGCCATTCCAGCCACTTTCCTAGCAATCTCCCTACTTGGAGCATCAGCACCTTTAACCTCCTGTTCCGTACAGGTTGCAATTTGTACTGAGAATGAACGGGAAGAGGGGGAACCAATGAGAGACTAGATCTAGGTGTTGGGAGAAGCACAGGTCACTCTATTTTCCCTTCAGAAAGAAGAATTAACCACAGGCTCAACCTGCCCCCCGGAAGTAGAACAGGGCCTGAAGCAATCCTGCGCTTTTGTGGCCAACTCCCAAAAAAGCGAGTTGAAAAATGGAGCTCAGGGGCACTGCAATTCACAAACCTGCAGAGTTATCAATGATAACTCTCGTCCACAAATATATTGAGGGAAGGCAACGAAGAGGATTTGAAAGCAAGGCAGAATTTCAGAAACAGACTTAAGGAGGTAGTTTCGAATCGCCTTTAAAGCAGATGAAAAGCGGCAAAACGTTGACAATGATACCCTTGGCCAAAAAGGGCGTATGCGTTTTTTCCTGAATATATTCAGGAAAAAACGCATACGCCCTTTTTGGCCAACCAAGGAACCTGGAAAGGCAAATCAGCGCTACAAAGAAGTCTCGCTTCCCATCGGTCAAAAGGGCCATGCTGAAAAAAGTGTCAAAACCAGAAATGCAGGACAGGCCATGGAGAAATGGGAGCCTTGCTACACTGATGGGCGGGATGTAAATTGCCAACAGCCACTCTGGAGAAGTGTACGGTGTGTCCTGAAACATCTAAAAAACACAGCTTAGAGAGCATAGGTCACTTCCACTCATGGGCGTATAAATTGGGAAAACTAAAAATCAGCAAGACACAGGCACACCAAAGTTTAGGGCTGCTCTGTTGACAAGAACCTCCTCTTCATTACACCTTAAATATCCCAGGAAATAGGAAAATGGATAACGATGTTGTGGTCCTTATGTACAATGGAATATCACTCAGCCATGAAATCAATGTCATAAGGCTATTAGCAGCATGATGAGTGGATTTATGTTCGACGATTCTAAGTGAAATAAGTCACACAGAAAAAGACACTTATCATAAGATATCACTTGTAGAGGGAATGTAAAAACCGTTACACTTGAACTGAATTACAAAACAGAACAGAGTCACACATGCAGAAAACACACTATGGCTGCTTAACGGGAAAGGTGAGGTGGGGTGATGCATAAAACAAGGGTTTCATATTAGCTCAAACACCGATCCATAAACCCAATATGTAATAGACAAGACCTACTCCTTGCTCAGTGAAGTGGATGCAACACCCCCTATTCAACGAACAAGAATATATCTGACTAGTAAAAATCTTAAAACCTATGTATTGATTTCTCTCTGTAAGTGAATCAAGTGGGTGTAAAGGGGCATAAACACAGCAGTGAAAAGCAGCTAAACCCCATTATAAAAATAAATTACTTTAAAATCCCAAAGAACAAAGACAGTGATAGAGGGAGAAATTTTTACATAATTCGTTCCGGGGCTGTGATGCAACCTGGTGTGACCATATCTAGACCCACAGCTGGATGAGAAATAAAGCTGGACACTCTTGGGGCTGAAGGTCTCTTTCCCTATATACCAGATTGGGAACGTAGAAAGGCTGCCACCCTCTGGCCGTTACCTGCAAAAGCAGCTTTAAAACCTGTGCTAATGGTCACTTCATATGAACAAGTACTTCAGGGCTGTAAATGAAACGTGCCCTCAAAATGTCTTGAGGGAGGTAATGGCCAAAAATTTTCAAAATGTGACACTTACTTTAAGAAAACACTTTGAAGAACTAAGCTGTAATCACAGTTTGATAAATAAAAAGGGCATGCTTTAAAGCTCAATTTCAACAGATTATGGGACACATGCAAATTCAACCACAGATAGGTATCAGCTCGCACCTGTTAGAATAACCATCAGCAAGAAAACTACAAACAATAAATATTGAAGGTGTTTTGGAGAAATGCATACCCTCAATTTTAAGTGGGACGTAACCTGGAAAGAGCCACTAATGAGAACTGAATGGTGGTGCCTTTAAAACATACACACTGAGCTACCATATGATACAGCAAGCCCACTCCTTGGCCTATAACATAAGAAGATATAACTGGAAAGACACAGGCAAGCAAATGTGCATTGCAGCAGTATTACAATAGCCAAGACATGGAGGCAACCAGAAAGTCCATCAAGAGGTGCGTGGCCAAAGAAGAACTGGTACACGTACAGATGGAATATTAGCCAGGGAAAAAAATGAAACAATGCCATTTGCAGCACCATGTATGATTCTTGAGGTAATCAGGCAAATTGTACTAAGTCAGAAAGCAAAAGACACATATCCTATAATATCACTTATAGGTCTTAGCTAAAAATTGATACCAATGAAGATATTTCCACAGAGAAATGCAATCACAGATTCATTAAACAAACTTATGGTTCACCAAATGGAAAGGTGTGAGGATTGGATACATTAGGATATTGGGGTTAAGATAGATATAGAAACACATGTGAAATATGTAATCACCAAAGACCTACGTAATACCAAGACAAGACTACTCAACATCGTGTCATAACCTACATGGGAAAATGATCCAAAGAAGAATAGATATATGTATATGTTTAAAAGAACCACATCTTTCACACCTAGAAGAAACAAAACATTTTAATTAAATTTGCTCTGACAAAAAATAAAAATTAAATTAAAAAAAGAACAAGAAGTAATGAGACATAAACTTAAGGGGCTATTTGCTGGCACATTGCATTCTAATTTACAACCAGAACATGACTTCCATTAAGGCTCTGTCATCACTAATAAAGCAGCTTTATAAGCAATGTTGAAGGTAGCTTAAAAGAAGTCTCACTAATTATTGATAGTAACAAGGAAACAAAGAAAAGTAAAAATCTCACTGCAAAAAGTATACATAGGGTAAGGATAGTAGATCAAACACTTATTAAACTTCTGTAAAGAATAAAAGACAACAGTAGTATGTTTTTTTTAAAAAGAGAGGGCCCAAATAAATCTGAAATGAAAGAGATGATGTTACAACGGACACCACAGAAATACAAAGTATCCTAAGATACACACAGGGTAACTCAGGGCTCAGACTGGACGGAGCCCACTCTCCAGTCCCCTGTACATGACTTACAGGAGCCTCAGGAACTGAGGAGGGGGTCCCTGAGGAGAGGCTCAAGATAGAATATGGTAGACATTAACATGACTGCATTCATCTTAAACATGCCTGAACTACATTCACACGAGATGATTTTGTCCTGTATGTACATCGGCACCTCTAGTTGGAACTGCAGATCTTTGGCTTCAACACCTCTACTGACAACATTAGCGTCACCTGCTGTGGACCGTCTCCTATAGGATTTCTAGAATCACAAAACATCGAAGCTTCACAGGACCCAGAGTCTGTGCAACTCCACACAGAGTCTCAGAGTCTCAACTCCACTCAGATACTCCACTCTTGGAGGGCACACACAAAGTAGTGTGCACATCAGGACCCAGGGGAAGGAGCAGTGACCCTGTAGGAGAATGACCAGAACTACCTGCTACTTTTAGAGGGTCTCCTGCAGAGGCAGGTGGTGGCTGTGGCTGTGGCTCACCGTGAGGACAACGACACTGGCAGCAGAAGTTCTGGGAAATACTCCTTGGTGTGAGCCCTCCCAGAGTCCGCCATTAGCCCCACCAAGAGCAAGGTAGGCTCCAGGGCTGGGTCGCCTCAGGCCAAACAACCAACAGGGAGGGAACCCAGCCCCATGCATCAGCAGACAAGCGGATTAAACTTTTTATTAAAGTTTTATTTAATCCGTAGACAAGCGGATTAAAGCTCTGCCCACCAAAGCAACACCCAGCTCTACCCACCACCAGTCCTTCCCATCAGGAAGCTTGCACAAGCCTCTAAGATAGACTCATCCACCGGAGAGCAGACAGCAGAAGCAAGAAGAACTACAATTCTGCAGCCTGTGGAAGGAAAACCACATTCACAGAAAGATAGACAAAATGAAAAGGCAGAGGACTTTATACCAGATCAAGGAAGAAGATAAAACCCCAGAAAAAAAACAAAATGAGGTGGAGATAGGGAACCTTCCAGAAAAAAAATTCAGAATAATGATAGTGAAGTTGAGCCAAGACCTTGGAAAAAGAAAGGAGGCAAAGATCGAGAAGATGCAAGAAATGTTTAACAAAGACCTAGAAGAATTAAGGAACAAACACCTAGAAGAATTAAAGAACAAACAAACAGAGGTGAACAATGGAATAACTGAAATGAAAAATACACTAGAAGGAATCAGTAGCAGAATAACTGTGGCAGAAGAACGGATAAGTGACCTGGAAGACAGAAAGGTGGAAATCACTGCCATGGAACAGAATAAAGAAAAAGAATGAAAATAAACGAAGACACCCCAAGAGTCCTCTGGGACAACATTAAACGCAACAACATTCGCATTATAGGGGTCCCAGAAGGAGAAGAGAGAGAGAAAGGACCCGAGAATATATTTAAAGAGATAATGGTCAAAAACTTCCCTAGCATGGGAAAAGAAATAGCCACCCAAGTCCAGAAGCACAGAGTGTCCCAGGCAGGATAAACCAAAGGAGAAAAATGACAAGACACATAGTAATCAAATTGACAAAAATTAACGACAAAGAAAAATGATTGAAAGCAGCAAGGGAAAAATGACAAATAACATACAAGGGAACTCCCATAAGGATAACAACTGATTTCTCAGCAGAAAATCTACAAGCCAGAAGGAAGTGGCATGATAAATTTAAAGTGATGAAAGGGAAGAACCTACAACCAAGAGTACTCCACCCTGCAAAGAGCTCATTCAGATTTGATGGAGAAATCAAAAGCCTTACAGACAAGCAAAAGCTAAGAGAATTCAGCACCATGAAACCAGCTCTACACCAAATGCTAAAGGAACTTCTCTAAGTGGGAAACACAAGAGAAGAAAAGGACCCACCAAGACAAACCCATAACAATTAAGAAAATAGTAGTAGGAACATACATATCGATAATTACCTTAAACGTGAATGCACTACATGTTCCAACCAAAAGACACAGGCTCGCTGAATGGATACAAAAACAAGACCCATATATATGCTGTCTACAAGAGATCCATTTCAGACCTAGGGACACATACAGACTCAAAGTGAGGCGATGGAAAAATATATTCTATGCAAATGAAAATCAAAAGAAAGCTGGAGTAGCAATACTCATATCAGATAAAATAGACTTTAAAATAAAGAACGTTACAAGAGACAAGGAAAGGCACTGCATAATGGTCAGGGGATCAATCCAAGAAGAAGATATAACAATTATAAATATATATGTACCCAAAATAGGAGCAGCTCAATGTATAAGGCAACTGCTAACAGCTATAAAAGAGGAAATCGACAGTAACACAATAATAGCGGGGGACTTTAACAGCTCACTTACACCAGTGGAGATCAGCCAGACAGAAAATTAATAAGGAAACACAAGCTTTAAATGACACAATAGACCAGATAGAGTTAATTGATATTTATAGGACATTCCATCCAAAAACAGCAGATTACACGTTCTTCTCAACTGCACACGGAACATTCTCCAGGATAGATCACATCTTGGGTCACAGATAAAGCCTCAGTAAATTTAAGAAAACTGAAATCATATCAAGCAGCTGTTCCGACCACAATGCTATGAGATTAGAAATCAATTACACGGAAAAAACCGTAAAAAACACAAACACATGGAGGCTAAACAATACGTTACTAAATAACCAAGAGATCACTGAAGAAATCAAAGAGGAAATCAAAAACTACCTAGAGACAAATGACAACAAAAACACGATGATCCAAAACCTATGGGATGCAGCAAAAGGAGTTCTAAGAGGGAAGTTTATAGCAATACAAGCCTACCTCAAGAAACAAGAAAAATCTCAAATAAACAATCTAACCTTACACCTAGAGGAACTAGAGAAAGAAGAACAAAACCCAAAGTTAGTAGAAGGAAAGAAATCATAAAGATCAGAGCAGAAATAAATGAAATAGAAACAAAGAAAACGAAAGCAAAGATCAATAAAACTAAAAGCTGGTTCTTTGAGAAGATAAGCAAAAATGATCAACCTCTAGCCGGACTCCAGAAAAAGAGGGAGAGGACGCAAATCAACAAAATTAGAAGTGAAAAAGCAGAAGTTATAACAGACACCACAGGAATACAAAGCATCCTAAGAGACTACTACAAGCAACTCTAGGCCAATAAAATGGACAATCTGGAAGAAATGGACAAATTCTTAGAAAGGGATAACCTTCTAAGACTGAACCAGGAAGAAATAGAAAATATGAACAAACCTATCACAAGCAATGAAATTGAAACTGTGATTAAAAATCTTCCAACAAACAAAAGTCCAGAACCAGATGGCATCACAGGTGAATTCTATCAAACATTTAGAGCAGAGCTAACACCCAACCTTCTCAAATTCTTCAAAACAATTGCAGCGGAAGGAACACTCCCAAACTCATTCTATGAGACCACCATCACCCTGATACCAAAATCAGACAGAGATACTACAAGGAAAGAAAATTATAGACCAATATCACTGATGAATATAGATGTAAAAATCCTCAACAAAATACTAGCAAACAGAATCGAACAACACATGAAAAGGATCATACACCATGATCAAGTGGGGTTTATCCCAGGGATGCGAGGATTCTTCAATATACACAAATCAATGTGATACACCATATTAACAAATTGTAGAATAAAAGCATATGATCATCTCAATAGATGAAGGAAAAGATTTTGAGAAAATTCAACACTCATTTACGATAAAAACTCTGCAGAGTGTGGGCATAGAGGGAAACTACCTCAACATAATAAAGGCCATATATGACAAACCCACAGCAAACAACATTCTCAATGGTGAAAAACTGAAAGCGTTTCCTCTAAGATCAGGAACAAGACGAGGATGTCCACTCTCACCACTGCTATTCAACATAGTTTTGGAAGTCCTAGCCATGGCAATCAGAGAAGAAAAAGAAATAAAAGGAATACAAAAAGGAAAAGAAGAAGTAAAATTGTCACTGTTTGCAGATGACATGATATCATAGATAGAGAATCCTAAAGATGCCACCAGAAAACCACTGGAGCTAATCAATGAATTTGGTAAAGTTGCAGGATACAAAATTAATGCACAGAAATTGCTTGCATTCCTATACACTAACAATGAAAGATCAGAAAGAGAAATTAAGGAAACAATCCCATTACCACTGCAACAAAAAGAATAAAATACCTAGGAATAAACCTACCTAAGGAAGTAAAAGACCTGTACTCAGAAAACTATAAGACACTGATGAAAGAAATCAAAGATGATATAAACAGATGGAGACATATACCATGTTCTCGGATTAGAAGAATCAATATTGTGAAAATGACTATACTACCCAAAGCAATCTACAGATTCAATGCAATCCCGATCAAAATACCTTTGGCATTTTCTACAGAACAAGAAAAAAAAATCTTAAAATTTGTAGGGAGACACAAAAGACCCTGGATAGCCAAAGCAGTCTTGAGGGGGGAAAAAAAAAGAGCTGGAGGAATCAGACTTCCAGACTTCAGACTATATTGCAAAGCTACAGTAATCAAGATAATATGGTACTGACACAAGAACAGAAATATAGGTCAATAGAACAGGATAGAAAGCACAGAGATAAACCCACGTACCTATGGTTCACTAATCTATGACAAAGGAGGCAAGGGTATACAATGGAGAAAAGACAGTGTCTTCAGCAAGTGGTGCTGGGAAAACTGGACAGTTACATGTAAAAGAATGAAATTAGTACACTCCCTAACACCATACACAAAAATAAACTCAAAATGGATTAGAGACCTAAATATAAGACCAGCCACTATAAAACTCTTAGAGGAAAACATAAGCAGAACAGTCTATGACATAAATCACAGCAAGATCCTTTTTGACCCACCTCCTAGAGAAATGGAAATAAAAACAAAAATAAAAAAATGGGACCGAATGAAACATAAATTCTTTTGCACAGCAAAGGAAAACATAAGCAAGATGAAAAGACAACCATCAGAATGGGAGAAAATATTTTCAAATGAAGCAAATGGCAAAGGATTAATCTCCAAAAAGCAGCTCATGTAGCTCAATATCACAAAACCAAACAACCCAATCCAAAAATGGGCAGAAGACCTAAATAGACATTTCTCCAAAGAAGATATACAGGTTGCCAACAAACACATGAAAGGATGCTGAACATCACTAATCATTAGAGAAATGCAAATCAAAACTACAGTGAGGTATCACCTCACACCAGTCAGAATGGCCATCATCAAAAAATCTACCAACAATAAATGCTGGAGAGGCATTTATTGGAGCAAAGGGAACCCTCTTGCACTGTTGGTGGGAATGTAAATTGATATAGCCACTAGGGAGAACGGTATGGGGGTTCCTTAAAAACTAAAAATAGAACTACCATACAACCCAGCAAACCCACTCCTGGACATTTACCCTGAGAAAACCATAATTCAAAAAGAGTCATGTACCACAATGTTCACTGTAGCTCTATTTACAATAGCCAGGACATGGAAGCAACCTAAGTGTCCATCAACAGATAAATGGATAAGGAAGATGTGGCACAAATATACAATGGAACATTATTCAGCCATAAAAAGAAACGAAATTGAGTTACTTTTAGTGAGGTGGATGGATCTAGAGTCTGTCCTACAGAGTGAAGTAAGTCAGAAAGAGAAAAACAAATACCGTATGCTAACACATATATATGGAATCTTAAAAAAAAAGTTTATGAAGAACCTAGGGGCAGGAAAGGATTAAGGACACAGACGTAGAGAAAGGACTTGAGGACATGGGGAGAGGGAAGGGTAAGCTGGGACAAAGTGAGAGAGTGGTATGGACATATATACACTACCAAATGTAAAATTGATAGCTACTGGGAAGCAGCCACATAGCACAGGGAGATCAGCTCTGTGCTTTGTGACCACCTAAAAGGGTGGGATAAGGGAGTGAGAGGGAGTTGCAAGAGGGAGGGGATATGGTGTTATATGTATACGCACAGCTGATTCACTTTTTTATACAGCAGAAACTAACACACAATTGTAAAGCAATTATACTCCAATAAAGATGTAAAAGAAAAAAAAAAGCCCAGAGATAAACCTACACACCTATGGCCCACTAATCTATGACAAAGGAGGCAAGGGTATACAAAGGAGAAAAGACAGTCTCTTCAATAAGTGGTGCTGGGAAAAATGGACAGCTACATGTAAAAGAATGAAATTAGAACACTCCCTAACACCATACACAAAAAATAAACTCAAAATGGATTAGAGACCAAAATGTAAGACCGGACACTATAAAACTCTTAGAGGAAAACATAGGAAGAATACTCTTTGACATAAATCACAGCAAGATCTTTTTTGATCCACCTCCTAGAGTAATGGAATACAAAAAAATAAACATATGGGAGCAAATGAAACCTAAAAGCTTTTGCAAAGCAAAGGAAACTACAAACAAGACGAAAAGACAACCCTCACAATGGGAGAAAATATTTGCAAACGAATCAATGGACAAAGGATTAATCTCCAATGTATATAAACAGCTCATGCAGCTCAACAGTAAAAAAACAAACAACCCAATCCAAAAATGGGCAGATGACGTAAATAGACATTTGTCCCAAGAAGACATACAGATGACCAAGAAGCACATGAAAAGCTGCTCAACATCACTAATTATTAGAGAAATATAAACCAAAACTACAATGAGGTATCGCCTCACACGAGTTAGAATGGGCATCATCAGAAAATCTACAAGCAACAAATGCTGGAGAGGGTGTGGAGAAAAGGGAACCCTCTTACACTATTTGTGGGAATGTAAATTGATACAGTCACGATGGAGAACAGTATGGAGGTTCCTTAAAAAACTAAAAATAGAATTACCATATGACCCAGCAATCCCACTACTGGCCATATACCCAGAGAAAACCATAATTCAAAAAGACATATTCACCACAATATTCATTGCAGCACTATTTACAATAGCCAGGTCATGGAAGCAACCTAAATGCCCATAGACAGACGAACAGAAAAGATGTGCTACATATATAAAATGGAATATTACTCAGCCATAAAAAGGAATGAAATTGGGTCATTTGTAGAGACGTGGATAGATCTAGAGACTGTCATACAGAGTGAAGTAAGTCAGAAAGAGAAAAACAAATATCGTATATTAACGCATACATGTGGAACCTAGAAAAATGGTAAAGATGAACCGGTTTGCAAGGCAGAAATAGAGACACAGATGTAGAGAACAAATGTATGGACACCAAGGGGGGAAAGTGGCAGGGTGGTGGTGGTGGGATGAATTGCGAGCCTGGGATTGACATATATACACTTATATGTATAAAATAGGTTACCAATAAGAGCCTGCTGTATAAAAAAATGAATAAAATAAATTCAAAAATTAAAAAATAAGTAATACTTAAAAAAATAAAACAGAAAAAAAAGTTCTGCCCTTCCCATAGACGTATTTATATGAATGAATTATTTCCATGCTTATATCCATAAATACAAAAAGAGGAATAAAACTTACCTTGAACCAAAAAAGAAAGAAAAAAAAAAAACAGAACCCACTGGTCATACAGAGGAAAACCCTATCAGGGCACTTGCTCCAGGGGTAAACAATTCTGAAGTTGGTCACAGGTGGGGAATCATCTTCCATGCAGCCAGCAGCCCCCACACGAGGAGCGTCCTCATTGCAAAGCTGGGGGACCGTGAGGAGGCGTCTCTGAGTAAACGTGAGCTGAGCCCCAGGCCAGCTGCTGCTGAACTTTTCCCACCCTTCCCAGGTAAAACACCTGAATGTGTGCAAAGACTTTCAAAACTAGAGGAAGGGGCTTGGAGTCACACCAGCGACAGCACGCAGGCTGACTTGGTGCCTGCAGGCCAGCCAGGATGGTCCTGGCCCCGGGCGCTCGTCTGGAAGCTTTCCATTTCCCTGCCTGAGGTACCCCTCCTGTCCCGGCCCCCACTGCTTTTTTCCTTCCTCACCTCTGCCCGGGGAGAAATTCCAGCAGCAAGTATGGGTGACACATCCTCTTCTTTAGCAGGTGGCAGCCCGGCAACTCCTGCAGAAAGTCCAGCAGAGCCCCAGTCACACTGGGCCACTCATAGAGCCGTGGGCCCTACTCCCTCCCACCAGCCCAACCCCGAGACTGCTGACGGGGCAGAGAATATGGCGTCAGGCACAGCTGCAGAGGCTTTTGCTGCCTGGAGGGGTGTTTATATTGACCTCAACCCAGGCACACCTGGGAAGGGCTGGCCGGCCGGGTCAGGCTGCCCAGGTCAGCCAATCCTCGCCCCTCAGGGGCTCAGAGTTGCAGAAAATGGGCCTTGCTGCACCGGCCAGATCCAAGGAACAGGTGTAGGGTCCCGAGAGTCAGGATAGATAAGGGGCGGCAGCCCTGGCTTGTTTTCGAATCATTTTATCTGGTCCATGAGTGGGAGACAACTTCAAGAAGACCCTCTGCTAATGAGAGGAACCCAGGAGTCAGGGAGAGGAGGGGTGGTGGGTGGAGACAGAGGCCTGGTGCCCCGGCTGCAGTGGAAGCCCCTGGAAGACCAGGCAGAGGGAGGCCGCACAGAGTGAAGCCTAGGGTCACAGACCTGTTGGAGCTGCTGTTTGTTAGTTCAAGCTCTGCTCTGAGGTGCTCTGTGTCAGCTCTGAGTGACAGGGGTGCTGGGGGTGCTCTGCAATGAGGGCTATGTGCACGGTTCCTGTGTGCCCAGCCCTGCCGGGGTACCTGTCCACGGGAGCTCCATATCCAGGGAGGGGCCTGCCCATGAGAGCCCCGTGGGCTGCTGCGTACCTGCCCAGGTGAGCTCCATATCCTGGGAGGGGCCTGACCACAAGAGCCCCGTGGGCTGCTGGGGACCTGGTAGAGGACGCCAGGACAGTCAGTGAAGCCACAGAGGATATACATCTAGTAGTTCCTAATTCCTACACCCTGCTGGTCATTCTACCATCCACCAGGACATGGCATTCTGTATTAGACTTCAATGATGCCTTCTTCTGTATTCCATTAGTCCCAGAGTCACAAGAAATTTTGGCTGTGAGTGGCAGGACTCAACCTACAACAAAAACAATACTGCTGGGCCGTCCTGCCCCAGGGGTTCAAAAATTCCCACACCATCTTTGGGGAAACGTTAGCTAAAGACCTAAAAGATCTACCTCTGGAGAAGGGAACCCTCCTTCAATATGCAGATGACATTCTGATCACCAGCCCGACTAAGGAGGCCTCTGAACTACCTAGCCAATAAAAGATAGAAGGTGTCCAAGGAAAAGGCTCAAATATCACAAACTAAGGTGGCCTTCCTGGGCTTCATTCGCACAGAAGGTCGGAGAAGCCCACCCCAGGAAAGGGAAGAAGCCATTTGCAGCCTCACCTTTCCTGAAACTAGAAGACAGCTTAGGGGTTCCTGGGGAGACCAGGGTTTGCTGCATCTGGATCCCTAACTACAGTCTAATAGCTGGGCCTCTATATGAAACACTGAAAGGAAAAGATGATGATCCTTTTGAATAGAATCCAGAAGCGGCCTTTCAAGAATGGAAAGAGCAGTCAATTCAGACCCTGGCCCTGGACCTCCCTAAGTTAGCTAAACCCTTTGACCTTTACATTCCTGGTCCAAGGCGAATCGCCCTTGGAGTATTAGTGCAAAAACTGGGACCACTTGAAATGGAACAATGCAAGAATGCCCTCCAGGCATTGGCCAGCCACCCCATCCGACCAGGATACTGGAGGTATCTAAAAACCTGGAAATCAGCAGCCCGCAAAGCCAGCTCCCTCCTAAGGGAAAAGGACGCCACTTGGTGATCCTAACCACCCACCATGCCCTGAAGTTGCAGGGATTGCTCCGTGGGCACAATGACCTCGAGTGAGGAGGCCCTCCAACACCAACCTCCAGAGAGACAACCTGGGGCAATGGGCCCCCATGACGACTCGTGTGACCATCACTTGACCTGGAGCTTCTCTCAGAAAACAACAAGAGTGTGCCCCAAAAGAGCAGACTATTGCTTACAGGACTTACTGCACCCAGAGCGGAGCTAATAAACTTGGCAGGGGAACCGTAAATAACGCTGCCACCATAGAAAAGCCTACAGACACCGCAGTGACGGCGGCCAATGAGACCGGCTGTACTCCTGGCTACTTCAAAAGGCCGTTGACTGAGTGGCCGTCATGGTCCTGGATCACCACCGGCCCTGGACTGTCTGGGAGTTGAGCAAGCAGGGCTCTGACACCTGGTGCTGTTTGTACGTTAATTCAGTGGCCTAACTGAAGAAAGCACAGACTACTGGTCAGAGCATCTAGGCTGGCAGAAACCATCAGCCTAAGGGGGCCGAACCAATGTGGAGCAGGGTAAAACCGCCCACCCCCCCAGCGTCTCTGCACATCTCTTTCCTGGACCCTTAAAGGTCATTAGATTCTATAAAACTTCCAATGCTGGTGCTCAGGCAGACGAGCAGTGAGGGAGGAGGCCTGCAGACAATCAACCTCACCTGGAGGCTGCTGGGGAGAAGTCCTGCCCCTCCCCCCGGGTATGAGGACACCCAACTCAGCATGAAGCATTTACAGAAGACGTGTCTGCACCCTCAGCGCCCCAAGAATGAGGAATGGGACAAAAGGCAGAGGAGGGCTTTGTCACTGGCAAAGCCCATTAAAAATTCCTGGGAGATAAAAATAGAATCTGGGCAATAAAATAAAGTCTAACCATTTTTTCCTTTGTGCTTTGTCTAATTTCACTTGCTCCTAGGTTTCCACATGCAGAGGTCCCACACCCGACACTTCAGACCCGATTTCCTCGTGCAAAATGGCTGGGCCGACACCTCAGCTCGTGGGGCCCCGTGCACACTCTGCGACATAGGAGCCTGAGCTCCAGCCAACCTGGCCCTCGAGAGCTCCGCCCCCTCCCTCCCGCTGATGCTGACAGGATCCCTACACAGCAGCCCGGCCCACAACCCGCAGGGGAGCACACACTCTCACCTCTCCATTCTCTGATCAAAATATAAAGTTTTCCTTTGCTTCTGAACCAAAGTCAGTCTCGATCTGTTGGCTCCAATGACACTGGGCAGGGAGACCCTTGTTGGGGCCCACTCTGCAGGATCAGTAACAGAATTTGAGAACATTGTAACTTCAATGAACAGATGTGTGAGCCAAACTGTAATTAACATAGAGCAGTGTATAAGGCTCGTGTAAAATAAGATGTTTCTAACACTTCCATTTGATATTTCCATCACTTTATTATAAGCAAGTTCAGTGGAGGGGTTTGTCTTATTTGTCAGGTCAACAGTAGAGAAATGCAGTGATTTCTTTCCAAGGATGTACATCTAATAATCTTGGTTGAAGTTTCAACCTTGTTTGGAATGATTGTCCATTGAAAATGATACCTCTCTTTCAGCTCCTAGATTTCTGAGAAGTATAAAATCTTATATTTTTTATTACCAAAGGGGAAAGGTGGGAGGAGGGATAATTTAACAGTTTCAGATTAACATATACACACTGCTATGTATAAAATATATCATCAACAAGGAACTACTGTATAGCACAGGGAACTATACTCAATATTTTGTAATGACCCCTGAGGGGAAATAACCTGAAAAACAATAGATATCTATATCGACATCATCTATCAACTACAGATAAAATGGAAACTAAAGGAGGCCGATGGTGAGCGTTTCTGAACCTAAAGACTTCAATCATCTAAAGTTCGGACTCTGCCTACGGCCCAAGTCCCTTAATGAACACACATGTACCAGTAGCTTAAAAATTCCCCAGATTGGAGTTCGGGGAGACACTGATTTGGAAAAATCCCTTGTGTTCTCCTTACATACACGGGACCTTTCCTACAGCTAAAACATGCCTGTGACACCCAGAAGATGGAACACGGTTGGATCAGGAAGATTTTGGAAAAGGCACCAAAACGCCTAATTTCCTGGTTGTTGGGTTCAC
This sequence comes from Balaenoptera borealis, assembly GCF_965194805.1. NCBI lineage: Eukaryota > Metazoa > Chordata > Mammalia > Artiodactyla > Balaenopteridae > Balaenoptera > Balaenoptera borealis. Next base: position 1,029,758 of record NW_028123925.1, read on the forward strand.
CCCTCCAGCCTTTTTCCTTAAAATCTCCCCACTTGAGGATGTCAGCACCTTCAACATCCAGTTGCACAGAAATCGGAATTTGTCCAAAGGAAAAAGGGGAAGGAGGAGAAACAAGGAGAGCCAAGCCCTAGATGTTCGGAGAGGCACATGTCACTCTAATTTCCAGTCAGGAAGAAGAATTAAGCAAAGGCTTAGCCTGCCACCGGGAACCAGAGTAGGGCCAGAAGCAAATGAGAGTTTCTGCGGAAAGCTCCCAAAAAAGCGAGTTGAAAAATGGAGCTCAGGGGCACTGCAATTCACAAATATGCAGAGTTATAAATGATAACTCTCGTCCACAAATATATTGAGGGAAGGCAACGAAGAGGATTTGAAATCAAGGCAGAATTGCAGGAAACAGATTTCAGGAGTTAGATTTGAATCACCCCTAAAGCACATGAAAAACATCAAAACGTCGACAATGATGCACTTGGCCAAAAAGAGCATATGCGTTTTTTTCTGAATGAATTCAGGAAAAAACCCATAGGCCCTTTGTGGCCAACCAAGCAAGCCGGAAATGCAATTCAGCACTACAAAGAAGTCTGACTTCCCATCGGTCAAAATGGCCTTGCTAAAAAAGTGTAAAAACAAGAAATGCAGGTGAGGCCAGGGAGGAAAGGGAGCCTTGTTACACTGATGGGTGGGGTATAAATTGCCAGTGATGACTCTGGAGAAGGGTATGGTGTTTCCTAAAACATCTAAAAAACACAGCTAGAGAGAAAGGGGCACATCCACTCATGGGCGTATAAATTGGGAAAACTAAAAATCAGCAAGACACAGGCACCCCAAACATTAGGGCTGCTCTGTAGACAAGAACCTCCACTTATTTCCACCTTAAATATGCAAGGAAAGAGAAAAATGGATAAAGAAGTTGTGATCCATATGTACAATTGTATATCACTCGGGCGTGAGATAAATATTATAAGGCTGGTAGCAGCATGATGAGTGGATTTAGGTAGGACTATTCTAAGTGAAATAAGTCACACAGAAAAAGACACTTATCATAAGATATCACTAACAGAGGGAATGTAAAAACTGCTACACTTGAACGGAATAACAAAACAGAACAGAGTCACACATTAAGAAAACATACTATGGTTGCTTAACGGGAAAGGTGAGGTGGGGTGATGCATAAAACAAGGATTTCAAATTAGCTCAGATAACGTTCCATAAATCCAATATGTAATAGACAAGACCTACTCCTTGCTCAGTGAACTGGACTCAACACCCCCTATTCACCGCTCAAGAACATATATGACTAGTAAGACTCGTAAAACCTATGTACTGATATCTCTCTGGAAGTGAGTCAAGTGGGTGTAAAGCGGCATAAACACAGCCGTGAAAAGCAGCTAAACCCCATTATAAAAATAAATTACTTTTAAAAACCCGTGAAACGAAGACAGTGAAAGAGAGAGAAATTCTTACAAAATTCGTTCAGGGGCTGTGATGCCACCTGGATTGACCATATCTAGACCCACAGCTGGATGAGACATAAGGGTGGACACTCTCGGGGCTGAGAGGCTTGGTGAGGTTGGGGAGCAAACGCAGAGCCTTTAAAGTAATACTGCCTGTTACCCATCCCATGGGTTCCAAATCTCCAGGTTCAAGGGCATCTTCCTACATCGAAAACATGCATGAGAAACCCAGAAGATAGTACACCGTGTGATGGGGAAAGGTTTCTAAAACGCACCTCATTTCTCCTCTCCTTGTGCTCGGGTTCGCCATTCCAGCCGCTTTAGTAGCAATCGCCCTCAATGGAAAATCAGCACCTTTAACCTCCTGTTCCATACAGCTTGCAATTTGTCCTGAGGATGAACGGAAAGACGGGGAGCCAATGAGAGATTAGCTCTTGGTGTTGGGACAGGCACAGGTCACTCTATTTTCCCATCAGGAAGAAGAATTAACCACAGGCTCAGCCTGCCGCCCGGAACAAGAATAGTGCCTGAGGCCATCCTGCGCTTTTGCGGAGAGCTCCCAAAAAAGCGAGTTGAAAAATGGAGCTCAGGGGCATTGCAATTCACAAACCAGCAGAGTTATAAATGATAACTCTCATCCAAAAATATATTGAGGGAAGGCAACGAAGAGGATTTGAAAGCAAGGCAGAATTGCAGGAAACAGATTTCAGGAGGTCGATTCGAATCGCCTTTAAAGCACATGAAAAGCGGCAAAACGTCGAAAATGATGCCCTTGGCCAAAAAGGGCGTATGCGTTTTTTCCTGAATATATTCAGGAAAAAACGCATACGCCCTTTTTGGCCAACCAAGCAACCTGGAAAGGCAAATCAGCGCTACAGAGAAGTCTCGCTTCCCATCGGTCAAAAGGGCCATGTTGAAAAAAGTGTCAAAACCAGAAATGCAGGACAGGCCATGGAGAAATGGGAGCCTTGCTACACTGATGGGCGGGATGTAAATTGCCAACAGCCACTCAGGAGAAGTGTACGGTGAGTCCTGAAACATCTGAAAAGCACAGCTTAGAGAACATAGGGCACTTCCACTCATGGGGGTATAAATTGGGAAAATGAAAAATCAGCAAGACACAAGCACCCCAAAGTTTAGGGCTGCTCTGTTGACAAGGACCTCCACTTCATTCCACCTTAAATATCCCAGGAAAGAGAAAAATGGATAAAGAAGTTGTGGTCCTTATGTACAATGGAATATCACTCAGCCATGAAATCAATGTCATAAGGCTAGTAGCAGCATGATGAGTGGATTTAGGTATGACGATTCTAAGTGAAATAAGTCACACAGAAAAGGACACTTATCATAAGCTATCACTTATAGAGGGAATGTAAAAACCGCTACACTTGAACTGAATTACAAAGCAGAACAGAGTCACACGTTTAGAAAACACACTATGGCTGCTTAACAGGAAAGGTGAGGTGGGGTGATGCATAAAACAAGGGTTTCAAATTAGCTCAGATACCGTTCCATAAACACAATACGTTACAGAAAGACCTATTCCTTGCTCAGTGAACTGCACTCAACACCCCCTATTCATCGCACAAGAATATATCTGACTAGTAAGAATCTTAAAACCTATGTATTGATATCTCTCTGGAAGTGAGTCAAGTGAGTGTAAAGTGGCATAAACACAGCCGTGAAAAGCAGCTAAACCCCATTATGAAAATAAATTACTTTTAAAAACCCGTGAAACAAAGACAGTGAAAGAGAGAGAAATTCTTAAAAAATTCGTTCAGGGGCTGTGATGCACCCTGGATTGACCATATCTATACCCACAGCTGGATGAGACATAAGGGTGGACACTCTCGGGGCTGAGAGGTTTGGTGAGTTAGGGGGACCAAACGCAGAGCCTTTAAAGTAATACTGCGTGGTACCCATCGCATGGGTCCCAAATCTCCAGGTTCAAGGGCATCTTCCTACATCGAAAACATGCATGAGAAACCCAGAAGATGGTACACCATGTGATGGGGAAATGTTTCTAAAACGCACCTCATTTCTCATCTCCTTGAGCCCGGGTTCGCCATTCCAGCCGCTTTACTAGCAATCTCCCTACTTGGAGCATCAGCACCTTTAACCTCCTGTTTCGTACAGGTTGCAATTTGTCCTGAGGATGAACGGGAAGACTTGGAACCAACGAGAGACTAGCTCTTGGTGTTGGGACAGGCCCAGGTCACTCTATTTTCCCATCAGGAAGAAGAATTAACCACAGGCTCAGCCTGCCCCCCGGAACAAGAACAGGGCCTGAAACCATCCTGCGCTTTTGCGGCCAGCTCCCAAAAAAGCGAGTTGAAAAATGGAGCTCAGGGGCACTGCAACTCAAAACCTGCAGAGTTATAAATGATAACTCTCGTCCACAAATATATTGAGGGAAGGCAACGAAGAGGATTTGAAATCAAGGCAGAATTGCAGGAAACAGATTTCAGGAGGTAGATACGAATCGCTTTTAAAGCACATGAAAAGCGGCAAAACGTCGACAATGATGCCTTTGGCCAAAAAGGGCGTATGCGTTTTTTCCTGAATATATTCAGGAAAAAACGCATACGCCCTTTTTGGCCAACCAAGCAACCTGGAAAGGCAAATCAGCGCTACAAAGAAGTCTCGCTTCCCATCGGTCAAAAGGGCCATGTTGAAAAAAGTGTCAAAACCAGAAATGCAGGACAGGCCATGGAGAAATGGGAGCCTTGCTACACTGATGGGCGGGATGTAAATTGCCAACAGCCACTCTGGAGAAGTGTACGGTGTGTCCTGAAACATCTAAAAAACACAGCTTAGAGAGCATAGGGCATTTCCACTCATGGGCGTATAAATTGGGAAAACTAAAAATCAGCAAGACATAGGCACACCAAAGTTTAGGGCTGCTCTGTTGACAAGAACCTCCTCTTCATTACACCTTAAATATCCCAGGAAATAGGAAAATGGATAACGATGTTGTGGTCCTTATGTACAATGGAATATCACTCAGCCATGAAATCAATGTCATAAGGCTATTAGCAGCATGATGAGTGGATTTATGTTCGACGATTCTAAGTGAAATAAGTCACACAGAAAAAGACACTTATCATAAGATATCACTTGTAGAGGGAATGTAAAAACCGTTACACTTGAACTGAATTACAAAACAGAACAGAGTCACACATTTAGAAAACACACTATGGCTGCTTAACGGGAAAGGTGAGGTGGGGTGATGCATAAAACAAGGGTTTCATATTAGCTCAAACACCGATCCATAAACCCAATATGTAATAGACAAGACCTACTCCTTGCTCAGTGAAGTGGATGCAACACCCCCTATTCAACGAACAAGAATATATCTGACTAGTAAAAATCTTAAAACCTATGTATTGATTTCTCTCTGTAAGTGAATCAAGTGGGTGTAAAGGGGCATAAACACAGCAGTGAAAAGCAGCTAAACCCCATTATAAAAATAAATTACTTCGAAAAACCCATGAAAGAAAGACAGTGAAAGAGAGAGAAATTCTTACACAATGCGTTCAGGGGCTGTGATGCAACCTGGATTGACCATAACTAGAACCAGAGCTGGATGAGACATAAGGGTGGACACTTTTGGGGCTGAGACGTTTGGTGAGGTTGGGTGAGCAAACGCAGACCCTTTAAAGTAATACTGCGTGGTACCCATCGTATGGGTCCCAAATCTCCAGGTTCAAGGGCATCTTCCTACATCGAAAACATGCATGAGAAACCCAGAAGATGGTACACCATGTGATGGGGAAAGGTTTCTAAAACGCACCTCATTTCTCATCTCCTTGTGCCCGGGTTCGCCATTCCAGCCGCCTTACTAGCAATCTCCCTACTTGGAGCATCAGCACCTTTAACCTCCTGTTCCGTACAGGCTTTCAATTTGTCCTGAGGATGAACGGGAAGACGGGGAACCAATGAGAGCCTAGCTCTTGGTGTTGGGACAGGCACAGGTCACTCTACTTTCCCATCAGGAAGAAGAATTAACCACAGGCTCAACCTGTCCCGCGGAACCAGAACAGAGCCTAAAGCCATCCTGCGCTTTTGTGGCCAGCTCCCAAATACACGAGTTGTAAAATGGAGGTTCAGGGCACTGCAATTCACAAACCTGCAGAGTTATAAATGATAAGTCTCGTCCACAAATATATTGAGGGAAGGCAAAGAAGAGGATTTGAAATCAAGGCAGAATTGCAGGAAACAGATTTCAGGAGGTAGATTCGGATCACCTTTAAAGCACATGAAAAGCGGAAAAACGTTGACAATGATGCCCTAGGCCAAAAAAGGGCGTATGCGTTTTTTCCTGAATATATTCAGGAAAAAACGCATACGCCCTTTTTGGCCAACCAAGCAACCTGGAAAGGCAAATCAGCGCAACAAAGAAGACTCGCTTCCCTTCGGTCAAAAGGGCCATGCTGAAAAAAGTGTCAAAACCAGAAATGCAGGACAGGCCATGGAGAAATGGGAGCCTTGCTACACTGATGGGCGGAATGTAAATTGCCAACAGCCACTCTGCAGAAGTGTACGGTGTGTCCTGAAACATTTAAAAAACACAGCTTAGAGAGCATAGGGCACTTCCACTCATGGGGGTATAAATTGGGAAAATTAAAAATCAGCAAGACACAAGCACCCCAAAGTTTAGGGCTGCTCTGTTGACAAGGACCTCCACTTCATTCCACCTTAAATATCCCAGGAAAGAGAAAAATGGATAAAGAAGTTGTGGTCCTTATGTACAATGGAATATCACTCAGCCATGAAATCAATGTCATAAGGCTAGAAGCAGCATGATGAGTGGATTTAGGTACGACGATTCTAAGTGAAATAAGTCACACAGAAAAGGACACTTATCATAAGCTATCACTTATAGAGGGAATGTAAAAACCGCTACACTTGAACTGAATTACAAAGCAGAACAGAGTCACACGTTTAGAAAACACACTATGGCTGCTTAATGGGAAAGGTGACGTGGGGTGATGCATAAAACAAGGTTTTCAAATTATCTGAGATACCTTCCCATAAACCCAATACGTAATAGACAAGACCTACTCCTTGCTCAGAGAACAGGACTCAACACACCCTATTCACCGCAAAAGAATATATTTGATTAGTAATAATCTTAAAACCTATGTATTGATATCTCTCTGTTAGTGTGTTAAGTGGGTGTAAAGCCGCATAAACACCGTAGTCAAAAGCAGCTAAACCCCATTATAAAAATAAATTAGTTTTAAAAACCCATGATACAAAGACAGTGAAAGAGAGAGAAATTCTTACACAATTCGTTCAGGGGCTGTGATGCAACCTGGATCGACCATATCTAGACCCACAGCTGGGTGAGACATAAGGGTGGACACTCTTGCGGCTGAGAGGTTTGGTGAGGTTGGATGAGCAAACGCAGACCCTTTAAAGTAATACTGCGTGACACCCATCCCATGGGTCCCAAATCTCCAGGTCCAAGGGCATCTTCCTACATCAAAAACATGCATGAGAAACCCAGAAGATGGTACAGCATGTGATCGGGAAAGGTTTCTAAAATGCACCTCATTTCTCATCTCCTTGTGCTCGGGTTCGCCATTCCAGCCACTTTCCTAGCAATCTCCCTACTTGGAGCATCAGCACCTTTAACCTCCTGTTCCGTACAGGTTGCAATTTGTACTGAGAATGAACGGGAAGAGGGGGAACCAATGAGAGACTAGATCTAGGTGTTGGGAGAAGCACAGGTCACTCTATTTTCCCTTCAGAAAGAAGAATTAACCACAGGCTCAACCTGCCCCCCGGAAGTAGAACAGGGCCTGAAGCAATCCTGCGCTTTTGTGGCCAACTCCCAAAAAAGCGAGTTGAAAAATGGAGCTCAGGGGCACTGCAATTCACAAACCTGCAGAGTTATCAATGATAACTCTCGTCCACAAATATATTGAGGGAAGGCAACGAAGAGGATTTGAAAGCAAGGCAGAATTTCAGAAACAAACTTAAGGAGGTAGTTTCGAATCGCCTTTAAAGCAGATGAAAAGCGGCAAAACGTTGACAATGATACCCTTGGCCAAAAAGGGCGTATGCGTTTTTTCCTGAATATATTCAGGAAAAAACGCATACGCCCTTTTTGGCCAACCAAGCAACCTGGAAAGGCAAATCAGCGCTACAAAGAAGTCTCGCTTCCCATCGGTCAAAAGGGCCATGCTGAAAAAAGTGTCAAAACCAGAAATGCAGGACAGGCCATGGAGAAATGGGAGCCTTGCTACACTGATGGGCGGGATGTAAATTGCCAACAGCCACTCTGGAGAAGTGTACGGTGTGTCCTGAAACATCTAAAAAACACAGCTTAGAGAGCATAGGGCACTTCCACTCATGGGCGTATAAATTGGGAAAACTAAAAATCAGCAAGACACAGGCACACCAAAGTTTAGGGCTGCTCTGTTGACAAGAACCTCCTCTTCATTACACCTTAAATATCCCAGGAAATAGGAAAATGGATAACGATGTTGTGGTCCTTATGTACAATGGAATATCACTCAGCCATGAAATCAATGTCATAAGGCTATTAGCAGCATGATGAGTGGATTTATGTTCGACGATTCTAAGTGAAATAAGTCACACAGAAAAAGACACTTATCATAAGATATCACTTGTAGAGGGAATGTAAAAACCGTTACACTTGAACTGAATTACAAAACAGAACAGAGTCACACATTTAGAAAACACACTATGGCTGCTTAACGGGAAAGGTGAGGTGGGGTGATGCATAAAACAAGGGTTTCATATTAGCTCAAACACCGATCCATAAACCCAATATGTAATAGACAAGACCTACTCCTTGCTCAGTGAAGTGGATGCAACACCCCCTATTCAACGAACAAGAATATATCTGACTAGTAAAAATCTTAAAACCTATGTATTGATTTCTCTCTGTAAGTGAATCAAGTGGGTGTAAAGGGGCATAAACACAGCAGCGAAAAGCAGCTAAACCCCATTATAAAAATAAATTACTTCGAAAAACCCATGAAAGAAAGACAGTGAAAGAGAGAGAAATTCTTACACAATGCGTTCAGGGGCTGTGATGCAACCTGGATTGACCATAACTAGAATCAGAGCTGGATGAGACATAAGGGTGGACACTTTTGGGGCTGAGACGTTTGGTGAGGTTGGGTGAGCAAACGCAGACCCTTTAAAGTAATACTGCGTGGTACCCATCGTATGGGTCCCAAATCTCCAGGTTCAAGGGCATCTTCCTACATCGAAAACATGCATGAGAAACCCAGAAGATGGTACACCATGTGATGGGGAAAGGTTTCTAAAACGCACCTCATTTCTCATCTCCTTGTGCCCGGGTTCGCCATTCCAGCCGCCTTACTAGCAATCTCCCTACTTGGAGCATCAGCACCTTTAACCTCCTGTTCCGTACAGGCTTTCAATTTGTCCTGAGGATGAACGGGAAGACGGGGAACCAATGAGAGCCTAGCTCTTGGTGTTGGGACAGGCACAGGTCACTCTACTTTCCCATCAGGAAGAAGAATTAACCACAGGCTCAACCTGTCCCGCGGAACCAGAACAGAGCCTAAAGCCATCCTGCGCTTTTGTGGCCAGCTCCCAAATACACGAGTTGTAAAATGGAGGTTCAGGGCACTGCAATTCACAAACCTGCAGAGTTATAAATGATAAGTCTCGTCCACAAATATATTGAGGGAAGGCAAAGAAGAGGATTTGAAATCAAGGCAGAATTGCAGGAAACAGATTTCAGGAGGTAGATTCGGATCACCTTTAAAGCACATGAAAAGCGGAAAAACGTTGACAATGATGCCCTAGGCCAAAAAAGGGCGTATGCGTTTTTTCCTGAATATATTCAGGAAAAAACGCATACGCCCTTTTTGGCCAACCAAGCAACCTGGAAAGGCAAATCAGCGCAACAAAGAAGACTCGCTTCCCTTCGGTCAAAAGGGCCATGCTGAAAAAAGTGTCAAAACCAGAAATGCAGGACAGGCCATGGAGAAATGGGAGCCTTGCTACACTGATGGGCGGAATGTAAATTGCCAACAGCCACTCTGCAGAAGTGTACGGTGTGTCCTGAAACATTTAAAAAACACAGCTTAGAGAGCATAGGGCACTTCCACTCATGGGGGTATAAATTGGGAAAATTAAAAATCAGCAAGACACAAGCACCCCAAAGTTTAGGGCTGCTCTGTTGACAAGGACCTCCACTTCATTCCACCTTAAATATCCCAGGAAAGAGAAAAATGGATAAAGAAGTTGTGGTCCTTATGTACAATGGAATATCACTCAGCCATGAAATCAATGTCATAAGGCTAGAAGCAGCATGATGAGTGGATTTAGGTACGACGATTCTAAGTGAAATAAGTCACACAGAAAAGGACACTTATCATAAGCTATCACTTATAGAGGGAATGTAAAAACCGCTACACTTGAACTGAATTACAAAGCAGAACAGAGTCACACGTTTAGAAAACACACTATGGCTGCTTAATGGGAAAGGTGACGTGGGGTGATGCATAAAACAAGGTTTTCAAATTATCTGAGATACCTTTCCATAAACCCAATACGTAATAGACAAGACCTACTCCTTGCTCAGAGAACAGGACTCAACACACCCTATTCACCGCAAAAGAATATATTTGATTAGTAATAATCTTAAAACCTATGTATTGATATCTCTCTGTTAGTGTGTTAAGTGGGTGTAAAGCCGCATAAACACCGTAGTCAAAAGCAGCTAAACCCCATTATAAAAATAAATTAGTTTTAAAAACCCATGATACAAAGACAGTGAAAGAGAGAGAAATTCTTACACAATTCGTTCAGGGGCTGTGATGCAACCTGGATCGACCATATCTAGACCCACAGCTGGGTGAGACATAAGGGTGGACACTCTTGCGGCTGAGAGGTTTGGTGAGGTTGGATGAGCAAACGCAGACCCTTTAAAGTAATACTGCGTGACACCCATCCCATGGGTCCCAAATCTCCAGGTCCAAGGGCATCTTCCTACATCAAAAACATGCATGAGAAACCCAGAAGATGGTACACCATGTGATCGGGAAAGGTTTCTAAAATGCACCTCATTTCTCATCTCCTTGTGCTCGGGTTCGCCATTCCAGCCACTTTCCTAGCAATCTCCCTACTTGGAGCATCAGCACCTTTAACCTCCTGTTCCGTACAGGTTGCAATTTGTACTGAGAATGAACGGGAAGAGGGGGAACCAATGAGAGACTAGATCTAGGTGTTGGGAGAAGCACAGGTCACTCTATTTTCCCTTCAGAAAGAAGAATTAACCACAGGCTCAACCTGCCCCCCGGAAGTAGAACAGGGCCTGAAGCAATCCTGCGCTTTTGTGGCCAACTCCCAAAAAAGCGAGTTGAAAAATGGAGCTCAGGGGCACTGCAATTCACAAACCTGCAGAGTTATCAATGATAACTCTCGTCCACAAATATATTGAGGGAAGGCAACGAAGAGGATTTGAAAGCAAGGCAGAATTTCAGAAACAGACTTAAGGAGGTAGTTTCGAATCGCCTTTAAAGCAGATGAAAAGCGGCAAAACGTTGACAATGATACCCTTGGCCAAAAAGGGCGTATGCGTTTTTTCCTGAATATATTCAGGAAAAAACGCATACGCCCTTTTTGGCCAACCAAGCAACCTGGAAAGGCAAATCAGCGCTACAAAGAAGTCTCGCTTCCCATCGGTCAAAAGGGCCATGCTGAAAAAAGTGTCAAAACCAGAAATGCAGGACAGGCCATGGAGAAATGGGAGCCTTGCTACACTGATGGGCGGGATGTAAATTGCCAACAGCCACTCTGGAGAAGTGTACGGTGTGTCCTGAAACAGCTAAAAAACACAGCTTAGAGAGCATAGGTCACTTCCACTCATGGGCGTATAAATTGGGAAAACTAAAAATCAGCAAGACACAGGCACACCAAAGTTTAGGGCTGCTCTGTTGACAAGAACCTCCTCTTCATTACACCTTAAATATCCCAGGAAATAGGAAAATGGATAACGATGTTGTGGTCCTTATGTACAATGGAATATCACTCAGCCATGAAATCAATGTCATAAGGCTATTAGCAGCATGATGAGTGGATTTATGTTCGACGATTCTAAGTGAAATAAGTCACACAGAAAAAGACACTTATCATAAGATATCACTTGTAGAGGGAATGTAAAAACCGTTACACTTGAACTGAATTACAAAACAGAACAGAGTCACACATGCAGAAAACACACTATGGCTGCTTAACGGGAAAGGTGAGGTGGGGTGATGCATAAAACAAGGGTTTCATATTAGCTCAAATACCGATCCATAAACCCAATATGTAATAGACAAGACCTACTCCTTGCTCAGTGAAGTGGATGCAACACCCCCTATTCAACGAACAAGAATATATCTGACTAGTAAAAATCTTAAAACCTATGTATTGATTTCTCTCTGTAAGTGAATCAAGTGGGTGTAAAGGGACATAAACACAGCAGTGAAAATCAGGTAAACCCCATTATAAAAATAAATTACTTTAAAATCCCAAAGAACAAAGACAGTGATAGAGGGAGAAATTTTTACATAATTCGTTCCGGGGCTGTGATGCAACCTGGTGTGACCATATCTAGACCCACAGCTGGATGAGAAATAAAGCTGGACACTCTTGGGGCTGAAGGTCTCTTTCCCTATATACCAGATTGGGAACGTAGAAAGGCTGCCACCCTCTGGCCGTTACCTGCAAAAGCAGCTTTAAAACCTGTGCTAATGGTCACTTCATATGAACAAGTACTTCAGGGCTGTAAATGAAACGTGCCCTCAAAATGTCTTGAGGGAGGTAATGGCCAAAAATTTTCAAAATGTGACACTTACTTTAAGAAAACACTTTGAAGAACTAAGCTGTAATCACAGTTTGATAAATAAAAAGGGCATGCTTTAAAGCTCAATTTCAACAGATTATGGGACACATGCAAATTCAACCACAGATAGGTATCAGCTCGCACCTGTTAGAATAACCATCAGCAAGAAAACTACAAACAATAAATATTGAAGGTGTTTTGGAGAAATGCATACCCTCAATTTTAAGTGGGACGTAACCTGGAAAGAGCCACTAATGAGAACTGAATGGTGGTGCCTTTAAAACATACACACTGAGCTACCATATGATACAGCAAGCCCACTCCTTGGCCTATAACATAAGAAGATATAACTGGAAAGACACAGGCAAGCAAATGTGCATTGCAGCAGTATTACAATAGCCAAGACATGGAGGCAACCAGAAAGTCCATCAAGAGGTGCGTGGCCAAAGAAGAACTGGTACACGTACAGATGGAATATTAGCCAGGGAAAAAAATGAAACAATGCCATTTGCAGCACCATGTATGATTCTTGAGGTAATCAGGCAAATTGTACTAAGTCAGAAAGCAAAAGACACATATCCTATAATATCACTTATAGGTCTTAGCTAAAAATTGATACCAATGAAGATATTTCCACAGAGAAATGCAATCACAGATTCATTAAACAAACTTATGGTTCACCAAATGGAAAGGTGTGAGGATTGGATACATTAGGATATTGGGGTTAAGATAGATATAGAAACACATGTGAAATATGTAATCACCAAAGACCTACGTAATACCAAGACAAGACTACTCAACATCGTGTCATAACCTACATGGGAAAATGATCCAAAGAAGAATAGATATATGTATATGTTTAAAAGAACCACATCTTTCACACCTAGAAGAAACAAAACATTTTAATTAAATTTGCTCTGACAAAAAATAAAAATTAAATTAAAAAAAGAACAAGAAGTAATGAGACATAAACTTAAGGGGCTATTTGCTGGCACATTGCATTCTAATTTACAACCAGAACATGACTTCCATTAAGGCTCTGTCATCACTAATAAAGCAGCTTTATAAGCAATGTTGAAGGTAGCTTAAAAGAAGTCTCACTAATTATTGATAGTAACAAGGAAACAAAGAAAAGTAAAAATCTCACTGCAAAAAGTATACATAGGGTAAGGATAGTAGATCAAACACTTATTAAACTTCTGTAAAGAATAAAAGACAACAGTAGTATGTTTTTTTTAAAAAGAGAGGGCCCAAATAAATCTGAAATGAAAGAGATGATGTTACAACGGACACCACAGAAATACAAAGTATCCTAAGATACACACAGGGTAACTCAGGGCTCAGACTGGACGGAGCCCACTCTCCAGTCCCCTGTACATGACTTACAGGAGCCTCAGGAACTGAGGAGGGGGTCCCTGAGGAGAGGCTCAAGATAGAATATGGTAGACATTAACATGACTGCATTCATCTTAAACATGCCTGAACTACATTCACACGAGATGATTTTGTCCTGTATGTACATCGGCACCTCTAGTTGGAACTGCAGATCTTTGGCTTCAACACCTCTACTGACAACATTAGCGTCACCTGCTGTGGACCGTCTCCTATAGGATTTCTAGAATCACAAAACATCGAAGCTTCACAGGACCCAGAGTCTGTGCAACTCCACACAGAGTCTCAGAGTCTCAACTCCACTCAGATACTCCACTCTTGGAGGGCACACACAAAGTAGTGTGCACATCAGGACCCAGGGGAAGGAGCAGTGACCCTGTAGGAGAATGACCAGAACTACCTGCTACTTTTAGAGGGTCTCCTGCAGAGGCAGGTGGTGGCTGTGGCTGTGGCTCACCGTGAGGACAACGACACTGGCAGCAGAAGTTCTGGGAAATACTCCTCGGTGTGAGCCCTCCCAGAGTCCGCCATTAGCCCCACCAAGAGCAAGGTAGGCTCCAGGGCTGGGTCGCCTCAGGCCAAACAACCAACATGGAGGGAACCCAGCCCCATGCATCAGCAGACAAGCGGATTAAACTTTTTATTAAAGTTTTATTTAATCCGTAGACAAGCAGATTAAAGCTCTGCCCACCAAAGCAACACCCAGCTCTACCCACCACCAGTCCTTCCCATCAGGAAGCTTGCACAAGCCTCTAAGATAGACTCATCCACCGGAGAGCAGACAGCAGAAGCAAGAAGAACTACAATTCTGCAGCCTGTGGAAGGAAAACCACATTCACAGAAAGATAGACAAAATGAAAAGGCAGAGGACTTTATACCAGATCAAGGAACAAGATAAAACCCCAGAAAAAAAAAACAAAATGAGGTGGAGATAGGGAACCTTCCAGAAAAAAAATTCAGAATAATGATAGTGAAGTTGAGCCAAGACCTTGGAAAAAGAAAGGAGGCAAAGATCGAGAAGATGCAAGAAATGTTTAACAAAGACCTAGAAGAATTAAGGAACAAACACCTAGAAGAATTAAAGAACAAACAAACAGAGGTGAACAATGGAATAACTGAAATGAAAAATACACTAGAAGGAATCAGTAGCAGAATAACTGTGGCAGAAGAACGGATAAGTGACCTGGAAGACAGAAAGGTGGAAATCACTGCCATGGAACAGAATAAAGAAAAAGAATGAAAATAAACGAAGACACCCCAAGAGTCCTCTGGGACAACATTAAACGCAACAACATTCGCATTATAGGGGTCCCAGAAGGAGAAGAGAGAGAGAAAGGACCCGAGAATATATTTAAAGAGATAATGGTCAAAAACTTCCCTAGCATGGGAAAAGAAATAGCCACCCAAGTCCAGAAGCACAGAGTGTCCCAGGCAGGATAAACCAAAGGAGAAAAATGACAAGACACATAGTAATCAAATTGACAAAAATTAACGACAAAGAAAAATGATTGAAAGCAGCAAGGGAAAAATGACAAATAACATACAAGGGAACTCCCATAAGGATAACAACTGATTTCTCAGCAGAAAATCTACAAGCCAGAAGGAAGTGGCATGATAAATTTAAAGTGATGAAAGGGAAGAACCTACAACCAAGAGTACTCCACCCTGCAAAGAGCTCATTCAGATTTGATGGAGAAATCAAAAGCCTTACAGACAAGCAAAAGCTAAGAGAATTCAGCACCATGAAACCAGCTCTACACCAAATGCTAAAGGAACTTCTCTAAGTGGGAAACACAAGAGAAGAAAAGGACCCACCAAGACAAACCCATAACAATTAAGAAAATAGTAGTAGGAACATACATATCGATAATTACCTTAAACGTGAATGCACTACATGTTCCAACCAAAAGACACAGGCTCGCTGAATGGATACAAAAACAAGACCCATATATATGCTGTCTACAAGAGATCCATTTCAGACCTAGGGACACATACAGACTCAAAGTGAGGCGATGGAAAAATATATTCTATGCAAATGAAAATCAAAAGAAAGCTGGAGTAGCAATACTCATATCAGATAAAATAGACTTTAAAATAAAGAATGTTACAAGAGACAAGGAAAGGCACTACATAATGGTCAGGGGATCAATCCAAGAAGAAGATATAACAACTATAAATATATATGTACCCAAAATAGGAGCAGCTCAATGTATAAGGCAACTGCTAACAGCTATAAAAGAGGAAATCGACAGTAACACAATAATAGCGGGGGACTTTAACAGCTCACTTACACCAGTGGAGATCAGCCAGACAGAAAATTAATAAGGAAACACAAGCTTTAAATGACACAATAGACCAGATAGAGTTAATTGATATTTATAGGACATTCCATCCAAAAACAGCAGATTACACGTTCTTCTCAACTGCACACGGAACATTCTCCAGGATAGATCACATCTTGGGTCACAGATAAAGCCTCAGTAAATTTAAGAAAACTGAAATCATATCAAGCAGCTGTTCCGACCACAATGCTATGAGATTAGAAATCAATTACACGGAAAAAACCGTAAAAAACACAAACACATGGAGGCTAAACAATACGTTACTAAATAACCAAGAGATCACTGAAGAAATCAAAGAGGAAATCAAAAACTACCTAGAGACAAATGACAACAAAAACACGATGATCCAAAACCTATGGGATGCAGCAAAAGGAGTTCTAAGAGGGAAGTTTATAGCAATACAAGCCTACCTCAAGAAACAAGAAAAATCTCAAATAAACAATCTAACCTTACACCTAGAGGAACTAGAGAAAGAAGAACAAAACCCAAAGTTAGTAGAAGGAAAGAAATCATAAAGATCAGAGCAGAAATAAATGAAATAGAAACAAAGAAAACGAAAGCAAAGATCAATAAAACTAAAAGCTGGTTCTTTGAGAAGATAAGCAAAAATGATCAACCTCTAGCCGGACTCCAGAAAAAGAGGGAGAGGACGCAAATCAACAAAATTAGAAGTGAAAAAGCAGAAGTTATAACAGACACCACAGGAATACAAAGCATCCTAAGAGACTACTACAAGCAACTCTAGGCCAATAAAATGGACAATCTGGAAGAAATGGACAAATTCTTAGAAAGGGATAACCTTCTAAGACTGAACCAGGAAGAAATAGAAAATATGAACAAACCTATCACAAGCAATGAAATTGAAACTGTGATTAAAAATCTTCCAACAAACAAAAGTCCAGAACCAGATGGCATCACAGGTGAATTCTATCAAACATTTAGAGCAGAGCTAACACCCAACCTTCTCAAATTCTTCAAAACAATTGCAGCGGAAGGAACACTCCCAAACTCATTCTATGAGACCACCATCACCCTGATACCAAAATCAGACAGAGATACTACAAGGAAAGAAAATTATAGACCAATATCACTGATGAATATAGATGTAAAAATCCTCAACAAAATACTAGCAAACAGAATCGAACAACACATGAAAAGGATCATACACCATGATCAAGTGGGGTTTATCCCAGGGATGCGAGGATTCTTCAATATACACAAATCAATGTGATACACCATATTAACAAATTGTAGAATAAAAGCATATGATCATCTCAATAGATGAAGGAAAAGATTTTGAGAAAATTCAACACTCATTTACGATAAAAACTCTGCAGAGTGTGGGCATAGAGGGAAACTACCTCAACATAATAAAGGCCATATATGACAAACCCACAGCAAACAACATTCTCAATGGTGAAAAACTGAAAGCGTTTCCTCTAAGATCAGGAACAAGACGAGGATGTCCACTCTCACCACTGCTATTCAACATAGTTTTGGAAGTCCTAGCCATGGCAATCAGAGAAGAAAAAGAAATAAAAGGAATACAAAAAGGAAAAGAAGAAGTAAAATTGTCACTGTTTGCAGATGACATGATATCATAGATAGAGAATCCTAAAGATGCCACCAGAAAACCACTGGAGCTAATCAATGAATTTGGTAAAGTTGCAGGATACAAAATTAATGCACAGAAATTGCTTGCATTCCTATACACTAACAATGAAAGATCAGAAAGAGAAATTAAGGAAACAATCCCATTACCACTGCAACAAAAAGAATAAAATACCTAGGAATAAACCTACCTAAGGAAGTAAAAGACCTGTACTCAGAAAACTATAAGACACTGATGAAAGAAATCAAAGATGATATAAACAGATGGAGACATATACCATGTTCTCGGATTAGAAGAATCAATATTGTGAAAATGACTATACTACCCAAAGCAATCTACAGATTCAATGCAATCCCGATCAAAATACCTTTGGCATTTTCTACAGAACAAGAAAAAAAAATCTTAAAATTTGTAGGGAGACACAAAAGACCCTGGATAGCCAAAGCAGTCTTGAGGGGGGAAAAAAAAAGAGCTGGAGGAATCAGACTTCCAGACTTCAGACTATATTGCAAAGCTACAGTAATCAAGATAATATGGTACTGACACAAGAACAGAAATATAGGTCAATAGAACAGGATAGAAAGCACAGAGATAAACCCACGTACCTATGGTTCACTAATCTATGACAAAGGAGGCAAGGGTATACAATGGAGAAAAGACAGTGTCTTCAGCAAGTGGTGCTGGGAAAACTGGACAGTTACATGTAAAAGAATGAAATTAGTACACTCCCTAACACCATACACAAAAATAAACTCAAAATGGATTAGAGACCTAAATATAAGACCAGCCACTATAAAACTCTTAGAGGAAAACATAAGCAGAACAGTCTATGACATAAATCACAGCAAGATCCTTTTTGACCCACCTCCTAGAGAAATGGAAATAAAAACAAAAATAAAAAAATGGGACCGAATGAAACATAAATTCTTTTGCACAGCAAAGGAAAACATAAGCAAGATGAAAAGACAACCATCAGAATGGGAGAAAATATTTTCAAATGAAGCAAATGGCAAAGGATTAATCTCCAAAAAGCAGCTCATGTAGCTCAATATCACAAAACCAAACAACCCAATCCAAAAATGGGCAGAAGACCTAAATAGACATTTCTCCAAAGAAGATATACAGGTTGCCAACAAACACATGAAAGGATGCTGAACATCACTAATCATTAGAGAAATGCAAATCAAAACTACAGTGAGGTATCACCTCACACCAGTCAGAATGGCCATCATCAAAAAATCTACCAACAATAAATGCTGGAGAGGCATTTATTGGAGCAAAGGGAACCCTCTTGCACTGTTGGTGGGAATGTAAATTGATATAGCCACTAGGGAGAACGGTATGGGGGTTCCTTAAAAACTAAAAATAGAACTACCATACAACCCAGCAAACCCACTCCTGGACATTTACCCTGAGAAAACCATAATTCAAAAAGAGTCATGTACCACAATGTTCACTGTAGCTCTATTTACAATAGCCAGGACATGGAAGCAACCTAAGTGTCCATCAACAGATAAATGGATAAGGAAGATGTGGCACAAATATACAATGGAACATTATTCAGCCATAAAAAGAAACGAAATTGAGTTACTTTTAGTGAGGTGGATGGATCTAGAGTCTGTCCTACAGAGTGAAGTAAGTCAGAAAGAGAAAAACAAATACCGTATGCTAACACATATATATGGAATCTTAAAAAAAAAGTTTATGAAGAACCTAGGGGCAGGAAAGGATTAAGGACACAGACGTAGAGAAAGGACTTGAGGACATGGGGAGAGGGAAGGGTAAGCTGGGACAAAGTGAGAGAGTGGTATGGACATATATACACTACCAAATGTAAAATTGATAGCTACTGGGAAGCAGCCACATAGCACAGGGAGATCAGCTCTGTGCTTTGTGACCACCTAAAAGGGTGGGATAAGGGAGTGAGAGGGAGTTGCAAGAGGGAGGGGATATGGTGTTATATGTATACGCACAGCTGATTCACTTTTTTATACAGCAGAAACTAACACACAATTGTAAAGCAATTATACTCCAATAAAGATGTAAAAGAAAAAAAAAAGCCCAGAGATAAACCTACACACCTATGGCCCACTAATCTATGACAAAGGAGGCAAGGGTATACAAAGGAGAAAAGACAGTCTCTTCAATAAGTGGTGCTGGGAAAAATGGACAGCTACATGTAAAAGAATGAAATTAGAACACTCCCTAACACCATACACAAAAAATAAACTCAAAATGGATTAGAGACCAAAATGTAAGACCGGACACTATAAAACTCTTAGAGGAAAACATAGGAAGAATACTCTTTGACATAAATCACAGCAAGATCTTTTTTGATCCACCTCCTAGAGTAATGGAATACAAAAAAATAAACATATGGGAGCAAATGAAACCTAAAAGCTTTTGCAAAGCAAAGGAAACTACAAACAAGACGAAAAGACAACCCTCACAATGGGAGAAAATATTTGCAAACGAATCAATGGACAAAGGATTAATCTCCAATGTATATAAACAGCTCATGCAGCTCAACAGTAAAAAAACAAACAACCCAATCCAAAAATGGGCAGATGACGTAAATAGACATTTGTCCCAAGAAGACATACAGATGACCAAGAAGCACATGAAAAGCTGCTCAACATCACTAATTATTAGAGAAATATAAACCAAAACTACAATGAGGTATCGCCTCACACGAGTTAGAATGGGCATCATCAGAAAATCTACAAGCAACAAATGCTGGAGAGGGTGTGGAGAAAAGGGAACCCTCTTACACTATTTGTGGGAATGTAAATTGATACAGTCACGATGGAGAACAGTATGGAGGTTCCTTAAAAAACTAAAAATAGAATTACCATATGACCCAGCAATCCCACTACTGGCCATATACCCAGAGAAAACCATAATTCAAAAAGACATATTCACCACAATATTCATTGCAGCACTATTTACAATAGCCAGGTCATGGAAGCAACCTAAATGCCCATAGACAGACGAACAGAAAAGATGTGCTACATATATAAAATGGAATATTACTCAGCCATAAAAAGGAATGAAATTGGGTCATTTGTAGAGACGTGGATAGATCTAGAGACTGTCATACAGAGTGAAGTAAGTCAGAAAGAGAAAAACAAATATCGTATATTAACGCATACATGTGGAACCTAGAAAAATGGTAAAGATGAACCGGTTTGCAAGGCAGAAATAGAGACACAGATGTAGAGAACAAATGTATGGACACCAAGGGGGGAAAGTGGCAGGGTGGTGGTGGTGGGATGAATTGCGAGCCTGGGATTGACATATATACACTTATATGTATAAAATAGGTTACCAATAAGAGCCTGCTGTATAAAAAAATGAATAAAATAAATTCAAAAATTAAAAAATAAGTAATACTTAAAAAAATAAAACAGAAAAAAAAGTTCTGCCCTTCCCATAGACGTATTTATATGAATGAATTATTTCCATGCTTATATCCATAAATACAAAAAGAGGAATAAAACTTACCTTGAACCAAAAAAGAAAGAAAAAAAAAAAACAGAACCCACTGGTCATACAGAGGAAAACCCTATCAGGGCACTTGCTCCAGGGGTAAACAATTCTGAAGTTGGTCACAGGTGGGGAATCATCTTCCATGCAGCCAGCAGCCCCCACACGAGGAGCGTCCTCATTGCAAAGCTGGGGGACCGTGAGGAGGCGTCTCTGAGTAAACGTGAGCTGAGCCCCAGGCCAGCTGCTGCTGAACTTTTCCCACCCTTCCCAGGTAAAACACCTGAATGTGTGCAAAGACTTTCAAAACTAGAGGAAGGGGCTTGGAGTCACACCAGCGACAGCACGCAGGCTGACTTGGTGCCTGCAGGCCAGCCAGGATGGTCCTGGCCCCGGGCGCTCGTCTGGAAGCTTTCCATTTCCCTGCCTGAGGTACCCCTCCTGTCCCGGCCCCCACTGCTTTTTTCCTTCCTCACCTCTGCCCGGGGAGAAATTCCAGCAGCAAGTATGGGTGACACATCCTCTTCTTTAGCAGGTGGCAGCCCGGCAACTCCTGCAGAAAGTCCAGCAGAGCCCCAGTCACACTGGGCCACTCATAGAGCCGTGGGCCCTACTCCCTCCCACCAGCCCAACCCCGAGACTGCTGACGGGGCAGAGAATATGGCGTCAGGCACAGCTGCAGAGGCTTTTGCTGCCTGGAGGGGTGTTTATATTGACCTCAACCCAGGCACACCTGGGAAGGGCTGGCCGGCCGGGTCAGGCTGCCCAGGTCAGCCAATCCTCGCCCCTCAGGGGCTCAGAGTTGCAGAAAATGGGCCTTGCTGCACCGGCCAGATCCAAGGAACAGGTGTAGGGTCCCGAGAGTCAGGATAGATAAGGGGCGGCAGCCCTGGCTTGTTTTCGAATCATTTTATCTGGTCCATGAGTGGGAGACAACTTCAAGAAGACCCTCTGCTAATGAGAGGAACCCAGGAGTCAGGGAGAGGAGGGGTGGTGGGTGGAGACAGAGGCCTGGTGCCCCGGCTGCAGTGGAAGCCCCTGGAAGACCAGGCAGAGGGAGGCCGCACAGAGTGAAGCCTAGGGTCACAGACCTGTTGGAGCTGCTGTTTGTTAGTTCAAGCTCTGCTCTGAGGTGCTCTGTGTCAGCTCTGAGTGACAGGGGTGCTGGGGGTGCTCTGCAATGAGGGCTATGTGCACGGTTCCTGTGTGCCCAGCCCTGCCGGGGTACCTGTCCACGGGAGCTCCATATCCAGGGAGGGGCCTGCCCATGAGAGCCCCGTGGGCTGCTGCGTACCTGCCCAGGTGAGCTCCATATCCTGGGAGGGGCCTGACCACAAGAGCCCCGTGGGCTGCTGGGGACCTGGTAGAGGACGCCAGGACAGTCAGTGAAGCCACAGAGGATATACATCTAGTAGTTCCTAATTCCTACACCCTGCTGGTCATTCTACCATCCACCAGGACATGGCATTCTGTATTAGACTTCAATGATGCCTTCTTCTGTATTCCATTAGTCCCAGAGTCACAAGAAATTTTGGCTGTGAGTGGCAGGACTCAACCTACAACAAAAACAATACTGCTGGGCCGTCCTGCCCCAGGGGTTCAAAAATTCCCACACCATCTTTGGGGAAACGTTAGCTAAAGACCTAAAAGATCTACCTCTGGAGAAGGGAACCCTCCTTCAATATGCAGATGACATTCTGATCACCAGCCCGACTAAGGAGGCCTCTGAACTACCTAGCCAATAAAAGATAGAAGGTGTCCAAGGAAAAGGCTCAAATATCACAAACTAAGGTGGCCTTCCTGGGCTTCATTCGCACAGAAGGTCGGAGAAGCCCACCCCAGGAAAGGGAAGAAGCCATTTGCAGCCTCACCTTTCCTGAAACTAGAAGACAGCTTAGGGGTTCCTGGGGAGACCGGGGTTTGCTGCATCTGGATCCCTAACTACAGTCTAATAGCTGGGCCTCTATATGAAACACTGAAAGGAAAAGATGATGATCCTTTTGAATAGAATCCAGAAGCGGCCTTTCAAGAATGGAAAGAGCAGTCAATTCAGACCCTGGCCCTGGACCTCCCTAAGTTAGCTAAACCCTTTGACCTTTACATTCCTGGTCCAAGGCGAATCGCCCTTGGAGTATTAGTGCAAAAACTGGGACCACTTGAAATGGAACAATGCAAGAATGCCCTCCAGGCATTGGCCAGCCACCCCATCCGACCAGGATACTGGAGGTATCTAAAAACCTGGAAATCAGCAGCCCGCAAAGCCAGCTCCCTCCTAAGGGAAAAGGACGCCACTTGGTGATCCTAACCACCCACCATGCCCTGAAGTTGCAGGGATTGCTCCGTGGGCACAATGACCTCGAGTGAGGAGGCCCTCCAACACCAACCTCCAGAGAGACAACCTGGGGCAATGGGCCCCCATGACGACTCGTGTGACCATCACTTGACCTGGAGCTTCTCTCAGAAAACAACAAGAGTGTGCCCCAAAAGAGCAGACTATTGCTTACAGGACTTACTGCACCCAGAGCGGAGCTAATAAACTTGGCAGGGGAACCGTAAATAACGCTGCCACCATAGAAAAGCCTACAGACACCGCAGTGACGGCGGCCAATGAGACCGGCTGTACTCCTGGCTACTTCAAAAGGCCGTTGACTGAGTGGCCGTCATGGTCCTGGATCACCACCGGCCCTGGACTGTCTGGGAGTTGAGCAAGCAGGGCTCTGACACCTGGTGCTGTTTGTACGTTAATTCAGTGGCCTAACTGAAGAAAGCACAGACTACTGGTCAGAGCATCTAGGCTGGCAGAAACCATCAGCCTAAGGGGGCCGAACCAATGTGGAGCAGGGTAAAACCGCCCACCCCCCCAGCGTCTCTGCACATCTCTTTCCTGGACCCTTAAAGGTCATTAGATTCTATAAAACTTCCAATGCTGGTGCTCAGGCAGACGAGCAGTGAGGGAGGAGGCCTGCAGACAATCAACCTCACCTGGAGGCTGCTGGGGAGAAGTCCTGCCCCTCCCCCCGGGTATGAGGACACCCAACTCAGCATGAAGCATTTACAGAAGACGTGTCTGCACCCTCAGCGCCCCAAGAATGAGGAATGGGACAAAAGGCAGAGGAGGGCTTTGTCACTGGCAAAGCCCATTAAAAATTCCTGGGAGATAAAAATAGAATCTGGGCAATAAAATAAAGTCTAACCATTTTTTCCTTTGTGCTTTGTCTAATTTCACTTGCTCCTAGGTTTCCACATGCAGAGGTCCCACACCCGACACTTCAGACCCGATTTCCTCGTGCAAAATGGCTGGGCCGACACCTCAGCTCGTGGGGCCCCGTGCACACTCTGCGACATAGGAGCCTGAGCTCCAGCCAACCTGGCCCTCGAGAGCTCCGCCCCCTCCCTCCCGCTGATGCTGACAGGATCCCTACACAGCAGCCCGGCCCACAACCCGCAGGGGAGCACACACTCTCACCTCTCCATTCTCTGATCAAAATATAAAGTTTTCCTTTGCTTCTGAACCAAAGTCAGTCTCGATCTGTTGGCTCCAATGACACTGGGCAGGGAGACCCTTGTTGGGGCCCACTCTGCAGGATCAGTAACAGAATTTGAGAACATTGTAACTTCAATGAACAGATGTGTGAGCCAAACTGTAATTAACATAGAGCAGTGTATAAGGCTCGTGTAAAATAAGATGTTTCTAACACTTCCATTTGATATTTCCATCACTTTATTATAAGCAAGTTCAGTGGAGGGGTTTGTCTTATTTGTCAGGTCAACAGTAGAGAAATGCAGTGATTTCTTTCCAAGGATGTACATCTAATAATCTTGGTTGAAGTTTCAACCTTGTTTGGAATGATTTTCCATTGAAAATGATACCTCTCTTTCAGCTCCTAGATTTCTGAGAAGTATAAAATCTTATATTTTTTATTACCAAAGGGGAAAGGTGGGAGGAGGGATAATTTAACAGTTTCAGATTAACATATACACACTGCTATGTATAAAATATATCATCAACAAGGAACTACTGTATAGCACAGGGAACTATACTCAATATTTTGTAATGACCCCTGAGGGGAAATAACCTGAAAAACAATAGATATCTATATCGACATCATCTATCAACTACAGATAAAATGGAAACTAAAGGAGGCCGATGGTGAGCGTTTCTGAACCTAAAGACTTCAATCATCTAAAGTTCGGACTCTGCCTACGGCCCAAGTCCCTTAATGAACACACATGTACCAGTAGCTTAAAAATTCCCCAGATTGGAGTTCGGGGAGACACTGATTTGGAAAAATCCCTTGTGTTCTCCTTACATACACGGGACCTTTCCTACAGCTAAAACATGCCTGTGACACCCAGAAGATGGAACACGGTTGGATCAGGAAGATTTTGGAAAAGGCACCAAAACGCCTAATTTCCTGGTTGTTGGGTTCACCCCTCCAGCCTTTTTCCTTAAAATCTCCCCACTTGAGGATGTCAGCACCTTCAACATCCAGTTGCACAGAAATCGGAATTTGTCCAAAGGAAAAAGGGGAAGGAGGAGAAACAAGGAGAGCCAAGCCCTAGATGTTCGGAGAGGCACATGTCACTCTAATTTCCAGTCAGGAAGAAGAATTAAGCAAAGGCTTAGCCTGCCACCGGGAACCAGAGTAGGGCCAGAAGCAAATGAGAGTTTCTGCGGAAAGCTCCCAAAAAAGCGAGTTGAAAAATGGAGCTCAGGGGCACTGCAATTCACAAATATGCAGAGTTATAAATGATAACTCTCGTCCACAAATATATTGAGGGAAGGCAACGAAGAGGATTTGAAATCAAGGCAGAATTGCAGGAAACAGATTTCAGGAGTTAGATTTGAATCACCCCTAAAGCACATGAAAAACATCAAAACGTCGACAATGATGCACTTGGCCAAAAAGAGCATATGCGTTTTTTTCTGAATGAATTCAGGAAAAAACCCATAGGCCCTTTGTGGCCAACCAAGCAAGCCGGAAATGCAATTCAGCACTACAAAGAAGTCTGACTTCCCATCGGTCAAAATGGCCTTGCTAAAAAAGTGTAAAAACAAGAAATGCAGGTGAGGCCAGGGAGGAAAGGGAGCCTTGTTACACTGATGGGTGGGGTATAAATTGCCAGTGATGACTCTGGAGAAGGGTATGGTGTTTCCTAAAACATCTAAAAAACACAGCTAGAGAGAAAGGGGCACATCCACTCATGGGCGTATAAATTGGGAAAACTAAAAATCAGCAAGACACAGGCACCCCAAACATTAGGGCTGCTCTGTAGACAAGAACCTCCACTTATTTCCACCTTAAATATGCAAGGAAAGAGAAAAATGGATAAAGAAGTTGTGATCCATATGTACAATTGTATATCACTCGGGCGTGAGATAAATATTATAAGGCTGGTAGCAGCATGATGAGTGGATTTAGGT